>NW_026936980.1:0-320000 GCF_032062105.1 Saccostrea cuccullata
CTTGACATAAGCTTCGAATTTATCAAAGTGTACCTTGAGTGTCTTTCGTTCCTCTTCGTTTAGATTCCATGTGGAATATATGTCACGTCCTTTCTGGCCAACCCAGATCATCAGATATGCGCACTTTTCGTCCTCAGTTTTCTTTTTCAGGGGTCCCGAGAATGCGAAGTTCACGTGCTGCAAAAACGATTTCCACTGGCCTTCCAAATCATCACTTGCCCAGTCCATGCGTTGAACCCGACAACAAATCCATCACTCTCTCCCGTCTTTTTCACGGACAGGATAACCGTCGATGGCTTGTATTTGTGATACTGTGATCAGATTACTTCTGACACCATGTTGTATACGTATGATACTAAGACGCCATATTAATTGGAACTCTTTTATTACGAAGATAACAAAGTAATAATCAATTCGTACAACAAATGATTCATATATGACAATGTGCACGATTTAAATGAAGTGAGAGAAGGATTGAGTATTTTTACAACAAAAATCCATTTTATGATTTATAAGTTATTGATATTTTTTTAAAACAAATTCTTGCCTCAAAACGAGCCAAAAAGAATTTCCTCTATATAATTCTATAGAAGCTCGATAATGTTACGACAACGATAGATATTTAGCATTAAATTTCAAAAAATAAAAAAAAACGATGTAGACAAGGGACTATATTCGGTAATGACGAATATTTGCCCCCAAAATCAAACTTTGCCGGTTAAATATATAATTATATTCTAAAACAGGGGCTATCTGCAAACTTCAAAGCACTGAATATTTTCATAAGCCATGACGTCATATGTTTAATATGACGTCATGAAAATGATGTTAATTTAACATTTTTACTATTTCTGCAGAAAAAGGCGTATATTACGTCGATATATTGATTGGAAATCACCGAGCACAGGTCTGTTTCAGCTCAATATTTTGATAAGCCATGACGTCATATGTTGGATATGACGTCACGAATAACGGGTCATTAATCGTCTTTATATCGCCATAAATTACATGTATCAATGTATGTAACTCTAGGTAATTCAGAGGCGGAGGAGCGGATCTATCAATTTTAACAGAACGTGGGCGGATTACAAAGGAGGGTTTGGGAACCTAGGAGATTCTTTCTGGCTTGGTATATGTTTTTGTTTGTTATTTCCCAGAAAATGATCACTTAATTAAAACACATACCTTTTTTTCATTTCATTTTATATCACAGGATTAGATGAATATCAAAACATGCCCAGCATATCTCTATAATCGCAAAATTACTTTCAAGTTAAAAAAATGTTTATGCATATATTTGGTTGATAACAACATGCACTGGTATAATTGAAGATTACTACTCCTGTGCACAGTTAAAATCTAGCACAGAATGAGCTAGCACAAGACTTGAATATTCTCTCGAATATGTAAGTTCACGTATTCTTATTATTATATTGTTTAGGAAATGAGGTCATCCATGAACTTACTAAGGCAAGGAACACATCCCTGTACCTTTCTATCACACTGAAAAATAACATGACGTTATATGAATTATACAACCAATTTTCTGTTGAGGATGAAACCAATAGGTACCAACTCTTTCTCGGAGGGCCAGTAACCGGAACGTTAGGTAAGGGGCGGAGAGAGAGAGGGGGTGAGAGAGAGAAAGGGGGGAAACAGAGAGAAAGACTGCATTACAAAAAACACGTAGGCAAAGGGAAAATCAAAGAAAATGTAATAAACAGAAAATTCAATATTTTGTAGATGAATATGGAATTTATATCACTCGCTAGACAGGATTTTTTGATATTTCACTCGTGCTTCGCACTCGTGAAAATATAAAAAAAAAAAACCTGTCCCACTCGTGAAATAAATTCCATATTCAACTACAAAACATTGAATATCATCTATTTATTTCTATTTATATAAAACAAACAATATGATAAATTCTGCATTTATCTCAGGCTTTGCCTCAGTTGATAATGTTTTTCTTGGTGTGAAAGTTTTCAATGTTACCACCAACTCTGTAAAGGACTGATCTATTGATTCCTTTACAAATATAGGCGACAGTATGTTACACAGTCAACAAAGCTATTATGAACTGTCAGGAATGTACTTCAGCACCATTGACAGAGACAACGATCAGGCCCCGGGTCACTGCGCTGTTAACAGAGACGGCGGGTGGTGGTTCAATTACTGCGCTGATGCCTTCCTTAACGGACCCTGGTATCCCGAGTACTGGCACCGGCCGTGGAATCCTACACTTACTGATGGAAAACAGATAAAGGAAACTCTTATGATGATAAAGCCTCATTAGGTGTCTTACATTTAAACAGTGAATCGTTTTTATTAGATATAGTGTTAATGCAATTATGAAATTTTCTCCCAAGGCACCTGATTTCACAACTGATGTTTTGGAGGTCCGTGTTTGCTCTGCTCCTATTGTGTATTGTTTTACGGACTTTTGGGCTTGAATACTGTTCATTATCTACATATATTCATTCTACACACCGTTAATGTCATTAGACTACATCTTTCAAAACATATTCATTCATTGTTCAACTTCAATGTTTGTGATGCCAAGATGAAAATCACCCCTTTACCTTTTGAAATCCCGTCCGTGTTATGGTGTTTTGACTGTTGTAGCTTTCTTCACACTTTATAAGAAAAATATATATAGAACATAAATCTGCTGCTCATGTCGTGTCATTGTTATCCCACATTAACAGGTCAATTAAGCTTCACTAACTCATGTTACTGTGTTACCGGTATTTTTTGTTTAGTGCGATCCTTAATATCGACGAGTTACTGTAAACAGCCGTGAGATAGGTTTGGTCTAATTAAATGAGTTTGTTGATATATGTGATCTTTCGTACAATATCCCAATAACTGTTTACAGTGAAATAAAAGATACTTAAGAGCTGTTAAGCGTCAGTAAATTTTGTAGTGTTGTTGATTGTCGTCGATATCCGACAGTTATTGCGATGTTCTGTCATCCTTGAACTATTAGTAAGGCATGGCATTCTCGGTGCTTCGTAAATAGTGTCTCTCAAATGACAATTAGATGCTCATTGGTTAAGATATTAATAACATTAAACATATAATTCTTGTTAACAACGATGAGTCCACCTCTTTGCCATACAAACGCTGTTATTGAATATTTGCAATACTCATTGACATTCGCCCGAATTTCTATCCCTTTTATATATAAACAGGGAATGAAAGCTACACATTACGTTCAGACGTCAATTATGTAACGTCGAGAATACCACGCCTTACTGAAAGTCCCAGGTTAATAGAGAATAGCGCTAAGGAAACCTTCAGAGATATAAGGGTGAATACATGTAAAAGAAAGTCCTTGTGAAAAGTATTTACATTTTCCATTATTATGTTCCCCAAACGAAGTTGGGGAACATATTGTTTTTACTCTGTTTCTTATTATTATTATTTTTCTTCTCGGGAAAATTTTGTCCGCGAATGATCTTGTAAAGTACACATCCGATTAAGGGGAAACCTTTTTAGGGTAAGTAGGCATGTTATGTAGATTTGCGGAACAAAGGTCATTTTGCGCGCACGTGCTTGCAAGAGCGCGCACGTGCAACACGTGAAATGACCAATATACTTGAAATTGCCGTAACTTTTACATTTTTCGATGTAATGCTTTGATATTTAGAATATATAGACATATTATAAATGTAGATAAGGTGACATTGTCAACATGCCATTTTGTGTGCACGTGCTTGCAAGAGCGCGCACGAGCAACACGTGAAATGACTGATTTAATTGAAATAGGCGTAAATTTTTACCTTTTTTATGAAATGCTTTGAAACTCATAATATAAGGATATAGTAGTAGCATAGACAATATGACATGGTCAAAATAGCAAGATCTCACGCGCATGCACGTGCGCTTCGCTCTGATTGGCTGAAACTAAAGTCTCAATATCTTTCTTGTTTTTTGATGAAATTCTTTGAAATTTTGAACATAGCCATGCATTAGGATATACTACAACATGATATATAACAATTTTCATGAAAACACGTGCTTGCACATGCGCTGCAATCTGATTGGCTGAAACTTTAAATAGCTATAACTCCCTTGGTTTTCAACCAAACAGGATGGGATTTGGAACATAGATAGATATAATAGACTTCTACAAGAGAGTATGGTCACCATGCACATCCATACACGTGCGTGTACGCGCGCCGCAATCTGATTGGCTGAAACTTTAAATAGCTATAACTCCCTTAGTTTTCAACCAAACAGATTGAGATTTGGAAGATAGATAGAGGTAATAGACTTCTACAAGAAGGTATGTCACCATGCTCATGTGTGCACGTGCGTGCACGTGAAATGAGTCAAATAAAAAATACAATTGAATGAGCGTATTTTTTAATACTTTTGGATTAAATACTTTAATATTAAGTAACTTAAAAGTATATAGATTGTGTAGACAAGATGATATGGTCATTACGCACATGCATTCACATGCGAACGCGTGCAATGCTAAAATTTGAATGAACTTGGTTCCCTTCTGGGTAAACGTTGTTAAAGTCTCAAATGCATAAAGTTTGTCCTATTTAATGAAGCTTACAGGGAATATGGCACAAAAAGGGAGATGGGGAGCGTTTGGGGAACATCTGTAACGGTCCCCGTTACAATTAGCACTAGTTTTTTCTTCTTCAGATTTCTCACTCCATATATAATTCGGAACTCTTCTTGTGAATAAATGTATTCACCGTATTATTTGTGGTATTGTTATTGAATGAGTTATTATTTAAGGATTTCGATGTCTAACAGGACTATTTCGGTAAAAATAACATTTGTAGCTGTTTTTAACATCTGCACTTTTCGTAACTATGCAGAGTTATCGACCATTGAAGACAAGCGTGTAGACGCCATGACAACCCTCCCTTTTCACAAACTTTGAAATACATACATGGAGACCTTTTATATATGTAATATGGAGTTTTACTTTATTCAATGTAATGATATTACCTAAAATATACTAGTACTATAGAGGGGACTTCTAACTCCGTCTTTCATATATTTCAATAAACAGGATATGTATAGATTTTTAACATCCGGTGATGTTAATACATTCGAGGTTGTTTTTCCGACCTCTGACGGAAGGATCCGAGATGATGCGATCACACAGCTTTAAAGACGCTGACATCATATGTAGCACCAAAACAGAGGAAAATAACTGAATAGAGGAAGGAACAAATGTTTTTTATGATGTAACTTTAGACAAAATGCTGTTAAAAAAAATTTTTTTCATAGTAAATATATTTATGAGTTTACCGAGTTCTCAAAATAGCATGTATCGTTTATTGTTTAAAAGAAATCAGGTAGCTTTTTTAGGTCACCCGATTCAATCAGGTGACCTATTGCAATCTGTTTTCGTCCATCGATGTGCATCGTTCGTCGGTCGTAAAATTTAAAACATGTTCAGCAAATTTGGAACCATTTGCTCATTAAAAAATCTTCTTCTTAAGAACCACTGGGCCAGAAAAGCTGAAACTAATTTGGAAGCATTCTGGGGTAGTTTAGATTCTTAATTGTTCAAATGATGGCCCCCGGGGTTGGGTGGGGCCACAATAGGGAATCAAAGTTTTACATAGAAAATTAGAAATATGTAGATAAAATCTTTAAAAATCTTCTTCTCAAGAACCACTGGGCCAGAAAAGCTGAAACTTAAGGATATCCGATCCTCCGTCAGGAAGGATAACTCCAAAAATTAACATTTAATTTGAAATGCATCAAAATTAAGCTTGAAAATGAAATTTTTTCGCGCAACAATTTTCATTTTATTCATCTTTATAAGATTCAAGGTCTTTGGAAGTCTTAGAAAAGGTCTTATAAAAGTTGACATATGTACCCTATAAAAGGGGAAAATTTTAATACAGTTTTGGAGAAATAAGATTTTCTTGAATCCAGCTTTAGATACCAATGGTTATTAGCATGATTTGAAATGAGAAGTGATTTATGGTGTCTTGCAAAGATAGCAAAAGCCTTTTACACTATGTATTATAGAATATATGACGGAAACAGAAGACAAAAAAAGAATACAAAATAAGTATAAAAATCATGACAATTTCTCTGAATGCCTGGATACCCATCTTTTTTAGCCTAAAATATATTTGTTAATCAATTAGAAAATGCAAAGTTGATATTCCAATTCGCTTTTTCTGCAATAATATTGGAGATTTTACAATTTTCCCTATATAATATGATTAACTTTGATTTTTAATTTTAAAGAAATATTGTGGATAAAATTACTTATTTTATAAGTTATATTTACAGTACTTTCTTTCGTTTGTAAGGAATTTATTGTACAGAGAGGCGTGGCACTCGAGTCGCGCAGCGACGAGACAGCCACGCCTCTCTGTATAATAAATTCCTTACAAACGAAAGACAGTGTCTGTAAATGTCTTGTGTCATGGTCATTTGCATAGCCACTCCCTAGACATCAAACTGCACGCGACATTACGTCACGGGCCTATGTCCATCTTATACGGTTCAAACTAATCAGAAAGTACGAAGGAGATGGTTGCATTGGAAAGTAAAGCGATGTTAAAAGAGTGTGCAATTGTATTTGATGGATTAATTTAAGCAGTTTGAATATTTCAAAAAAAAAAAAACATAAGGTACTGGAAACCTGGATCCGTCCGCAAAATGATCCGCTTCATTACTGTTACTACGGATATGGTTGCATGTCCGGAGGAAATCCGAATAGAGTACGGTAGCCACAGGTGTCAAAATTATGGAATGCATTGTGAAAAAGTCCGAATGCATACTTGTATATTATACGAACATGTATCAGTGTGCATGTAACTCAAGGAACCCAGGAAACAGGTATTTTTAAGAAAATCATCGAACTGCGCGTGTTTTCAATATTGTCAGATTTAAATTATCTTGTTTTCATTTGAATATACGTGTTTTTAGTGAAGTTCTGTGTATTGTTTTTATTTTTTGTTTAAAGCAGTTAACTAATGAGTTTACGTACGTATTTCTCTTGAAAATGGATTTCACGTAATTCAGGGATGGAGTCGATTACATTAAAAAGAAATTAATCAAATTACAATTACTTTGACTTTCTCTCCAATTAAATTACAGCTAGGCTTTATAAATCATGTAATTAATTGCTTTATAATTACTTTACAAAAACTGTAATTAATTAATTACAGTCAAGTACAATTACTTTTTTGTTCAATTACCCCATCCCTGTCACGTATGCATTTATAGAGTGAAGGGGGGGGGGGGTAGATTCTGTGAGATTTCTCATTTTTCCTCTAGATATTGTGTATAAGCTTACAGAAATTGAAAAAAAAATATTTAAAAACCATCGAATTCCGTCGGAAGTTATTGTACGGTAAATTGGAAGTTATTGTACGGCGAAGCACCGCCCCCTAGAAGTTATAGTACGTTAGAATTCAGTCAAAGGTTTTCTATCTGATTTAAAGTATGGCCAACATCAAAAGAAAAAGTACCGCACCATGACACAATTTAACTTTGTGGATTCAGAGATACTTTTAATGAGTATTTTTGATTATTAACTGCTGATTTTATAAACCTGAGGATCGGACTACCTTAAGTGGAAGCATCCTGGGGTAGTGCAGATTCTAAACAGTAGAAACCATGACCCCGTGTGAATAATTGGGCGGGGCCACAATAGGAAATCAAAGTTTTACTTAGAAATATATAGGAAAGATATTTAAAAATCTTCTAAAAGAACCACTGGGCCAGAAAAGCTGAAACTTATTTGGAAGCATTCTGGGGTAATGTAGATTCTAAATTGTTCAAATCATGACCCTTAGGGGGTTGGGCGGGGCCACAATAAGGAATCAAAGTTTTACATAGAAATATATCAGAACAAGTTTTGAAAATCTTCTTCTCAAGAACCGCTGGACCAGAAAAGCTGAAACTTCTTTGGAAGCATTCTGGGGTAATGTAGATTCTAAATGGTCCAAATTATGACCTGTGGGGTACAAGGGAGTTACAATAGGTATAATAACGGGGGGGGGGGGTATCTGGTTAAGAATAGCATGGTCAAAGCATCTCAGGTGAGCGATGTGGCCCATAGGTCTCTTGTTGTACAGTTATAAAATATTTGGGCAAAGGGGTACAATTTTTTTTTAATTTCATGGTCAATGCCACCCTAGGGTGTAATATGTGGGTGAAAAATCATAAAAGTTGTTAACCATACAGTTCTTAACAAGAGGCCCATGGGTCACATCGCTCAACTGAGCAACTTTGACCATTCTATCACTCAAAAGATTTCCCGCTTTGTAATACCTATCTTGACCTTGACAATTCTAATTGGTCATGATTCAAACAATTTAGAATCTATACTAGCCCAGGATAAAACCCGCTTGTTCTTGAAAAGAAGATTTTTAAAGTTTTTTTTACCCATATACTTCAATGTAAAACTTGGATTCCCATTTGTGGCCCAGCCCTACCTCAGGGGTTATGAATTGAACAATTTAGTTTACCAAGGGCCGCTAAGCAGAAATGTTCTTAAATCTGCCAAAAGCCTACGGTAACAGTGGACTCAAAATTCCCCACACGGATGTTTTTTCTTAGTGCAGGTTGATTCACAAAGTAACAGTTACTTTTATGCTTATGTATTAAATTTCACACAGTTCTGCGTCTCAAGTCTTTTTGTGTTGATTATGAGTTGCGTCAAGCGAAAAGGGACCTTCGTGACCAAATTTTCGGAAATCGGTTTTTCACCGTTTCTGACAGAGCTAGTCTTTCTGAATATTTTGATGCCAAATACTTTATTATATACCTTCTAAATTCTAATTAAAACTCCAAATGAAAATAATGCAATACAAACAGGATAACGCTGTAAAACGTTGAATAACGTCACATAACGTCATTGATACTTGGAACATGCATGATTACTAAATCACATTTTTGTATTAGTTAGAAATTATTTTTTTCTATAGATGTTTTTCAAATATATATTTCTCCAAATATTAGCATTTTTATGATTGTATACATTGTAAAATAGTGATAATTTAAAGGTTGTTGAAGAAAATATCATCTAAATGTACATGTAATATACATATTGAAATAATATAGTAAGTAGTAAATTTTCAAGGAGTATATTCAACGACATTATCTCACCCTTTTTTCTACATCATCTACATAATCATGCTTTAATCACTGGAAATTAGTATTTGAATGGATCCTTGACCAGGGATAGACCGCTGACCATAAAAAAGAAAAAAAAAACAAAAAAGGTTCCTACTCTGAAATCATCTCGTAAGGCATTCGTTACAACACGGCCATTTTCCAAGAGAAATTATTTCTTGTTGACGAAATTGACCGAGTTACTACGATTGCTCGCAATAGGGTTAAAAAGAATATCACTGTTCATTTAGTAAGGTCGTAAGGATTGATCCCTGTCAGTGGAATTTTATTAATTTTCTTTTCCGGTATAATCAGCAAACCCGCCTCCACAAAAACAAACCCTTAGGCAGTGCCTACATGTATTTTTTAAGGTACTTCTCTGAACTAAATTTAAGGGGTGGTTGGGGTGCAACCCTTCAGTCATTGTAATTTGTTGCCTGTCAATTATTGGACACTTCTTTCAATCAAAGTACTCAGAAGTACAGAGAGCCGGGCTTATTTACAGAGTAGGATCATTATGAATTTCTTACATGAATCATACGTTTATATTGTATTAACAGATTAAAAAAAAGAATATCAGATTTAGAATTCTGATGAAAAAATCATTTTAAATCTATCAATATAAATGATAAGACACTGACAGTGAGTTTCTATCCTAATACCACAGTCCGATTTTGTCAGAATCAGAATTAATCTGGTACCGCAACTGAAAATAAACAAACAGGCCAGTCTGGTTCCCTCTCCTGCTTTTCTTCGTATGTGTAGAGAACTAAGACACATGTAACCCTGATTATCAAAACTCCTTACACCAATGAACTATGTTCTTTGACTTAAGACTGAAGTTTTCAAAGGTACTAAATATGTTTATTTATTTAGATAAAACTTCGTTTTATTTTTGTTGCTTTATTTAGCGTTTGTATTATCTCAAAAGCGGTTGAGAGTAAGAACTATATTTTTACACGTAACTTTAAAATGGCGACTATGGGGTTAACATCCTGTCTTGAACAGGATCACATAAGCCGGCAATTGCTCTTTGAGCAATAAGCCCGGTTAAAAACGATTTCCCTTAATTTTATTTCAATTGGAAATTATACTGAAATGTGGAAAATCTCTCAATTCAAAATAGAATAAACGTATTTTACCCCCCCCCCCCCCCAAAAAGATGTTACTTGTCTGCATGACAATGATTTAAGATGCTAAAATTGAATTAAATATACTGGTTTATACATAGTATTCATAAGTTATAACTACTTTAAGTGGACTTGACCTAAAAAAAATGTGATTCTTCAGGAAAATACACCACACCAACATCAAAGCAAAATCTAAATTTACCGTCAGTCCTATATAATGGTACAATTGTCACTTAACTACATATGAAAACTAGTAACATTGTAAAAAAATAAACTTTTTGTACATTTGATAAAGGTTAATATTGTGTTTTTTAGAATGTAGAAAAAACGTGTTTTTTATTCTGATTAAAAAAAAAATTAAGGAATTTAATTTGTTCTACACTACCGATAAAAATGCCAAGGTTACGTATATATCTAGGCTTGATGCAACACAATCAATTCAACGTCAGACGTTAAATTTGACGTTCAGAATATACTAAAATGGTTAACGTATAATTTCATAATGTGTCACCTATTCACGAGTTGGTACGTTGTTTCATGCCATAATTTTTGATCAAGTCAAGGGTCCCGAATGACATTCTAACTTACAGCAATCTCTACCCAGAGTTGTCGTTCGCTTTGCTACAACGATAACTCTGGGTAGAGATTGAACTTACAGATGTACAATTTAAACATTACTTGAATAAACAAGTTCATACACAGTTACATTTTGTAAATTAAATAATCAGTTAAATTCATATTCAGTGTCAAAGAGAACAAGAAGAAGAAGATTGAAAAAAAACCTACAACACTTTTTCTAATGATGTGGATTTCAAGACAATGATCCGGTACTTCATTCATTGATCAAATATATGAGCGATATATGGGATATGGTGTACCTGTGTTTTCAAAGTGGTTATGATCGAACTAAAAAAAGAAATTAATAGTAAAATATTTCCATTTCTAATTTTTTTTCTCTGTGATAACTCTTTCAAAGTTAGGGGTAGTTTTTATTTCTTGATAATTCTGCCGTAATGTAAATTAGGCAGGTCGATAGGTCGGGAGCTAAGGAGGCCTAATACGCATGCAATTCTCGTGCGCACCTGTCTCTGTGTCTGACGCTAAGGAGGCCAAATATGCATGTAAATCTCGTGCGGCTGCTTTGTGTTTGACGTCGGTTGGCGAGGACTATTGATATTGGCATGGAAGTCATCATGTGATTTAAATCTATTTTATATCTACATTTTTAAAGTCTAAATCTACTATTTTATTTCACAATGAAATGGAAATATAAGGAATCACTGTCTTAAGTTAGGAGGGTATGTCAGGAACATCAACAATAGTGGGAAACATGGGATAATTTAAGCATAACGGGCTTCGCCCGTTATGCAAATTATCCCATGTTTCCCACTATTGTTGATGCTCTGACATACCCTCCTAACTAGACAGTGATTCCTTAAATAAATACGTGAAAACAAAAATGAACAAGCAAAATCAAAACGAAAAATTAATTAATTAAAAAAATAATAAGAGAGAGTAAAGAAAAGAAAATTCGGAATTTTTCCTTGAAAGGCTTCCCTTTCCGTAGTAATACAAACGAGCACATCCAAAAACGGGGAGGGGGGGGGGGGTAATCAAACCTTTTAATTACAATATTATGTAAGATTACAAACTCAAGATATGCTCATATTTATAGTCCGGAACTACTATTTTTGCATGAAATAATAAGAAAATAAGACTCATGACCTACATGCGTCTGATTCAATACATGACCTATTTCGCTCTTAATTTTCGACTTCAACAACATCAGCTTAACCTTAAGTTACCGTGTTTAGTTTTAATTTATTCGTTTGATTTAGGCAATGAAAACAACACCACAAATTAGTTATGAAAATTATCACTGTTTATTATCTTCACATTTTATTGCGTCATACAGCTAAATTTTCAAACCTTTGTTGCGCTAAAGGTGACGTGTTAATTTAAGTGAGTAAATATGGAAGTCCGTATGGCTTTTGCCGCTTCATCCTTTATGGCAATACAGACAGAGTTTCTTAGCTGCTGCATTCGTATTTTTGTTCTTAATATAAATTGACAAAATGTTATAATTGCAACCATGCTAGAATCAGTGAACTTGATTCGAACATTTAATCTCCTTTGATCACAAACTTTAGGCACTGAGCATTCTCGGGCCTTTCTGGAAACAATCTGGAATGTGTTACATATACCCCCCCCCCCACAAAAAAAAAATCCAAAAAAAAAAAAGAAAGAAACAAAACATTGAAATAAATGCTAAGGACCATTTGCTTATCTGTAGAGACTGGAGCTCAGTCGGAAAGGCAAAAGAAGCGATTGTTTTCATAGCCTATGCACGTACATTGATTTGTTGATGAACATTTTTGACAGCTCACGAATAAATCAAACCATTCATAAACAATCAAAAATTAAATTAGTTTATATATATATTTTTTTTTAAAACTTGCCAGTAAACCTATAAATTGACGATATTGAAAATTTTTTTTCAAGACAGTTTTAGTCGTGTCTATTTTAAAAGAAAATATGTATTACGCAAAGATACTTTTGTTTTGCTTTACCGTATTTTTTTTTTTCATCGGCAAACGCGCAGACTAGACGTCACGTCTTTGAAACGCTATTGTGACGTAATTACGTTTATGTCACGAAGGTCTCTTTTCGCTTGACGCAACTCTTATAGATTTTTGAATAGATAAATGTTCGTTATCTTCACCTTTAACACTTTAACAATAATTTTATGTATATCTTTGCGATATGTATGATCTATATTAAACATTAATTTGACAATGTATAAAATATTGCCTAGTCTTTTCATTACTACAGAAATTCATTTGAGAACCAATCATCAATATCCTTAGGCTACTTTTTTTTTTTTTTTTAATTGATTATACACTTGATCAAACGATTAAGACTATGGTAAATGGAATAAAGAAAATGCAAATTCTTCAGCATTTGCAATGTCTCCTGAAAATGACGTTATTTCCCCTAGAAATAATTTCATTTTTTAAATATACATGTAATGGATTTTATGTTTATTACAAACAAATTGTAAAGACAGTTCAAAGAATATGTAAAGATACATGTTAACTAAGATGCATTCAATACCGGTATATACATATTTCTTGATTTCAAATTAGGCGTAAGTATTTTATATATGTATTGTAACTGTGGGGACTAATTTATAAAAACCTTTGAGTTTTGAGAGAGCTTACACTTACGTGTAGATCCGAAACAACCGAGAGTAGCTTCAAATGTCAAAAATCGTTTAAACAATTCTGCAAATATTTCAAAGTATTGTCAACCAAGTTAATGCCCATTCTTTTTATTGACCTAATTTTTAGGAATAATGAAACTTGTTATAAGAACAAAAAATTATGTAATACCGTTATATTGTATTTTAGTTTATGAACTTAAGCATATTAAGCAGTGTTGTGACATCAAGACATTTACAACACCATAGTTATTACATCATTTGAAATAACTGGAGATAAAGGACTTATTTTTTAGTAGTTTGACATACGAACATGGTTAAAAATGATCTGACACATAACTTTCATACAGAGTGAGTTTAGCACCAGGTGCACATTATGAGTGTTAAGAGGCACTGACGTTTTAGAGGTCGGTGTTTGCTTACTCTATATCTAGAGCTGCAGGTTTTTTTTCCAGATTCAGGTTATATAGAACCGGTTGTATTAGAGAAAAGAGGAAAAATCAACAGCAGTGACATTCATAGTGATTACAGTTTTATTTATTGTCTATGTAACCATTACATTGTTTGTGTTATTAGGGATAATATTTTGTGAAAAGATAATGTAAATAAAGAGTATAAATAGCTTTTAAAACATTGGTACTTTTTGTTAAATTTGCAAATCAATCATCATCCCTCTCATCTAAATTTACTACTCTCTCAAAACTAACAAGTAAGTTTTTCTCTTTTTCCAAAAGCTCAAAAGCGTTGTTCATTCGAAAACAAAAACTGTAGTTTTCCGGATTCTTCATAATTTTGGCTCGTATCTGGTCACTTTTAGTTTTGCCCCCGTCTGTAGAATAACACTGGTCGGTTCCACTTTTAAGATTTATCTCCGAATGTCCTGAAGCTTCATCTACTTTTTCATTCTCCGGTTGGCTTGTATCATCACGGATGTCAGGATGATTTGAATAGACCATTCCCAAAACATCAACAGCATATTGGGACACTGAATTGTCTCTCGCAAAAACAATCGATCCACTGTCACCAGGAGTAGAGAATGGACAACCTAAGCCTTTGACAACAAAACTTTCTCTTTTATTAACAACATCATAGAATGCACGACTGACTACACGACCACGTGTCCAATTTGTTTTTGAACCGTTTTTATGTACAATACCAACATGTATTGGGAAAAATTCCGAAACCTCTGCGTTGCACGATTTTTCGTCATCCCGTCTAAATTCTAAATCGCATTTATCAGAAAAATCTTTACTAATTTCGATAACTGCAAAATCACAAGAGTTTTCACGGGTAGTAAAAATGCATTTTCCAATTTCCTTTTCTTCTCCATCTATATTTGCATAAGCTGGATCATTCGTTGATGGATATAGATGGTTACACGTCAAAGCGTATGCTTCGGAACAGCTTTCAGAGGATTTGGTGTCTTTAACAAATCCGCCTAAAGTACCACATTCAACATTTTCCCCTGAAGGACTGGGTTTGCGTAACTCCCCACCTTGTTTTAATTGAGTTGCACATTTCATAATGAATTTCTTTCTCTCAATATGAAGTCTATGTTTTTCAAAAAAAGTTTGATATTTTCTTTTTAATTTTTCTTTTAGAATATCAGCATCTAAAGTTTCATCCATAAATATCTTAAAGGTGGCGTCTTCCCAGATTCCGAAGGAATTGACATGGGGTTCTCTGGAAAACAAAGTTCTCTTGTCAGTATTTAGGAATGAAAATCATCTGCGAATTCTCAATTATGAAGAACTTATTTTTTCATTATTTTTTTAATTTTCATTTTCAAACGACAAAATTTGCCAGATCTTATGAAATATAGACAATTAAGTTTTGAAAATTTTTCTTTGCATAAAATAAAATTATAAAAAAAAATTTACCTAGAAAGAAGATCTCTTATCTCTTGTGGTATGCTGAAAAAGTCGTTTCTTTTGAATGCATGTTGGTATGTATTTTCTTCAAGAATCACGTGCTTTGAGATAGCTTTCAATTCCATATGAAAGTCTATCAAATCTTCGCTTGAATTATTTTTTGAATGTTTAATTATGTTAATTAATTTTTCTATGTAGTTTTGTATTCCTTTCTCTATGCAAACGGAAATTGCCTTGCGTATTTTCTTCTCATTGTGCTCGATGACTTGGACTTGAGAATCAATCCTTTTCTTTTTTAAGTTTTCAAGATTATTTACTACAACAAGTGTGTGACATGCTCTCATACTATGGATCTAAAGAAAAATATATAATAACATTAATCTTTAAAGCCTTCGATATTAAATATGTTTGAATAGTTTTAAAATGTAATAAAGTTTCAGAATTGATACCTTGGTATCCTTTTGGAGAAAACAAATAAGTGGCGATTCGGACCAAGCCATTTTACCCATTCTTTTATCTTTTCCTGCAATTTATGATCAACAAAATAATAGTTTAGTTATATTCATGGTGTCATATAGATAGAAATAGATTTCTTTTTAACATACTACCTTTTCTGTCAGAAACAAGATTTAATCTTTCTTCTGTAAGGGTGCCAACAAAATCTACTTTAATGACAAGATCGTGTTCAGGTTTCATATTACAAACACCCAGTTCATCAGGGCATAGTTCGTTTGTTTCCATGAGGCGGCAATAACAGTCAAATACCAAGTTGTACACGTATTGAAAATGTGGAAAGCTTTCCAGTGGATAGAATCTGCAATTTCGTGTATATTCTGTAAGGGAAATAATTTTATTAGTTTTTTTTTACAGGGTATAACTTCAAATTACCATCAAATATAGAGTTTAATATTTTCAGTATTTTAAAAGTTTTGTTGCACTTCTCAAACACAGAAGAAAAAGTTTTCATATTACCAGCAGTCTCTCCAAATTCCGTTATTTTTCCATAACCAATGTGTTCATGTTGTAATGATTTGCTTCTCATCACTTTTCTTCTGAATTGCTTTCAAATTAAATAATAATTTTGATGAAGTTTACTTCAGTACTTTCAGCAAAGAGTATGAGCGAACCTCTTCAATCAAAGAGATAAAATGCTTTGCAATCTTCAGATTTCAGAACGGTTTTATCGTCATTTAATTGTTCATTTAAAATCAGGGGCTGTACTCTATATATTGTGTTTTAAAAAAACTTAAAACTTTGGCCAATTTTATAGAATATTTAAGAATATGGAGAAACTGATGAAATTCATGCTGACATAGCACATAGACTAGTCCCGAAATTACGTTATTTGTAAAAGATTCGCTATCATCAAAGTTTAAATTAGATTTTATGCATCTTCAACCAAAACTAAGAATTTTAGATTTTATTTTATTGGCCCTTTTCTTTTTGAAAATAAACTCTTATCGGAGAAAGCTACAAGTGATTCCATATGTAAATTTAAAGATAACTTACAGAGACGGTTACTGAGCTGCCAGGTGTATCAACCAACGTAGAAATGAACAACTCCGTATCATTGGCTGCTCTTCTCTTTTCCTTCACAAGATCTATCATATATTCTTTTAATTCTTCATAATAACGGTAAGGTTTGCTTCTTAAATCTCGAATCTTACTTTTTATTACAACACGGTTATCTTCCCGTCCGACCATTCCAAGAACAATATTTTCTGCTGCATATGTGTTCCAATTATATAGGTTCTCCCAAAAGTCAGTAACTGACCGTAAAGCATCTTTATAAGTGTTAACTTTGAGTTTTTCATCTTGCGGTATATTACAAATATTAAGCAGGATACATATCAATAAATGTATTCCTAGAGAATGTAGATTTATCTCCCTTAAATGTTCGTATTGGCAAGAACAATGTCTTTGAAGGTCACATTTTTGTCCAGTGGGAACGAACAAACTTGACCAATCTTTCCATGACAAACAAGGAGGAGAGTTTTCGCAATTTGTAAGTGAGATTTTAGTAAAATCACATCTGCAACATCTCCGTCTTGTATGCAAATGAAACAATTCGTGTTTGTGTTGAGAAATAAAATCTGTAAGTGGTTGATCTACCTCTTCTTGGACCTTTAACTCCAGTGCTTGTTTTCCTGCAATCAACAACACTTGACACAATTCGACTGGCGAAAACTTTTTATTTACTTCTAGTTTTTCTTCCGAAGGTCCATAAAAATCTGTCAAAATAGAGAGTTTAAATATCTAATACTAAAAATGTGGGCAATCTTCAAAATTTAAAATTATTTATTATTGAAAAACCATTAATAAATACTAATATAGCATAAAGGAAGAAGTGAAGCAAACTTTTTTATGTCAGAGAGAAGAATCTTATTTCAGTATAATTGATATCTAATTGTATTTGTATTATAATCTTCTAAAAGATATTAAAATATGTATTTAAAAAATTAGCTTCTTCAAAACATTATTCTTTGTTTGAAGCAAAATTTAAAGAAATAGTATAAAAACAATTTTGTCTCCATTTAAAAACATTCAAATAATATTGCTTAATATTTACCATGCTGCCAAAAGGACGTCATCTCTATTTTGTGCAGTAAATAAACGCATGTTAATGTTTATAACTTTGAGATATCGTATTTGGGATTTAAAGTCTACCACCTGGCCTAGTAATGAATCAATGAATCTTTTAATGCATTCCCACTTGGTCTTGATTGCTCCAAAGATAAATTCTTTCATTGTTATTTGGGGACAAAAGATTAATAAATAAACCTTTATTGGCTGAAAATATAATTGTACTCTTATTAGTTTTTAACCTCTATAGCCCTACTTTTATTCTAAAAGTTAAAATTAAAGTCAATCCTTAATTTTTTTTCACACTTTCAGTTTTGTAGAATGGAAATTTAAATTTATTGAATTCATGATTAAGGAATCAGAAAGCAAAGCTATATAAGTAATATTTATTGTGAATTTGAAAATGTTTTGTTTTAAACAACACTAAAATCAATTTCTTCAGAGGTCATCATGAAGGATATACATATTCATTAATGAAAGATAGTAAATTGAAAAACAAGATACATATCTACTAGTTTTTGAAGGATTTAAAAAACCTTCAGGTTAATTCACTTACATATGTATTTAACCAAAACATGGTGTATTTCCGATAAACTCAGAGAACCAAAATTCAAGAATTCTTTCTATTTCTTCATCACATTTTATATAGAGTACATAATCTAAACCGTTTCAAATATATCAATAATAATAATAATAAAACAACCGATTTATTTAATGACTTCAAATTTAAATTAAACAAAGTTTACTGTCAATTTAACTTTAGAGACGCGAGGTCATTCAAGTTCAAAATGGTGTAAAAGTTTTCATTTGAAAGTAAATATATGCACATATACGAGGGTTGTCCCAAAACGTTGTAGACAAGGAAAACAGTATAGTTTTTCTTTGCTACATTAAATTTCTTTTCTAATCTAACAAAGAGTAACATTTTATGATCATGCATTTCAAGTTCCATGATGATAGTACATTTATTTAGAAAATAATCAAAAAATAAAGAAACCATGTCATTGTAAATTGGCGCACGAAAGCGAGCGTAGTTTACGTCTTTTATAACGTCATGATCTCTTTTTCTGCTACACAAGCATCTGTTAACATATCAATATTTTTTTTTAATTGGATAAACCACTATTGACTAAAGAACTTATTTAAATTCACTACTGTCCATTTCTTTTTATTTTTAGAAGATTCAAATTTCAGTCGAAATTTAGTCGAAAGATCAGCGAATACACATTGTTTGACGTCGATCATGGCCCAGAATATTCCCCATATGCAGTCTGCGTTTAGCAAGCAGTACTTTACTTCTTATGCTGTAACTACGAGTATTTTAGGTTAAGAAGAAAAACTATCATCGAATCTCAGACCATTTAAAAATAACTTCTCTATTAGAATCTAGTATGAAATGCCACTTTTGTATTCTTTTCCCCGTCTCTGGTCTACATTAATGATATCCAAAAAAATTATTACATCTCCGTGCGTCGGTTACGTGTTTGACGACGTCACGTTCATCAAACACAATTCCAACATCAATTTGAAAATCATGACATCAATCGTCTGTTTCTAATGCTATTTATATGAAAATTTGACATATTATTAAGATTTCTCGTTTCACTGACTTAAATTTGAGTTCAATGTTTAATATAGTACTAAATAAATAAAAGCAAATGTAATAGTTATAGGCGTAAAATATTCCGAATTTCGTTCGTGCGCCAACACACCATATTGACCTTCATATAATCGTCCCAATAGTATCTATATGAAAGTTATATGCTTAAGAATTTACAATTTTTAAGAAACATTGTATATATTATGTCTGTACGAAATTTGGTTAGTATTGATTGCATGTTGACAAAGTTATAAAGATTGTCTACGACTTTTCTCGTAAAATAGTGAATTAATTGTTTTAAGGATAAATACACTATAAAAAGCTTTAAGGTAGAATCTTTTCTTTGGTTATTGATTAGATGAAATACTCAGAGTATATTTGCTTATATGGTAGCTTTTATAAGCTTCCAGTTTCAGTGCAGATTTGAGCCAAAAATCCGTAAAAAGTATTTTTCTCACTTAGAAAACGATCAAAACTTTTTTTTATTTTTGTATCATTTTGTATCTTTATGTGACAACTTTACAATATATGGAAATGAGAAAAAGTTAAATATAGGAAGCATATAAAAATAACTAATGTATCATAAAAATTTAAGTAGATTTAGTAATTTAGAAATTTAGTAAATTTAAGGTTACCCAGAATAAAAAATGGTAATCATGTTTTAATTGAAATTACATATTTTAAACAATGTGAAGATAAGGAACGGTAATAGAAACGAAGCAAAACGTTTATACCGAAAAGGGGACCATAAAATGTAGGCCTATATCTCCCGCGTCTTTCCACATATTTTGCGTAACTCGATCTATTTAATGATATGATTGTAAATTGTAAGGTTTTAAAATGAATATAAAAAAGTATTTAAATGCCTTTGAAATTTTGTGAATGACAGTTTTGATAAAGGTGCAGTCTGTGTGACTGATATTAGACCAACGGACTCTCTGAATTTTACTTAATTATTATAATATTGAAATTTAAAAGTCATTGATAAAGTATTAAATGATTGAATCCATTATGCAATGAGCGCTTGCAATATTATTATAGATACAAAATTCAATTATAGATACAAATCATTCAATTAAGATCAGTGACATTTGCAAAACATTGTCTCTCAAGTGTGTAAATTTATAGAAAAAACATATTCTCAACTGAGGCATTTGGAAGAGTGCCAAAGGAAGCCAAAACAAACTCGTTGTTTTGTACATTGAGGGGACATAAATAAAGATATTCAGAAGTCAAAATAAAAAACAAATTAGGATTTTAAAACATATCTTGTTTCCATATGAATTTAACAGACGAAACTCCACTAATTAAATATCGATTTAAAAGGATGAGATTAATAAAAACACAACAAAATGTTTTAGAGAGGGAGATAAGAAATAGTAATTAGAAGTTGGATCAGATACAATGGAGGAGTAAACATCCCCTGTCCACCGGTCATACCTGTCGGGGCAGCGCGACAAATACCGGTATGTCGACAAGTTACTATGTCAATAATGGCTTAATAATAAATATGAAAAGGTTAACTCAGTATAAGTCAGTATTTGACTGAATAAATAGAGGCATTTTTAACATGGTCATTGTATTTTATAAGTACTGGGTTTAATTTTGTATGTGGTAATCACAATTATATCCAAAAACTCTCTTTCTACTAAGAAAAAAAAATTAAATTTTTAAAACCTGATATAAGTTTTAAATATTTTTAATCAATTTAAATGTGAATAGCAATTCCTAGCTATAATTGATTAAAAACTTTCATCAAAAGTTAAACAAAGATAAAAAGCGGGTACCAGAAAATGTTTACCTATTTTTTTTAATTCTCACTAAAATATCAGATAAAGAAGATACTAGAGGAGAAGAGAACAACAATGTGTGCAAGAAGTGGTGTTCCGAGGAAGAAATGAAAATAAAAAAAATTATCAAAACAATTTGTCTATAAAAAATATACAGTTTTTAAACATTTTTCAATACACTTTAGAAAACCACTCCCCACTATAAATTATCCAGGCTTCTTTGTGTCATACATAACTGTTTTTTTCATCAAAAATTTGAATCCACAGTGTACTGACCCTGTCAAAAGTCACTTGGTTTAATAAAACATTTTCCACATAAATTCTTTGAAGTAACTAAAATATGCTTGAATTTCTGATTAACAATATGCATATGGTGTTTTAAGATAAGGTCTTCCAACAATGGGGCGGTCCTTCGGATGAGACCGTATAAACCGAGGCCCCGTGTCACAGAAGGTGTGGCACGATAAAGATCCCTTCCTGCTCGAAGGCCGTAAGTGCCGGGCATAGGCCTAAATTTGCAGCCCTTCATCGGCAATGATGACGTCTCCAAATCAGTGAAATATTCTGGAGAGGGACGTTAAACAGTATAACAATCAATCAATCAATCCAACAATCTCTCGAAAGATCGAGGCGAGCTGTCTTTACAGGTGTTGGGGCGAGTTGTCCTGATTCAACCAAGTGCGCCCCCTTATAAGCAGAACAAATTATACATAAGAAGAATTTTTTTTGAAGATTTATCGACATTGTTTTATCAACAATATTTACTCGTTTACTTCGACTCGCTTAATCCCAATAAACTTAAGGTTATGTAGGACACAAAGTCACATGACCCTGTTTAGCAGTATCATAGCATGTGAGGATCTAGAGGATGGAGGGGTTGGAGTTTGCAGATTAAATGTATAAACTAATCCACGTAATCGAGGAGGGGTCCGCTTTTTTTGAAGGAGGGAGGGGTACAAGGTTTAATTTGTGCAAAAACCATGTGAGTTTAAAAAGTGCGTAGAGTTGTATATAAGTTCAAGGTAATGGTTTCTAAAATAAATACTCAAAATCTATTGTGAGTTTTTTTTTTTTTACTCAGCTTGCCTCAATGGATGCTACGTTTATACGGCATTGCATGATTATGAGATAATCTAGTGACTTTTACAAGATCTTTTACAAGATCTAAATAACCAGGGGTAAGGATTTAATAAGTTTAAGGAATATAAATTTGTGTACTTGTTCAAGTAATTTTAGACTGGTTTAAACCCTACTGGAATACACATGTAGCATTGTTGTGAAGAAGTCGCTTCGTGCTTTTGAGGTCCTTGGTTCATTTTTTAATCCCTGGTGCTGCATCAAAGCTAAGACATAAACATAGGTAGTAACTGCTCCCTCGACAAGCCCAGCATAAGAGTTTAATGTCACGAATTTTTTTGATAAGATCTTTAAATCCATGACTTGTTAGGTATTCAGGCAAAATTGATTTCTACAAAGCAACACTGTCATCCTTTAATTAGGAAATAGATTCAGATTTTAACTACAGAACTTAAGGAGGCTCATTACACCACTTTTTGATGACGTACTACACAAAAAAATAAACCTCCATTGTGTCGACCGGTTTGCTCAGGGGACAAGTTGTATAGGTACCTCTATAGTATGACCCTGACCTTTAAAACGCTTTAAAAATAGATGAAACATGCGGTGTTGTAAACAGTGAAAACAAAGTATCGGATTCATTGTGCATAAACCAAGAAGAATTGCTTTTAGGCAGAAACAAAAGAAAGCAAGTCAAATCTTCGCCAAACAAGTAATGTCAATTTCATAGCCATGCACGCAGTGTAATCACTGACATGTATGGAGGAAATTCGAGTTAAAATCTACAATCTTGTTGAAATTAAAATTTCATTTAATTGCGCTATTTACTGTGTTGGTGTTAATTTATATATTTGTTTTATTGATTTAAATGTATACTCTGGCAATTTAAAGCTTGATTCTGAATTTTAGATGTAATGTCAAACGTTCCATAGTGTTTTGAGTCTTGGCTAATTAGGAAAGATAACTCTTGAAAGTGGACTTTTTATACCAAATATTTTTCAAATTGGATTTTTCATTTCGTTTAAACTTTCTTCATTC
Organism: Saccostrea cuccullata; assembly: GCF_032062105.1. Taxonomy (NCBI): domain Eukaryota; kingdom Metazoa; phylum Mollusca; class Bivalvia; order Ostreida; family Ostreidae; genus Saccostrea; species Saccostrea cuccullata. The sequence continues at coordinate 23,430 of NW_026936980.1, forward strand.
AATTTGACACATGTAATTCATTGAAATACATTCTTTGTCTCTTCAGAACACATTTTTTAAATGTTTTATGCATAGATTAAAAAGATAATGACATTAATTGTTTTCTAGGAGAAAATTATTTTTTCTAATAAAATTATTATTAGGTATTATGAGGTATTTTCACTTTGTGTACTTGTCTTAAGAAGATGCCCATCATTTGACACTGAACGTTCTGAAATTCTGTGAATAATAAACCTGAAATAAAACATTTCACTTAATTAAAACAAAAACTAAAAAATTCTATAAAAAATATTTATGATATCAATACCCCCATCTGGATATTTGACATCTACATTATAAATGGTGCTGTATTGAAATCTAAAATAAACTGTGGATGTAATGAGCCACCTTAAAATAATTTTAAACACTTTAATGACTATCTAAACCAAATTAACTACTTAAAAAGAACATTACATTTTGTTACTACTCACAATCTAAAGACTTTGCATCTAAATCGGTGGTAGCCATGGCTCCTTTTGGAATTTATATGCTAAAGAGCCCAATATTTAAACTAAAATTACACATGAATACATGAATAAATTACATGACAAAAAACAATCGCATTGTTGTTGTTAATATGGAACCCTCATATATTCAATATCCAAACATGTAAATTGTAAATATAAGGACTTTCTTTTATAAGTTTAGTGTGAATTATCGGTGTGTGAATCACACAGACTTGCAGGCCTAGCGCGCTTCATGGAATATATTCCTACGTGACAATTCTATGTGATTCACACACTAATAACTTACAAAAAACTTCAAAACTTAAGGGGACGAAGGATACATTGTAACATGACTCAGTTTGATTACGTCATAGTCTCTGATAATACTTTTGAAATGCCCCTCGTGTGTAAAAAGCCTAATTAGAACCATATTACTTGTATAATGTTTTGACATTTTGTTTGAGTTCCTCATCTTTCATAAAAATATATCTAAAAGATTTAAATTTTCCTGCAAATATTATCAAATTACGTAATAGATTGATCCACACTTCTGTTTCTGTACACTTCGTCCAACGAGTCGTTGACGTCATAGTCGATCTCTTAGTACATTTACATTATACACGGTTAAACACGGGCAGTATTAATTATATAAATATTGCATGTAGTTGAGTGTAACATTGAAAATTTTCACCCCAAGAAAGTCATTGTCAACCGAGGCGCAGCCGAGTTGAGTGTAACATTAAAAATTTTCACCTCAAGAAAACCATTGTCAACCGAGGCGCAGCCGAGGTTGACAGTGGTTTTCTTGGGGTGAAAATTTTCAATATAATATTCTTAGAAAAGTTTTCCTTTTATTCACAAATGTAATAAGTTTCGCTATAAACCCTGAAAATTTCTGAATTACACCGGAAACAGTAATGTCACACGCCAGAAACAGTTATGTCCCCCCCCCCGACAGAAGCAGTTATGTCACCCTCTCGATCACGTTCACGCGTTTTTACGTTACGCATATTAGCTCGGGTTCAAGATGTTATGACGTCGTTGCTAAGCAAATGTAAACAACGGAGCGTTATTCTTAACGTCAAAAAAGCATTTCTGGATCATTTGTGAAAATTTCAACAATGATTTTTAAATGAGTTAGTTTTTTTACATGGTCTCTATGGGGCATGGGGCGACTATACCAGAATATTTGCCCCTCGGTGACAGGAAAGTCACCCTATGGTGGCTTATAATTTGAACTTGCTCCTATGTACCTGTACATTTAACAAATACTTTCCTTATTTCGGGTGAAATAAAATTAAAATATCATTTGCTAATTAAATGTTCGTTCAAGGTAGAAAACAAGAGGCAAAGGGGCCACATCACTCACCTGAACAAATCGTCTAGGAAAAAACACAAATCAGATCAGAACTGGAAGGTTTACTGAAGGTGTGGGGGGCTTGAATTTAATACTACTTTAGAATGCCTTCATATTAATACAGCATATGACTTTGCTGTTCTTCATAAAAAGATTTTTTTGATAACATTTTCTTCCTATACTATCAATAATCATTGCTTTGAAGTACTTGAGAAGACGATTTTCCTATCTACTCCTATGTAAAACTTTGATCGGCCACTGTGGCCCCACCCTACACCCGGGATCATGATTTAAACAAACTTGAATCTACACTACCTGAGGTTGCTTCCAAATGAGTTTCATTTGTCCTGACCCAGTGGTTCTAGAAGAAGATTTTTAAAGATTTTCCTCGTATACTCCTATGTAAAACATTGATCGGCCATTGTGGCCCCACCTTACCGAGGGGTCATGATTTGAACAAACTTGAATCTACACTTCTTGAGGATGCTTCCACATGAGTTCCATTTGTCCTGGCCCGGTGGTTCTTGAGAAGAAGATTTTAAAAGATTTTCCTTATATACTCATATGTAAAACATTGATCGGCCATTGTGGCCTCATCCTATCCCTAGGAGTCATGATTTGAAAAAAAAAACTTGAATCTACACTACCTGAGGATGCTTCCACATGAGTTTCATTTTTCTTGGCCCAGTGGTTCTTGAAAAGAAGATTTTTTTAAAAAATACCATGAAATTTTCACTAATTCATAATTATCTCCCCTTGAAAGAGGGCGTGGCCCTTCATTTGAACAAACTGGAATCCCCTTTACCTAAGGATTCTTTGTGACAAGTTTGGTTGAAATTGGCTCAGTGGTTCTTGGGAAGAAGTCAAAACTGTGAAAAGTTAACGACGACGACAGACAACGGGCAAATTTTGATCAGAAAAGCTCACTTGAGCCTTCGGCTCAGGTGAGCTAAAAATGTGTTCCTTTTTTTAATATTTTTTTCTCTATGCACAGATATGTAAAAAAAAAAAAGATCACAGAGACAACAATGCTTTTGTATTTATTGATCATGGTTTTTATATCATTTGCGAAATAAAACAATTAGTTAATTTTTATCTATAGTTTTATCCGAAAATAAATATATATAGTTTCATCATAAAAGCAAATTCGGGATTGAATATTTATATTACAATTTCAACGATCTACTTAAGCAATAAAACATGAAAACAAAGAAAAGCAAAAAGGAAAAAAAAATAAGAAAATATAACTTACATATTTTATCTAAAACTTTATTTTTGGCATATTTTTTTTAACAAAGTAATGATTTTAGATTTTTTGGGATCCAATTAACTACATAATTGATTTTGTTTTTAAAAATATTTTCATTTTAAATATTGTTTGCTTCTAGATCATCCATCTGCTTAATATATATATAAAAAAAAACATTATTTGGTTATAAACATCGCTTTGAACTCTTTTTTTCCCCTATACGTAAAATTAAAGAGGACTTAATGTTTGCTCTGAGTCTGCCATCTGTATGTCTAGCAGTCTGTCTCACTTGGTTTTCTGCAATTTTTTCCTAGACGCTTGTAGATTTTAAGCTGAATTTTGATATGTGAGTGTATCTTGATAGATTACAGATCAAGTTAGCAATTCGTTTCGCATCAATGTTTTGTAACGAATGACAGGCTCTTTCACGTATTTTAACGCTTGCAGTGAGTTAGCTGAGTTTTAATATATAATGTCACTTTAAACCATAAAGTCTGTATTTTGCCAAGCTTCCATGATTCTTGACAGAATTCGCATTTTCAATTCCTATTGGGAACCATATTACACTTGTCGGTGGGGGAGTAGTACTGCTAGTGAATACTTTTAGGATGCTTTTTCAAAATAGAGATTAAATTTATACAGATGTCAATTGTAGGACCTTCAGATTAAATGATATTGTTTACTTGATAAATAAGCAGTTGTTTGCAAATGAAAATTGAGTTAGTCCGAATCGTTGCACAAACTTCGTTCTATGGATGGAAATTCTAATTCTAAGCCATTGCATTTAGTCATTGCATTCAAAGAATTATTCAGAGTGAAACACATTGTAGATTTCTCTATCTCAGGACGATGGTCTTCATAATTACTTTCCATTCCACCAAGTACCATACCGAGCACGGATACTGTTGACTGATCGAATGATTCATCACGCTTAAACACTGCAGAACCACTGTCTCCACCGAGTGAAAAGAATTCTTCATCAAAACCGTTGACAAGGAACACCTCATTTTGATCAGGAATTAAACGAGAATAACATTCTCGACTCTGAATCCGCCCTATAGTCCATCCGGTGGCTGCTCCCTTCTTATGAACAATCAAATTATCAGAGATATGTCCAGGATAAACTGTGGCATTGCATTCATATTCATCATCATTTTGAAAAGTTTTTATGCATTCATCTGTAACATGATCGTTTACTTTGAATACCGCTAAGTCTTCAAAAGGTTTTTCAGAAGTATACACTGAATGACCAAATTCAGATAGTGGCTTATTTTGGTCTATTCTTATGTACACTTTTTCGTGTTTATGTGGAATCACATGTCGACATGTTATACCATATAGTTCTCCGTTACTTTTGTCTTCCATAAAAGCACCTAATGTTCCGTAACAACACTCTTCCAGCTCGTATCTCTCACTAGTAGACGCGGCATCATAGTTTTCTTCTGTTTGCGAGCCATTTACACTATGCCCTGGGACAAGTTTATCCCCTTGTTTAACGTAGCGACTGACTCTTACGCTTCCCTTTAAAATTTCAATCATGTGTGACAGCAAAAAATCCCCATCAGGATCTAATGCATTTAGGTCCTGTTCTAGACCTTCTTTACAAGTTATATCCTTTACAATTATTCTGAACTTTTTCCCTTCCCAAATCGCGAAGCTCAAGACGGATGGATGTCTGAAAAATAGATATTTTGCAAAAGATATACGACATTTATCTTAAATTTAAAAAAAAATACTATATCTGAAAATACATTTTTCTGAAAAAATTACTAACTCGAATAGATAATCCTTTATTTTCTTTGGAATTCTCTTGGATGGTTTGCAAGGGGTTGATTTCGACAGAAGAGTTTGTAATGACAAAAGTTTTGCCTTCAATAAACATTTATCAGACTCCTCAACTTTAATAAGGTTTGACATTTTGTCTTTTAAATACTGAGAGACTGATGCTTCCAGACATTTGGATATTGCTTCTCTTATAGATTTTTTGTTGCAATCTACTATTGTGAAGGTGTTTTGTCCAAAGGATTGAGATCCATATCTAGTCCCTGGACTCAGAACAATGATCTCACTACTCCAGCTAGTTTTCTGAAATCCTCTTATTTTCTAAAAAAAAAAAAGAAGAAGAAGAAAATACAAAACGTGTTCTTTACACATACGTGTACGATGAGTGGCATCTTAAAACTATGTAGTTTTTTTTATTAAATAAAAGTTTTTAAAATAATAACCCGATTAATTATTAATGCTAAATTAGATAATACTGAAGCGGATGTTATTCTGCATTCGGGTTCTCAGGAAATCTTTCAGCTGACAATTTAGTATACCTGAGACCGAGTATCCATATATAATGCTATCATTTGTCAAATTATGACCCATTTTGTAGCGATTGTCACGCTGAAAACTTACTTAAGAGCCTTTCTCTGTAATAACCTTAACTTTTATTTAGGATCCATGGCATGCATTGTATTAGAATGTCTCTAAACTCTCTATGATGAGGGTCTTTGAAAATGTGAACTCAAATCAGAAAAAAATTGGTTGTTTTGTGTCATCTCATGCCCTAATGTTTGAAAATTGAAGTTTTTGAAAATTAAAGATCAGGGGGTCGTAACATAAAGGCTACTTAAGTTTAAGACCGTGCTTAAGTAGGACTTAAGTAAAGTCTAAAACTTAAGACCGTAACTAGAAGCGTGCTAAGATTTGGCAATCTTAGCAAAACTGAGGCGGTCGGAAGAGGTGACTTAAGTATATCTTAACTTTCTTAAAACATCTATCTAGAACTATTTTATGTTGACTTTAGGTGTTTAAGCATTTCTCTATTCATACTATGCATTAAAGAAAAAAAATATGCCTTTTAAATACTATTATGAGACTTTTTTCGTGGGGGGGGGGGTACTGATCAATGATTCCACTACTTCTCTCAAAACACTGTACATGCATGTAAATGCAAAATTTATTTTGGGGAATTCGTCTGATACATGGGTATATTAGTGATTCCTACCTAGATCGGTTATAAACACTAATCCACTAATCATAATAAGTAAATTGAACACAGCAATAGTCATATTCTTGGATGTTGTCTTTGAAAATATGAGAGTAAATAGAATTTTAAACACAGAAAAATGTTGGAGGTAAGAGGATGATGACCAAAAAACTAATCAAGTGTCTGTAAATTAAGATAAATGTAGAACGACCAGCGCGTATTTAGACAGGGTTTCCTAGGGTTCGATCGATTGATCAAGAGACAGGGGTGGGTGAGAGAGAGAGATGTTGATGAATGGAAAAAAAATCTCCTGAAACAATTTTCACTCTTTATGAAATTGAAAATAATTATAACTAATGCAGTTTCTGCTTGCTGACATGGACTGAGACATCAGGGGTGGGGGATTCAAAATGTTTGTACTTTTTATGAGTTTTAATTTCAAGTAGACAGACGTTCGGTTATCTTGTCATGTCTACGAATAACACAGCAAGTGAACATTTGTCAAAACAAAAGAACAATAAACGGTAACTGAAAACATCGCAGCTTCGAGAAATAAACAATAGTCATACATTTACAATGAACCACAAATCACCGCTTTGTGACCGCTCAGTATTTTTATACCCCCCGCTTGAAAAGCGGGAGGGTATATAGTAATCGTTAATTCCGTCCGTCTGTCCGTCCGTCCGTCTGTACGTCCGTCCGTCTGTCCGTCCGTCTGTTACGCTTTGGGGTACCCCTCTCTTATCCGCAACTCCTCTCATACCACTGAATGAAATTTGATGAAACTTTCACAGAATCTTTATTACATATTGCCATTGTGCACCTCCTATTTTACTTTTTGATCCGACACATATTTTGGGTTTCCCGGCCACAGGAAAACATGGACTTTTTCACCAGTTATAACCATATGAGAGGCGGGGGGTATCATTTAGTGAGCTCATCGCTCACAGTACCTCTAGTTTCTTAATCAAATATGCAGTGTTTTTTATAGCAAAATTATATCTTTAATACGAGATCTAATCCTGCATAACTAAAACGAGAGGTAAGACGTTAACTTTTATATATATTTAATTAAAATGTAACTGAATCATTTTTAGCAATATATCTAAATAAAACTAGAGGTACTGTGAGCGATGAGCTCACTAAATGATACCCCCCGCTTCCCATATGTTTATAACTGGTGAAAAAGTCCATGTTTTTCTGTGGCCGGGAAACCCAAAATATGTGTAGGATCAAAAAGTAAAATAGGAGGTGCACAATGGCAATATGTAATAAAGATTCTTTGAAAGTTTCATCAAATTTCATTCAGTGGTATGAGAGGAGTTGCGGATAAGAGATGGGTACCCCAAAGCGTAACAGACGGACGGTTTGTGTTTAATTTTATTCTATCTTTTCCAAAAAAGCCCCATATAACTGTATAACTGGTGATCGAATTTTAAGGCATTAGTGGGATCATCATTTTAATATTAAAAAAATCAAATTAAAATAGTCTTATCTTCGGGTTCATTGATTCAGTCATTTTGTTAAATTTTGTTAACAGGAAGGGAGAAAATGTTTGGCTGGACTTCTAATCGAATCCTGGACCCCTGCCTCTCCAGTCAGGTGCTCTACCAAATGAGCTAGGCCGATATTTACGGCCCTGACCATCACATTCATCCCTCCTTAAATTATGGAACGCCATCACTGCCTTATAGCATAAAACTATGCATTCATTATGTCAATCTATCATTACGTGATGTGAACATATCTTTACGTTATGTCAATTTTTTATGGGGTGATGTAAAAATATCTTTACATCATGTCAATGCTGCATTACATGAAGTAAACACATTCTTCTATTATGTCTGCACTTTACAACTTGAAGTCCAAAGTTCATTATGTAAAGTGAAAATATGTTTACATTGTGTTAAAACTTTATTACGTGAAGTGGATGTTTCTTTATATTATTTCATTTCTTTAATATGTGAGGTCAAAATTGCATTACGTCAAGTTAATTTCGTTTTTTTACTTGTGTTCTATGATTAAATTTATCATTACATTAAGTCAAAGTCTATTCCCTTTTGTGAGTGTATATTTCTATTATACTTAAGCATTATTACGTGATGTTAATGTATCTTTATTTTACGCCGAGGTCATCACAATGTGAGGTGAAAACATCTTACCTTTATGTCAGTGCTTTATTACGTGATGTAAAAAGGTTTATAACATAATGTGTACATACGAAACAGTCCCGGCGTTCCAACACTTTATACATTATGTCAAAACTCCATTCCGTGATGTGGATATATAATTACGTTATGTCAACTCTTTCTTATGTGATTTAAAACTATCTTTACATTGTGCTGTAAAATACATTTACATTATGTCAAAGTTGATAACCGTGTTTTCACGACTGGGAAAGGGGGTGGGGGGGGGGGTTCCTGATTACTTTGGACGAAGTACAGACACGTTATATGAGGGGGGGGGGGGGGTCTGGCTTCCTCTTTTTTTCCGACATAACTTTATCATAGAAAATGTTCATTGAAATTCTGCCCCACTTTTTGCTGAAGTGTATGGGTAATGTAGTATATTTGGAAATTTATTTAGGACTGATCGAAGTTTGATCCCCCCCCCCCCCTTCACCCGACAAAGGATTTTCGAGTTTGGACATTTTTTTTTTTGGCTTTTTCTTGTACGTGATTTTTTTCTGGAAGACAAACCTCGCCCAATTTTCAAAAACGAAGCAACGTCACTGGAATGAGTCATTTTTCAACCATTCCAGGACTAGAATTCTGAAATTTACCAGTCCCTCACTTAAATCAATTGACCATGCATCAGTAAACATAGGCACATATCAGTGGCGATCTAGGGTTCTTGAAAAGAGTAGCTATAAGGGGGACGGTATGGTGTCTAAGTTGGGGACCAGGGGGTGAAAGCCTGGAGGCTCTCAGGCTTAAGTTTTTCTTTATATAAACCGTTTCAACTTATTTCAGTTATACTTTATGTGAAACTAATGCAATGTCCTACAAAGTTAAACCAATTGATTAATTTCATGCATATTTTGGTCATTAAAGATGGGAGGGCGAGATTCCCCTCTCTCCCCACCCACCCACCAGTGCATGTATGAAATACGATGCGTTTACACTTTTTTAAAGGAGGGTTAAAGACTGATAAAAAGCATAGGACAGTGTTTTGTAGTTAGATCAGAAGTTTCGGACTTTTCAAAATAATTCAAAATAAAAAGGAAAATATTGCTGCATGACACATACTATTTGATTTGCGATAAAATTTATGAGATTTAACGGCCATTGAATTTCGACGTTAAAAAAAACAATTATCGTCAATAAAGATTCCACGGGAACATGATCCTATTTATAAATTTTAACCTGGTATTTAATTAAGAATTAATTAAGTCTTTGATTTGATTTGTTTAATTTAAATTATTTGCATGTTTAACATATGTGCATGTAATATTGAAAACACAAAACGAACTTTTAGACATAACCTAAACCTTACGGCAAACAATAAAGAGTTAAAATATTCTAAGATATACTGACAAGAGGCTAAGCATTTTAGACACAATGTAAAGATTCAATGGCATAACATAATGATTTGTCAAAAAGTAAGGGAAAATTGCCATCATGTAATAGATTCCCGTCGTCATGTAGCATACTGATGATACAATATAGTAAAGAATTAGCCACATGTGACAATTTTTTCACATCATGTAATGAAATTCTGACATCGTGTTATTGCGACTTGATATTGAATTAAAGATAAATTCACATCATGTAATGAACTACTTAGACCAAATAGTAGAGAGTGCACATAATGTAATAATGAGTTGAAATTATATAAAAACATTTTTACACCACATAAAATTGTTTTGCCTTAATGTCATAAAGAGCTGATATAATGCAATGGAAGACTGGCGCAATGTAATTGAGGTGCGAATTAATGCCATAAAGACTTAACATAATGTAATGGAAAGTTGACATAACGCAACAGTAGTGTGTGTAAACGTCATAAAGAGTTGACATAATGTAATGGAAGGTTGACACAATGCAATAGTGGTGTGGGTTAATGTCATAAAGAGTTGACATAATATAATATAAGGTTGACACAACGCAATAGTAGTGTGGGATAATGTCTTAAAGAGTTAACATAATATAATGGAAGGTTCACACAATGCAATAGTAGTGTGAGTTAATGTAATAAAGAGTTGACATAATGTAATGGAAGGTTCACACAATGCAGAAGTAGTGTGGGTTAATGTCATAAAGAGTTGACATAATATAGTAGAATGTTGACACAACGCAATAGTAGTGTGAGTTAATGTAATAAAGAGTTGACATAATGTAATGGAAGGTTGACACAATGTAATATTAATGTGAGTAAATGTCATATAGAGTTGACATTATGTAATGAAAGGTTGACGCAATGTTATTGTTGTGTTCTGCTATAAGGCAGTGACGGCGTTCCATATTAAATGGTCATCGCCCTCGAAGACACAACTAAAGTTGTTATTACATGTATCCCCTGGCAGGACTTTCACCTACAATTTAAGGGGTGGTCAACGGTACCAAATCTGTAACCGGAAGGGAGAAAAGGTATGAGTGGACCGGGACACCGTCACCGCTGCATCAACAGTCAGGTGCTCTACCAACTGAGCCATCCGGGCTTATATCCACGACCCAAACCATTACAGTATATATTCTTTAAAATGCTGACATAAATGTTTCTGAAATCTTACAGTACATGTAAGTGTATTTACCCGGGGTTAATCATATTATATAGGCAAATTTTAAAAATCTCAAATGATGAATGACTGCTCTTAACGCTATGGTTTGGGTCTTTTTCGGTTGTTTCTCTTACTTTTAAATCTTAAAATAATTTCTCTTTAATATATTTACTGCAGAAGTCTGTCAATTTGGCACCAAATTTAGATGATAAAAAAAATTTTAGACTGTAATATAATAAACTTTATTCCTTTTATGCCCCCCCCCCTTCATTATTGTAAGGAGATTGAAGAAATTATGATGACCCCCGCCTTTAAAAAACAGATTTGTACTATGTACATGTACATATATGCTTTTATTTATTGTAATTACGTAATTACTTTGATGACTAAAAGTTGATCATTCCTGCAATCAAAAGAAAAATAACTTTTATATATTTATTTTGACGCACATTTTTATATCCTTTTAAGTGCTGTCATCCTTTTTGAATGCGAGTACATTTTCTTATGAAGATTGATCAACAAATATATTTGAGGACTAAACAATTAACGTATACAGACATTTCCAAAAAAAACATGATTTTAATACATATTTGGTGCTTTAATAGTTTCTTATATTTACTTCAAGCATGCTATGATGCTTAGACGTAAAGCATTTCCTATAATTGCAAATCACCATAAGCCAGTTCTAATTTCATATAATAATATGAACATTGGTTTATAAAGCTTGGTTAAAGGACATTGGATTTCTTAAGATATGTACTTTTTAAAAATAATTTTTATGAGGTACAAATATCAACTTTTTATAGGACGGTTTCTAAGCCTTCAAAGAATCTTGAATCGCATTTAGATGCATAAAGTGAAATTTGTTGCATTGAAAGATTTCATTTTAAGCTTTGTTTTAGAATTTTTGAATTGAATAACAAATTAATAAAGCTATCTTTCCTATCTTGGGAGCGGATATTCCCTAACAGTTTCCTTACGACCAAAGTGCTACAATTTGCCTTGTTTCTATAAGAATATATACTAGACGCATTTAATAAAAACTACTGTTTTAATGCGAAAAAGATCTTTGCAGATGAGGTAGATTTTGATTGAAAATATTCAAACAATGGAATAAGCGTTACATGGAATTCAAATCATTCTGAGTGTCTGAGTGACTAAACTGTATACCTTTTTAATCTGTTCTAGGTTTTCTCCATCTTCTTGAAAATAAACCAGAACAGAATCAGGCCAAATGGATACTTTGTCCTCCGGAAGTATATTCGTTTCTAAATAATACAGAAGTTTTTATTCATTACATGATAATAACGATTATTGTTTATTAACTATTAAGGACACTCATGTATAATGAATTTCTATGATAATGCACTAACCAAGCTTGGGAGGTAATAATGTCTCATTTTCTTCAGATGTATTTGATGGTATATACAGAATCACATCCGTCCTTTCACTCAAATATTCTCCAAATGATAAGTTGCTTTTAGTTTCAATTTTTCTCAGTGTACTTTCAAAACATGTTATCATTTTGTGCATATATTTGATGCGAGGGAAATTCTCCAGGCTACATTTTAACCGTTGTGTCGATAACCCTGAACGTACTTCTCTAACTAAATGACAAAATAAAAAGAATCCAAATAAATAATGATATTCTTATGATGGGTTTTAATTGTCAAGATGTTATAATTATAAGTAAGAAAAAATAACATACTCGAGTAAACTATAGACTATTCCTCAAAGGCCTATTAAGTAGTCATGAAAAAATCCAAAACGAGGCTAATTTTATAGGCAGTCTCCTGTTTTTCAACAAGAAACAGCTTTCCCTCTTTCTTATGTGGAAAAATTTATCAGATGTCGACATTGTAGTTCAGGAAAATATAAATTTCAAAAAAGATTTACAGTGAAGAATATATTGTCGGTGTAACGTTGAATATTGATCCCAGTTGAAAATTGACCCTGGGTTCATTTTTCAACGTTGAATATTGAACCAGGGGTGTTTTTCTCCGTTAAAGATTGAGACCAGAAGTCGTTGAATTTATATCCGGGGTCATTTTTCAACAGGTTGATATTTTTTTTCTTATCCTCGATGAACTCAACAAGTTGAAAATAGACCCTGTTGAATATTGACCCTACCTCAGAGTTTAAACATTTTTTAAACTAGCAAGTTGTTTTACGGGATTAATTTGTATCTCTATATTTATATTTCAGTTTCAATTTTTTCCCTTTTCAAGAAAAATAGAAATAAACTTATCATCCCGTGTATATATGTACATTTTGATCAGTAAACGATTTCAGTTATCTTCAAGCATGACAACTTTATTTTTGACAATACTTTCTAAAATCCACATCCATAAATAACTACAAAACTATGAATAGGGCATAAAACAAAATCCTGGAAATCTGGTTTCTAGAAAATGAGCCCTATATAATAATATTTTGATCAGGTGGGCAGAACATCGCATATAGTCAAATTCACTATAAAAATTAAAATTAAAAGCCTAAAATTTACATGTAGAATGAAACACATCGATTAAAATGAAACCAGTGATAGGTTATATTTGTGAAAAGATCATATAGCGACCATAACATGTGAGTAATGCTGATTTTAAACAAGGTTGGTGAAAATCTTGTAACAAACTTATCTGTCAGTAGCCTGCCTCGGCCTAAAAATCGATCGTTTTTGCAGCATAACCTTGAGAATAAGAACTAGAATGACTAGAAGCCGCACTTCATCGCCATTTTTGATATCAACAATTTAAAAAACGCCGTCCCTGCATCTTTTTTTTATCTAAACAACTAAAAAGCGCATTCCTCTTCAAAGAAACAGAGAGAGAGAGGGGGGATCCTAAAGTTTTTCTCGGAGGCGGGGGTATGGTGTCAAAACCCTCTGAAATATTGTGACAAAAACCATAAACAAAATAAATAAACGAGACGAAACAAACAAACAAGCAAACAAAAAGGGGAAAGGGAAACTATCCAATGTTGAAAACCAAACCATGTTTCTCTAATTGGATGGAAGGGCCGCTTCAATGTTGCATTTTGGCTACTTTATAACAAAAATTAAATACCGCTGAAAGTCAAGGTTGTGTATCATAGGCAAACATTTTTTGATTAAATAAACAACAAAAATGAAGAAAACGGCGCAGTCACAAAACATTAAAAAAAAAACAAAAAACACACACAGATTCTTCAAATGTATATGGTACTAATCCCAAAAAGGGGAGATCATCCCCTTTTACATCCTCTAACTAACAAAATAAATATGTATTAATTGTTAGGTTCGTTCTTGAAATTTTGATTAACTATGCGAAAAGATAACTAAACCTTTTATTTTGAAAAAATCCTGTTTTCAAGTTGAACATTTTTAAAAAAGTTATTTATATTGTGCATAACTAAATAAGCATGAAATCGTACGTGCATCATGCGTAAAACTCTCATCATTTTCCAAATATTAATATTACGAATTTAAAATTAAAATAAATGAAGTGTTGTCAGCAAAAAATAAAAATGAACAAATTTCTGAACGAAATTTTATATTTTGTAACTATGCTTACTAATATTCAGTATTTACATATACAAATGTACTTCTTTTTAAATAAATATTACGCGAATTATTGCGATTTTAAGCTACATGTAACTTTGAAATCTAAGATATTTTTAAAAATATTTTATTCTAAGAATATAACTGAATTACTGAATTAAGCGTGCATTGATTACATTGCTGTTGTAAGCAAATTGAAAGTGCGGGGAGGGGGCTAATCGAAAAAGAAAAAAAATCAAATCTGAAACATTGACAAGAAAAAGAAAAATTGTCCATTGTCCAAACTAGTAGTCCAAACATGAAAATCCTATTGGGGTGGGTGGGGTAGGATCCAATTTCTTTTCTTTTAGAGCACTACCACTTACTCTTCTTTCTTTGACTACACTGTAACGTGTCTGTTGAGAGCGGGGGGGGGGGGCTAAACCAATTTCACATTGTTCAATACCTATATTCTGCCTATCTTTACAAAAAAAGGGGGGTTAGCATCCTCACCCCCTCCCCCTCGTTCCCGACGCCTATTGATTAAATCACAGTTGTGAAAAACCAAGTTCTAAGTATGTGTTTTTATGCTGTTGAATTTTGAACCGGTTTCATGATCAAAATTTCACGACCCGGCTCAGTTTTCAACGGTCTAGGGTCTAACTTCAACACCTTTGGTCTCACTATTCAACGTTGAAAAATGACCCCCGGGTCAATTTTCAATCCGGGTCAAAATTCAACGTTACACCGGTAAGATTAATATAAGTGACCTCATATGTGTCTTAACGTTGACTATATACGAATAGGCCTACACTCTAAAAAAAGTTTTACTTAGTAATTTATATTTACTTAAATTTGTGTATGTAAGTAATAACATATTACTTGGTTTTTACTTACAGTTTACCACTAATTACTAGCTATTACTAAAATATTTTTAAATTGCTATATTTAATTGTTTTACTTAAAACAATAAATTATTTACTGCACCAAGGAGGATTCAGGGCAGCTGCAGAGCAAATTACTTAAATCTGGTAGTCTAATTACTATATATATATACTATAATGAAAAAAAAAGATATCAGAATTTTATTTTAATTCCTATATACGTATAACTAATATTTTTTGCCCCCGTAAACGAAGTTTCGGGGATATAGAGTTTTTGTCGTGTCCATCTGCCTGTCTCTCTGTCTGTCCGTTTCTCCGTTTGTCCGCAAAAACTTTAACCTTGGCCATTACTTTTGAACGATAAGGGATATGGCTTTCATACTTACATATATGTAATTCCTGTGAAAAGACCATTCATTAGATACCAAGAACTTTGACCCTTTGACATTGACCTTGGAGTTTGACCCACTTTTAAAAAGTAAACCTTGACTTTAACTTTACAAAGGTTGGGGTTAGTGCATTCATACTTTACATATTTCACCCTTGTGACAAGACCTTTCTTTGGGTACCACCAAATCTGACCCTTTGTCCTTGACTATGGAGTTTGATCTACATTTCAAAGTTGGTAAACTTGACCATAACTTCTGAAGGGTTGGGGCTAGTTCTTTCATATTTCAGATATGTATTTTTTGCGGCAAGACCTTTCATTAGATACCAATAACATTGACCATTTGACCTTGACCTATGAGATATCAAGAAATACCTATATATTGAATTTGCATATAAGAAAAGTGAAACCTTTGCTATTTTGCCATGGGGGGGGGGGGGGGGGCATTAGTGTTTCACAAACACATCTTGTTTAAATTGTATTCAATTGATTTACTTAAAACAATAATTTATTTACTGAATCAAGCAGTTGCAATACCAATAATTACTTAAAAATGGTAGTCTAATTACTATTAGGATTGAATTCTGAAATTGTCATATTAATTGTCTGTGAGGAGGAGTTATCTTTCTTCTAAATATTCCTTTATGTAAAAAAAAAAGGTATACTAATTAAAATGCTGTATTAAGTACTTGAAAGTTTAAACTATTTTTAAAATGGTCCTTAAAAATATACAAATTATTCAATTTAGAAGGTTTTTGATGTTGGAATTAAATGTTTTATTGATAATTATAATAAAACAATTACAAAGAAATAATGTCGATTTTAGTAAATATGATAAGCATTTCATTTACTTAGCATTCTCCTAAGTAATAGTATTCTAGATATCCATTAATTCCAGAATTACATTTACTTAGTAATAATTTGTGAAACCTAGTAAATTGAAAGAGTATTATCTCTAAATTAAGTAATAATGATTTATTAAAAAATAGTAAAAATGAGTAGTTCATCTACTAAGTAATATAATTCCTATTACGTATTATTATTTTATACTTAGTAAATCATTTTATAAGTAAATGAATTCATCCTTATTACTAATTATGTTTACAATTACTAACAATGATAGTCATTTACTTGCTATTCTGACTAAATGGATTACTAATAATTACTAGTTTTTCTTAATCTAATATATTATTTTAAAAGCAACAAGTAAAACTTTTTTTAGAGTGTATGCATGCTTAATGAATAAAAAGCAAGAACATTACATTGTTAAAGTTTATTTTATGTGTTTAAAGTATTTTATTTCGTCTGAAGTTTGTCAAATTATGTACATGTACTTTTTTTGTATTTATTTTAACTGGGAATACGTTCTTCTTTCCATTACTGCACATTGTTGCAATTGGTTGGGACATCTGGAACAACAATGACGTAACGGAGAATTCAAACATGCTGATTTTAATCCTGAATGTTTATTTGATTTGTTATTTCAGTTAATGAACAGAAGAACCTAAAGTCATATATGAGATTGCGAATGTCCATTGATAAATATTACGGCGTTTCCGAGGCATATACATTGTACATAGAAACGGACCGTCAACAGTTAATTTTGTCAGCAACTTCCTGAGATGAAAAAATTGACATTCTCGTTTCTACTTCTGATGTACGTTACATGTAGGTCCACAACAAAACAGTGTCTTATATTCATGCTTGTTAGTCGTTTTTATTGACATTTAGCATATTGTTTACATGTTGTTTCGATTGTGCTTGAAAACCTGCAAGATGAGTTCATTTTTGGGACTTTTTCTCGAAAGAGTGCACTTAGAACTACCTCATCTATGGTGGAAATACAAAGTATTATAATCTATGTATTTATTTTATGTGCATTTTTGCTTTTTTTCGATATTGCTGGTTGATTGATAAAGGCAATCCCCAGTTAGCAAGCTTACGTTGGGCCAAGGCAAACCCAACGGTGAAAATTACGTTGGCCCAGTTTTTTGCTTGGATCAAACGTAACCTTCATCATCAGTCCAACGTTCAGTCAACAAGTTAGCTCAACGTAGGGCCAAAATCCGACGCTTAGTTATCTGGCATTGGCCCAACAGTGGCCTAATGGACAACTTCCTTTATGCGCAATTTTGGTTTAATTTTTTAAACTTAGGATATTTCTGGACCAACATTGCCCTAGGTTCCAAACACATTGACAAATGGTCGGCGATTCCAATATTTAAGTCAAAAATATGAATTCCAAAAACATTTTTATTTCCCGCAACCAAGCAATATTTACATTTGCTATGTTTTTCTACTAAGCCATTTGCAAAATATGTTTGAAAACCACATGCTAACTAATAACTGATCCAATGTGAAAATAAAATCCCCAGGCACGCTGACAAAAAGTACAGCCATGAACAATAATCAAATCTACGATTTAATTAGAAAAAACGAAATTCAATACATATACCAATAAATACGTATACGATCCGTGTTAGCAAAACGAATAAACATAACATGTTAAATTTTTTCTCCTTTATAAATTTTCTTTTATTGCACAGCATGTCCATGTAGCATTAAATTAAAAAAAAATGCAAACGGATGAATTAAGATAATCAACTTCACATACAGATAAAATACAGTTCAATAATGATAACATATGAGCTCTTCCTCAAAATCGGTTCGCCAGTTAAGTCCTACAAAAAAAATCACCAAATTAAATTACATACAAATGATACACTGGCAATGTTACTTTACATAGTCATTGAATCGGATTGGTACTTTCATTTCACGTCCGTGTCTAGCCCCAAGATCAAAAAATAAGAATAGACTCAAGTCAAAGTTACAAATCAATATAACTTTTGAAATACCGTATAAGTGGATATTTCGCAAGACGTAAATTAAGCGATTTGTTCTTAAAAATTTGTATTTTATTTTTATCGAGATCGTAATTTTAGCGATTTTAGAAAGCTCTCTAAAGTAGCTATTACAAATAAAGAGCAATTAATTTTTAGCGATAATTAATTTGAGCGCACTTGGCACCCTTGCTAATAATGCCAATATTAAATCCTCGCTAAAAATTCTACTAATACGGTAGTTTTGATAAAAAACAAAATTTATACCATATGTTAAAATTGAAATTTTATACAAACATGCACATTTTTGATAATGTATATATTATAAATGACAAACTATTCAAAATCAAAAATTTGACTTAAGTCTGTTCTCAGTTTATTGTCTCCAGCCCTGGTGAATGCCTGTTGTTCCTCACAGAACGACAGGCCTACATGTACATAAGTTAGTATGAAATAAAAAACATTTTTGCATGTAATTATATTCTACGGCTTACAAAGGTATGAATTTTAAATCGAACAGCTAAATCCTCATTAAAAAGCACACTTTAATCGACATAAGAACATAAAAAAAAGTTCATTAATATGTTCCATAGCTTTGGGCACCCGCTTTGTTAAATTCATCTAATAAAAGAACTATAAAAAACACTTTCCATTCTTGAAGCAATAGGGCCTATGCAGAATAATAAAATTAAAAAAATGTTGGATTGATTGATTGATTGATTGTCATTGTTTTATGTCCAATTCCAGAAATTTTACTCATAAAAAGACTTCATCATATATTGGTGAAGTGGTTTAAATTTTTACCTTTGCTTGGCACTCAGGACCATTGAGCAATGAAAGATTTTTTCATGCAAACACCTGTCTTGACAAGGGGCCTTGGCTTTTTAGGTCACATCCGAAGTACCAGCAACTTTTCTTTTAATGTGCCCAACTGGCGAAGTCAGTTGTTACCATATTTTATCGACTTAGGTCATTCGCGGCTGAGATTCGAACTCACGACCTTCCAATCACTCTTCGGAATTAGCTACCGTGAATGGTTATAACTTGGAACTCCAGTAAAAAATTTCATCATGTCATCGTCAAAAGAAGTATAGTCACGGCAAATTGATTAGTTTATTAGGTTGAAGGTCGGAAAACTCTTCAATTTTCCTTTGGATTTCCCTTTCTTTGTGTTCAAATAACAAATTTTCTCTGGCATCTGTAATGAATATTTTCGACCTCATCTTCTCTGCAAAAGAAAATTGTATATTTTGTAAAAAATTGCAATCGCCTTTGATTATGTTTTCATGGTATAAAAATGTATCGTAGATTAAGAAAAAGGCCTACTTTAAACTTTAAAACAAAAGGTTTGGTTGCCCTCTTCCGACCGACTAAAAGTGGCCCGTATCAGAACTTTTGACTTCAAGGAAACAATTATTTTCTGATCATATGAAATCCATTTCGAAGTTTTTTTTACTCAGTAATAATCATTTCGACGTTACTTTTGCGAGTGTTCTTGAAAACCATTAATGTTCTAGCAAAACAAAGGGAAAGTTATATGCTATGTTGATATTTGAAGGCTTAGGCATCCTCAAGAATTATAAACTTGAAGCCCCCCCCCCTCCAGTAAACTTTTCAATACTAAACTGATTGGTGCTTAAAATTATGTATTCTTTCGGATTTATTAGCATAGCAGATTCAGAATATACAAGTAGATTTTATGTTTTTCAGTATATACATACTAATTACTGTGGTTTCCCTCTTGCATCTTATGTTGATGTAAGCTTCAAAATCACTGGCATCAGATATTTCTTTATTTAATTCTGCAGAGTTTATGCCTTTAAATATGATATTCAAGGGCTGTCTAACTCATTTTGCCTTTCTGATTCCGAGAATGAAAGTCCAGTAAAAAATTCATTGAACTGCATCTCTTGCTGGGCATTTTCTAATTAATCTCCATATTATGTCTCAAGCGTAAATCTTCCTTCTTGCAATGTATAGAGCACTTTGTTATTTTCCAATCTAAAATAAACTTATTTGTTGTTAAATATTGACACACACACATACAGAGCCTACACAATTTCATCAAAGTAAAAAAAAAATACGTTTGCTTCTTTCAAATTTGCGAGATCGTGCATATCAAGTAACGTTCATATTTTCACAGGGTTTACTTTAAATTGATTACAGATAATAATACCACTTACTTCTTGTTTTGTAAATAAATAAAAGATATATTTTTCATCATAGCGCAACTACAAACATAGTTAACAATACGAAATGGCTACAATCGTATCAGTGAGGTGTATGAAGCGATGTTACTAACCTTGAAAAACGAACCTTTGTCCCTGAGAAGGGTAATCATTATGGTCCAGCGCTGTCTCATACTAGTATCAGGATAAGTCGAATCTGATGGGAAATTAATTCTTCTTGCAAGCGATTCCTTTACATTGCGGCACACAAAATTGTTTTCGTGTTGCTGACGCTTTCTGTTTTGATTTCGAAGAGTGACACGGGGTCATTATAAATACATGAATATATTTCAAGAATTGTCTAAAGTATGTAGAGCTAAATATTTATTTTAATTAACAATGAAAAAATATGGATTCTTCAAAAGAAAAAAACAATTAAAAATACGTGGTAATTTGGAAATCAATGGTAAAAAATAAATAACTACATGCACATATATCGAAGGCTAAAAATCCCGATCATTATTGAAATGAATAAACTTCAATGTGACTTGAACTTCATTGAAAATAATCTTTGTTTTTTCCTAGAGGATTCCAATAAGCAAATTGATATTTACGTTTGAAATTCTATAGTTAAGATATGTAATAGTTGGATCATATTAAGTAAAATTTTAGTGGTTAAGAAGGGGCGGAGGGAGCGGAGCGACCGAGCCCTTGTTAACCACTAAAATTTTACTTAATATGATCTAACTTACTTAGAACCTATTTTCATTGGCTAGTAAGTCAGCGCGAGGAGTTACTGCATAGACAACAATCTTAACAATTAAGTGATCAACTTAATAGAAAATTTAGCAGCTGCTGATTGGAGGAAAAAGCGGGTTAGGTTCTAAATCGATTTAAAAATGATATGAATATTTGTATGATTTTTTTAATTAACCAACAGATCTCAAAAGTAGACACTAAGCAGTTCTTTTTCATCCATATGTTTATAAAATAAAACCAACCTGTCAGTGAGAAATCCTTTATACTGCCTTTGCCATATACCGGAATGTACTATACGAAATATTAAATTTGAAAACAGTATGTCATAAAAATAACATTCACATTTGAATATTGATACTTTAAATATGCTTGTTAAACGAGTAAGAATGAGTGCAAGGAAGAGAGAAATGGGAGAAATAAAAAAGAAAATTTAACATTTTACCTTGCATTGAAAAAGACTTTTTTGACTTTCAAATTTCTCCATTTCTGAGGAGTAAAACAATATTTTAAACAATAAACAATACCTTGGTTGTCTAATTAAAAAAAAAAAAGATTCATCTCCTTTGATTTACCAAAAGCAGACATAAAACGCACATTGTGTAAACAAGTACAAGTAATCCAAAAGGAAAAAGCTATGTATTTCTACTTTTTAAGTCAGATTAATTTCAGGATCAGAGAGATATATACGTACATTTTGCACTACAATATTGCTTCTATATCCTATTTATTTACAATTTTACCTAATAAGTTTCTTTGTTGAAAAATAAGTAAATTGAAATAAATCGGACCACTTAAGAGTACGAATGGTAAATAAGAAGTTCTTATGGTGATGTGTGTTTCTTTAAACTTTGAAATAATTTATCGCTTATTAACAACTAAGAAGTTTAAACCGTGCAATTTTGTATTCTTTCCAAATGCTACAAAATAATGAAAAAAATACAGATAAAACAAATTTAAAAAAAATAGAGGTTATGTGAGTACGGAGCTCACTAAATGACACCCCCTCTCCAATATTATTATACATGTAATGGCAAAGTTCATGTTTTACTTTAGGAAACCCAAAATAAGTGTCAGATACAAAGTAAAATAAGACGTGCCCAATGGCATGATGTAATAAAGAATCTGTAAAAGTATATTTTAGTGGTATATAGGAGGAGTTGAGGATAAGAATTGTAACCCTTCAATATTATAGAAAGATTGGAAGTGTTTATGTTTTGCTATGGGAACGCAAAATATGTTCCGGATCAAAAAGTAAAATAGTAGATGCACAATGACACTGTTTAACAAATCTGTAAAAAATCTCATTATTATATTTGGTACCCAAAGCGTGACTGGCGGACGCACATTCCAAAAGTTATAGACTCTTCCACTTTTCAAGCGGGAGATAAAAGTAAAGAAATTGAGCATGCAGAAGGTTAGAAATTTTAAACCCAATTAAATTTTGAAATATTATTTCCAAAATGGTTTTGAATTACTTAGTGTTTGTGACATTTATATCAAGCGAGACTTTTATTTCCTCATAGTTTAACTACCGAATTCATTTATAAAATATCGAGATAACGAACAGAATTATTTTCAATTAAACTAAAATTAAGTAACAGGCAGACGGACGGACAGACGGAAAACGGAGGTAAAGACGGACGGACATCCCAATCACAATGTTATACCCCCCACTTTTGAAGCGAGGATAAACATCACCTGACAAAAAGTATATATATTTGAATGAGGACAGTTCAAAAATTACGTGGACCCTGCTATTACACAGACGTGAAATATTAATAAAATTTTCACAGAAACATATTTTCATATCAAGTAACCGACCGCCTCCTGGCGGCCGGTAATAAGACGTGCCCAATGGCATGATGTAATAAAGAATCTGTAAAAGTATATTTTAGTGGTATAGGAGGAGTTGAGGATAAGAATTGTAACCCTATCTATCAATAATATTATACTTTTAGTACTCACCAACATCGTTTTTATGGTTTGTTTATAAAAAAAATACAATCTGATGGAAACATTTTATATGACTGACGAGATTTTTTTTATCATTTCATGCATTTTAAATTCTTTCAAGTCCTGTATCGAAATGAGGAGTGATGTTTTCTTTTCCTCAATTGTTGGAAGTACTAGATGCATTGAGCGATTGATAAAATGTGAGTTCGGCATTTAATTCGATTCGCAAGTATCGAAAATAGACTCCGGTAGAAGTGGGCGAAATTTCCAGTTTTCGTGATAGCGCCGGTTCTGACATTTTCCTGGCACTTAAAATAGCAAAATCGTAAAAAAAAAAAAGCCAGGAAAACGTCAGATATTTCGGACTATGATGTTTGCATTTGTAAAATATTGAACATAGAAACAATAGATAGAGAAAATTCGAAATAAATGTGGAAACGGGTAGGAAAAAATAAAGTGATATTGTGGGTCTTCTATTATCATTTTTATAATTGACGCCCAGTTAGATTTTCACAGATTCTTTCTCCTATTTGATCGACATAAAGAGATAATCAGAAAAATAGGATGTTCGCCATTTTGAATCGCCATATGACCTCTTTAATGCCATTTTCATGAGGACCAGCATATTTTACCGGATTTAGTAAACTCAAATTAGGGTAATAATCTATGTGGGACCAAATTTTAATTATTTCCCGTTAGAATTTTTTTTTATTAATCGGGCCAGATTATGATACCATTGTCGCATCAAATAATTTCCCATGAACATATATCAGTTGGTTAGACGAATGACATTTTAAAATCATTTAGAAGCCCCAACATTAATAAAATCACATAAACTATTTTTTCACTGAATATATCTCATATTATTTGTCAAAGATTTCTTTAGTTGTATTGAATATTTTCGAATACAAGTAATTAAAATTCAACGACAGTGATATTTTAAAGATTCCACCAAGAAATTAAATGCATGATTATTTAGAATTGTGAAAATTACACATGAAACATGAAGGATTTTATACATTGAAATGTCTGTTAAAAATGGTATCGAAGAAGAAAAATTTAAAGCCAATTTAAGTTTTAATTTAAAGCCAATAAGAATTGATTTGTTTGTACAGGTTTTATAATTATAGATCCAGCTTACCTCAGTATATTAAGAGAAACAATTTTATTATGTAACCTAAATGTATGTTGCTCTTTATATAAATAATATCTTTAAATATGACGTCGACATCGCAAATCGGAGGGTTAACTATATTGAACTGATAAACTTTAGGAAGGTTATCATTTGTAAAGTATTTGTAAAGCAGAATTACATCAGGTAGTATACCTTATTTTATTTGAGATTAGTCTATTTACTTAATAGTACAGGTACATATAACCACCACATAATTCCACCAGCCCGTGACATGATTATAATGGAGACCCTAAATAAGCGTCAGATCAAAAAGTAAAATAGGAAATGCACAATGGCATTATGTAATAAGGAATCTGTGGAAATATAATAATTATTAATACCTTCAATATTATAGAAAGAGTGGCAGTGTCCATGTTTTGCTATTAGTAAATCAAAATATGTGTCGGATCAAAAAGTAACACAGGAGGTACACAGATTAAAAAAAATTCTTTGAAAGTCTCGTTAAATTTCATTCAGTGGTATAAGATAAGTTGCAGATAAGCTCAACATGTAACAGGCAACGGACGGACGGACGGAGAGACGGAGGATTGAGGTACAGACGGACAGACATCCCAATCACAATGTTATACCCCCCACTTTTGAAGCGAGGATAAACATCACCTGACAAAAAGTATATATATTTGAATGAGGACAGTTCAAAAACTACGTGGACCCTGCTATTACACAGACGTCAAATATTAATAAAATTTTCACAGAAATATATCTTAATTGAATTTTTGTAAACTTGCACAAAGTATCCTTGGGTGAAGGGGATTCAAATTTGTTCAAATAAAGGGCAACGTCCTCTTCCAAGGGGAGATAATAATGAATTTGTGAAAAATTAATGGCATCTTTTAAAAAATCTTCTCAAGAACTAATGGGTCAGGAAATATGAAACTCATGTGGAAGCATCCTAATGTAGTGTAAATTAAAGTTTGTTCAAATCATGACCCCCGGGGGTAAGATGGGCCTACGATAGGGGATCAAATTTTAACATAGGAATCTTGATTGTTTGCAGCAAATTGCGGAGATTCTTCCTTACTCGCCTGTGTGGCGCAGTCGTTAGAGCGTCTGCTCTAGAGTTGCGAAGTAAGGAGCTGATCCTAGCCTTACGTCGCGGGTTCGAATCTCACTGTGGGACGTGGAGACAGGTCTTTCGGATGAGACTTTAAAAGCCGAGGTCCCGTGTCGCAGTAGGTGCTGGCACGATAAAGGTCCCTCCCTGCTTAATGGCCTTACGTGCCGAGTATAGGACAGAAATTTCAGATCACTGGCAAGTGGTGGCGTCTCCACACGAGTAAAAGAATTCTTGAAAGGGACGTTAAACAATATAGAATCAATCCCTAAAAGTTGTAAAAGATGTAGAAGAGTGAAATGTGAAGGAAAACAAACAAATATGCTGTGTATTGATGTTTGTAGTCCGAAATACCTGACGTTTTCCAGGCTTTTTTTACGATTTTGATATTTTACATACCAGAAAAAGGTCAGAACCGGTGCCATTACGAAAACTGGCTATTCGCCGCCTCCAACTGGAGGCGGCATTCTCGGGTTGATTTTCGATATTTGCGAATATCAAATTCACAATCTATCAATAATATTATACTTTTAGTTCTCACCAACATCGTTTTTATGGTTTGTTTATAAAAAAAAATACAATCTAATGGAAACATTTTATATGACTGACGAGATTTTTTATCATTTCATGCATTTTAAATTCTTTCAAGTCCTGTATCGAAATGAGGAGTGATGTTTTCTTTTCCTCAATTGTTGTAAGTACTAGATGCATTGAGCGATTGATAAAATGTGAGTTCGGCATTTAATTCGATTCGCAAGTCTCGAAAATAGATAATGTGAGTACGGAGCTCACTAAATGACACCCCCTCTCCAATATTATTATACATGTAATGGCAAAGTTCATGTTTTACTTTAGGAAACCCAAAATAAGTGTCAGATAAAAAGTAAAACAAGAAACATATTGAAGCAAGCGTCAAAAATCGGCCGCAAACCAATTAATTGTTCCATTGTTATTTAGTAATTAGAAAATGAAATTTGCGTGACCTGTTTTTAAAATTTCTTATTTGTCTATTAAAATATCCTCGTGACATGAAACACTTGCATGCGACATTGCCAATTTTCTTCATGCATAATGCATGTACAATATTATATGTATAAGCAAACTGTTCATAGACCTCTGCGTCGGTACTTAAATTGTAAACGAATCGCTCTGGTGGAAGTTTGCTGTTTAAGTAGTTTTTACATAAAAGTACAGAACTAAAATTTAAACTAAGCTTTAGTTTTACTTTAATAAAAACGCAACAAATATGAAATATGTGGGGCTCTTCGCTCTCTCTTAGAGGATATTAACATCCCCTAACTCCCTCTAGATCCACCACTACATTTCTTCTCTTTTGGTGTTGAGATGTGGCGGGAAAATGCATGGCACATTGTAAAACGCGCTTTATCCTAGTCTCTTGGACCAAAATGTTGTAAGATTCTGTGCTTTTAAGAAATAAATATTTCATCAAATTTTTGAAAATTTTCCATAGAAAATGTATAAATATACGCGTCATTTCAAAATAAATACAACAAATCCCGTTTAGGCTGTTTAAACAGAGAAAGTAAAATTGTTGATTTACAACGCTGTCTTTGTTTTAGACTATGCCTACATATAACTTCGCCGCACTTCAATCATGTCGGAGTATGTCAATCAGGATTGGATGAAACACTTACCCCCATTATTTATAAGATTTTAATTTAATGATTATTGTGCTTTTTGTTAAACATTTAAAAATATCTTGGTTTAATATTCTTTAATATGAACGTTAAATATTTAATTATTTAAATTTTTGTAACTCCGCAGAAACGCAGGTCGACTTCAAACTTTCATATCAAGTAACCGACCGCCTCCTGGCGGCCGGTAATAAGACGTGCCCAATGGCATGATGTAATAAAGAATCTGTAAAAGTATATTTTAGTGGTATAGGAGGAGTTGAGGATAAGAATTGTAACCCTATCTATCAATAATATTATACTTTTAGTACTCACCAACATCGTTTTTATGGTTTGTTTATAAAAAAAAAATACAATCTGATGGAAACATTTTATATGACTGACGAGATTTTTTTTTATCATTTCATGCATTTTAAATTCTTTCAAGTCCTGTATCGAAATGAGGAGTGATGTTTTCTTTTCCTCAATTGTTGTAAGTACTAGATGCATTGAGCGATTGATAAAATGTGAGTTCGGCATTTAATTCGATTCGCAAGTATCGAAAATAGACTCCGGTAGAAGTGGGCGAAATTTCCAGTTTTCGTGATAGCGCCGGTTCTGACAATTTCCTGGCACTTAAAATATCAAAATCGTAAAAAAAAAAAAGAAAAAAGCCAGGAAAACGTCAGATATTTCGGACTATGATGTTTGCATTTGTAAAATATTGAACATAGAAACAATAGATAGAGAAAATTCGAAATAAATATGGAAACGGGTAGGAAAAAATAAAGTGATATTGTGGGTCTTCTATTATCATTTTTATAATTGACGCCCAGTTAGATTTTCACAGATTCTTTCTCCTATTTGATCGACATAAAAAGATAATCAGAAAAATAGGATGTTCGCCATTTTGAATCGCCATATGACCTCTTTAATGCCATTTTCATGAGGACCAGCATATTTTACCGGATTTAGTAAACTCAAATTAGGGTAATAATCTATGTGGGACCAAATTTTAATTATTTCCCGTTAGAATTTTTTTTATTAATCGGGCCAGATTATGATACCATTGTCGCATCAAATAATTTCCCATGAACATATATCAGTTGGTTAGACGAATGACATTTTAAAATCATTTAGAAGCCCCAACATTAATAAAATCACATAAACTATTTTTTCACTGAATATATCTCATATTATTTGTCAAAGATTTCTTTAGTTGTATTGAATATTTTCGAATACAAGTAATTAAAATTCAACGACAGTGATATTTTAAAGATTCCACCAAGAAATTAAATGCATGATTATTTAGAATTGTGAAAATTACACATGAAACATGAAGGATTTTATACATTAATTACAAATGTCTGTTAAAAATGGTATCGAAGAAGAAAAATTTAAAGCCAATTTAAGTTTTAATTTAAAGCCAATAAGAATTGATTTGTTTGTACAGGTTTTATAATTATAGATCCAGCTTACCTCAGTATATTAAGAGAAACAATTTTATTATGTAACCTAAATGTATGTTGCTCTTTATATAAATAATATCTTTAAATATGACGTCGACATCGCAAATCGGAGGGTTAACTATATTGAACTGATAAACTTTAGGAAGGTTATCATTTGTAAAGTATTTGTAAAGCAGAATTACATCAGGTAGTATACCTTATTTTATTTGAGATTAGTCTATTTACTTAATAGTACAGGTACATATAACCACCACATAATTCCACCAGCCCGTGACATGATTATAATGGAGACCCTAAATAAGCGTCAGATCAAAAAGTAAAATAGGAGATGCACAATGGCATTATGTAATAAGGAATCTGTGGAAATATAATAATTATTAATACCTTCAATATTATAGAAAGAGTGGCAGTGTCCATGTTTTACTATTGGTAAATCAAAATATGTGTCGGATCAAAAAGTAACACAGGAGGTACACAGATTTAAAAAAAATTCTTTGAAAGTCTCGTTAAATTTCATTCAGTGGTATAAGATAAGTTGCAGATAAGCTCAACATGTAACAGGCAACGGACGGACGGACGGAGAGACGGAGGATTGAGGTACAGACGGACAGACATCCCAATCACAATGTTATACCCCCACTTTTGAAGCGAGGATAAACATCACCTGACAAAAAGTATATATATTTGAATGAGGACAGTTCAAAAACTACGTGGACCCTGCTATTACACAGACGTCAAATAGTAATAAAATTTTCACAGAGATATACTTTAAAAGAATTTTTGTAAAATGTTTGGATTTTAATTAATCTTAATATAGGTTATTAGAAACTAAAATAGAAAGTACGGTTTGGGCATTATTGTGCCATCGAAAGAACTATATGCGATATATTGCATATCTTTGCCCCCACTTAAGTCAAATTTGAAAAATTCTGTATTTTATAAATTGTATGAGAAATATAAATTAACAGATCATATTATAGTTTTAAAGTAGCTTATAGACAATTTTTGTTTTTAATTACGTCTCAAATTAGTTCGATTTTATATCATTTTTTAGAAAGAAGACAAAATGGACAAAATTTCAACAATTTTGGCTTTAAAGTTTATAAAGCACAAGTTTACCCAGGAACAATATTTACATATTTCATTGATATTATCATTCTACACATAATATCAAAATATTGAGCCTGATCAGATCTGCGCTCGGTGACTTTCACTCAAAATATCGACGTAAAATATACATTTTTCTGTAAAAGTCTGTGGAAATTTAAATTTACGTCATTTTCGTGACGTCATTTCAAATATATGAAGTCATTGCTAATGAAAATATTCAGTGTTTTGAAGTCAGCATATATTCCCCTGTTTAAGAAGAAAATTAAATATTTCTCCGTCAAAGTTTGATTTTTTTTTGGGGGGGGGGGAGGGGCAAATATTGGTTATTACCGAATAAAGTTCTTTAATAAAAAACTATTAAATAAGCTCGAGTCGAGTAAATGCATATTATAACGCAAAGCATTGCATGGGGTAAGAAAAGTCTGGAAATATATCGTCCTTAATTTGGTGCCTTTGTAAGTTTAAAACTGAAAAAGCCTCAACATGACTAATTTTAGGGGGTATATCCTTTTAAGGAAAAACTATGCACAGCAGTCGTTACTTCAATTATTTGATAATTATGTTGTGTAAAATCCTTTCACAAGTAAAATTTCTTGAATACGGGTAAATGCACAGGTTCATTATGTTACAATTAGTAACCCTAACCCTTGCTGCTTAATCATAACACTTATGTTTAATAAAACCCCTAACCTAACCCTATCCCTCGCAGCTTGATCCTCACACTAGCACTAGACCTAAAACCTGCAGCTTAACCTTAACTTTAATTCTTCCTGAACCCTTACTCGATTGTTAACTCTAATACGCCTAACCCTGCATGTTTTATGAGAAAACCTATTTGTAAAATAGTCTCTCAGTGTGACAATTTTTTTTATCGGAAGCATCGATCGGCTTTGACGCTGATTGTTTTTTTTTCTTTTTTTGTTTCCTTTTTTCTGTGGTACTATTTATATTAAGAAAGGCGATCATGACGCTTAAGGAAGCTCTAAACACTAACAGAAACTGTTTTGTTTTGTTTTTTTTTTTGGAGTCAGAGAAAAATATATAAAGATATGCATATTGAGACTTTTACATTCATTTAGAACATAGGATACGTGCCTTATTTGCGCAGGAAAAATGTTCAAAGACAATGGACTATTTGTGAGCAGAAAACACTGTTGTTTACTTAAATTGAGAAAATGAAAGAAAATAATTAATTAAATTTCTTTCTATTTGTCTTATATAATGTTACAAATATTTTAATCTATTACAAATTATGTAATTAACGGTAAATAACAATTTCTTTAATCTTACATCTAAGGGCAGATCACTCTAACTGCATAAAACTATCCAATAAATAGAGCTTTTTAGTGTGCAGTGTTTCGAGCGTCCTTTAAGCCAGGACTTTGCTTTCAGCAAATACAATGTAAAATATACTGTAATAACTGTGCGGTTGATTTTGAGACAGTGAAAAAGTTACGTATATTTAATCCTTGTCATGTGAAGCACCCTTTTTGTTTTGGATAAAAAGAATAGTTATATTTATTTAGATGTTTAATGCATAAAGCATACAGTGTACATTTGATTTGCATTTTCACGGGGTTCAACTCTCGTGACATCAAAGTAAACTGCTAACTTTTATCATTTGAACTTTCCAATCCCCCGACCCCCCCCCCCGGTTCATTTTTGGTGTTTTGAAACGTAGCTTTTCTCACGTTTTATACACAAAATACCTTTTGAATGTAAATATAGTGTTATGAACCATTTGCGTTTGATAAGATACATGAAGATGGGGACTATTAATAGACTATAATTAATCCATTTTTTTAAAGTGATATCTTGCCACAGTGTGCAAAGATATTGGAATGCAAATCAGTTTTATCACAAATGTCATCGATAAGAGATGGAACACTGATCCTAGAAACGATTAAAAAAAATTTTCGTATGTTTGATATTTGCTATTCCATGCTTGATAATTTTCATAAATACAAGATTGCCACTTTTCCTAAGAATTAAGAATAATATCAAAATTTGTGAAAGTGCAAGGATATGTCAATCAAACGCGTCTAGAAATTTAAAGTTTCAATAACATTTAGATAAAATAAGATTTTTATTATATTTTCGTGTGAAATGCTATTGCGATATATAAGTCGTGATATTATACAAAAAAATTGAGAAAATATAAACTATAAATCTAAAGTCTATGCACTTTAATTTAGAAAAATATTTGATTATAAAGAAATTACCATTGTCTGTATTATTCTTGTCATTCCAGGAGACCAGCCATACAAGGCTTTGGTATCTGGGAAACATCAGAGTTCAGGATATTTTTAAGAAACATGGCAAATATTGAAAATCTGAAATCTGAACTCTACAAACTTGAACCTGAATTCTTAAACACTATGTCACTTCACATCGTGTCCGGTGAAGTGAAAATATCTAGTCATGTGCAACAAGGAGAAAAGGTTTACTTAGATAAAAATGGTGAAAATTCAAAACCGTCCTATGCAACAGCTGGAGCTCTTCTGAAAGATAATCTTGGTCAAGACGAGTTGTATGGATTGACGTGCCATCATGCATTACCTAGGGAGAAAGAATTTGTATACGTTCCGTCTGGAGAATCTATGCAACTTACCCAACTCGGAAAATGCATTTATTCTGATTCGCAACCTTTGCACGATTTTGCCGTTTTCCAACTAGACGATGACAAACGTAGAAACTGTGACACGACCTTTTTGAACAGAATGAAAAAAAAACCATGCAATGTATATATTTACGAAGGACCCCTACCGGCAATTGCTGTAGTACATGAAAAGGGGGCAACAACTTATATTGTTTAGTTGTTCATTTTTTTTTATATGTTTGAATTTTGAAATTGTAGAATTTAGGAAACAAGGAAACATAACATATTTCTCTCAAAGTTATACATAAATCATATTTATCAGCTTATATGCGTGTTTCTAATAAAAGCAATATAGGCTGATGTCCATTTTCCAATTTCAATTGTTAGAAACGTGTTACCAAATGCAAAGTAGCATTGGATTTAATGTAATATATTTGTTATAGTGCTATCTTCATGGTACATGAAATATTCTTCATTTTGGTTTTTGTGGCGAACTTTTGTATATAGGAATTTGTATTTTATTTTGTTAAATTAAATTAATCTGATATTGACAAAATGTCAGTAGCCATTTTCCCAAGCAGGGGAGAATGTCACATACTGGTATGTAATATTTTAATTTGTCCATACAGTTGGCGCGCATTGTCAATCAAACACGATTTTTGTTTGTTTGTGTTGTGAGTCTAGTGTGGATGTTTAGAGGGATCATCTGACATTGTTTATTTTCGTATTTACACGCGTTCTTTGGTTAGTTGACCTAATGTGACCTTACTGCTGACCAATAACTGACCGTTTTATCTTATTACAGTAATAAACATGTTTTAATTTATGCATTTAGGATATAAGCAAAGTACCCGCCTAAATTCTTTTCCACGCGATTTTTCGATTTACGGTAGAAGACTGTATCATATTAATTCTAAGTATTCCTCAAAGTATTTGCTTGGAGTTAATTTAACTGAATTCCTGGTAAGCTTTATGATTACCTTAATTTTATTATCATATAAATGTATAAATGTATGAATTATTATATGAAGAAACATGGATTGAAATTAAGAATGAAAAGTTCAATTTCTTTTTCTTTCAAAAATTGTATCCGTTACTTAGGTTGCATTGTCAGTCAGGATGGCATATCAACAGATGAAAAAAAAAAATCGAATTTGTGAAAAACTGCGCAGTATCTCAACTACTGAAACAATTCAAGTCGTTCTTAGGATTTTCTGGCTACAACAGAACTAAACATAGATTTTCATTAACATTCAACAAGCCAATGCCAACAAGCATTCAACCAGCTAAAAGAAAAAATAACTTCCGCTCCATTATTGACTTATGCAGACTTCAGTGAACCGTTTATATTGGAAATAAACGACAAAAGACGCAAATACTCGTACTTTTTCGTCTTGTTTTTGGAAATGGATACCTCCTAATCCATTTATGCAAAACTTGTCATAGCGATCACTTCTATCCAGCGGTCACTTGTCATTTAATTTCCTCCCAAAAAATGTCCTAGTATATAAAGTAACTCTATTAAGCGGTCTCCTGCGTAACGCCGTTAGCTCGAACAACTAACTTTATGCTTATGACGAAAAAAGTTAACAGAAAAAAAACCGAATACTAATATTATCGACAACTGATTATCAAGGTCTTCTAACTCTTGGATTTTTAATCAAGTTTTAAAAAAGAACAACGAATAAATTCTATTAATGAATATGATATTTTTGTTCACCATTTACAGGCCGATATCGCGCCTAACTCCGCGTGCCCCGAGAGTTGTAGATGTATTTCGCTTGATTGGCATTTTAATTTTCACACCTAGGAAACTTGCATCATTTTTTAAAGCCTTACGATTTATATATACACATTCTGGCTTAGGTATGTTGTGAATTTAAACAAAGGAAAACGACCGTTAGGGATTAGTAACGCTTTATTGCTCAGGACACCATGTCAGGTGAACCTGTTGATGAACTGAGAGTATGTCTGAGAGTTTATTTTACAACAAATCATAAACAGTTGTGTACATGTATTAAAAAACATATACACAGTCCAGAGGTTAATTTTATGAATTGAGTTTAGATAAAATAATTTTTGACTGATTTTATTTATTCCTTACACAAGAAAAAAATATTGTTTTGATAGGGGATAATGCAAACATCCTGTAAGTGTGAGATTCAATATACAAGTTAACAGGTATTTAATTAATTTTCTTGGATTCAATAAATCTAGTTTGAATTCATTCATAAAAGTAATGCATCTACTGAATTAAAAAAAATAATTTAAGTAAGATCACTAATGTCTAATACCTAACTTTCTTGTATATTTTGTAGTGATATACATAATATAAACACAAAACTAATTACATATGAAATTTGTAAATAAATTCTTTTTTTTTTAAAAAAGATGAATTCCTTACCAGTCACCTCTCTATAAAGGTGACTTTTGATGGATCACGTAGGTGACTGCTTAATACAGGTTTGACTGTAATTGCATTTGAACATCCTTCTGTTTCAATTCACTTGGAAGATATTCCGTTGACATCACACACTACATTTGTACATGTATTTCAGAACACCTTAATCATTTCGAGGCAGAAATTATACAAGAGCTATGTAGGATTTATGGGATTTATTTACCCCTCATCACCCTGAAGGAAATGGTCAATGCATACGTTTAAATAGAACTCAGGATAACTTACTCGGTTCTTTATCTCCGTACAAAAAGAATTAGTGGCCAGATCACATTAAAGAAGTCCAGTTCTGAAGTGCTGAAGAATGTTACCATTCATTTCAACTACTGGATTTACACCATACTATTTAATGTTAGGACGTGATCCGAACCTTCCAATAGAATTTCTTTTAGGATACGATGACAGAAGTCAAACACAGGACTTGGACCGATGGATACAACAACATAAAAAAAAAATATAGTTTGCGTGTCAACGTACACTGCAAGAAACCAAACATAATGCAGAAATGAGAAGAAAAGCCCACGACAGATTTAGATGTTCACAAATTCAAATATTTCCGTTGGTGACAAGGTGTATCTTAGATATCGCAACTTCCGAAAACGTCATAAACGACAGTAGTACTGGTGATGTTACTCAATACGTGGTCACTGAAATTCCTTATAAAAATTCGTCTGTGTTTTTTGTAAAAAAATAAAAATAAAAAACAAAACCCATGTGTTGTAAAGGTAGTGGAAATCAGGTAAAGCTTTATAATGTACGAGGGCTGTTCAATAAATAATGTCCTCGATGCTAAGAAAGAAGCAAAAGACGCTTTTCAATGATTTAGTCTCCATGATTTTACTTAATAATCTCTTTAAATTCAAACACATGTCTGTAACATTTTTTATCCAATTTCCGATTTTTTTAGAACTCTTTTTTTGGGTATGACCCTTAGTATACTGGAAAATGGCAGATCTAATGATTTTCTGGACTTGTTTTTTCCTTCTGAAAGAAAGTTTTTTTTTCAAGTTTAGTAATAGAAACTAGTCAAAAGGTCAAAGATCTGGCAAATATTGTCAATGTGAAAAAACATTAACTTTCTGTTTATCTCGAAAACCCCTTTACTCTTCAGGGCATGCGGGTTTGGACGCTGTCATTAAGAAATTTAATGTAGTGGATTCCTGATTCTTGGTCCTTGCTCAAATAAATCTTTCGATCTTTTTGCAAAAAAATCGCTTTCTAGACTCCACCAGATATAAAATGTCTCCCCAAATAGGAATTTGAACAACAATACCACTAATATTTAAGAAAATTGCATATAAATCTGTCTTTGTGCTCTTGCATACCTTTGCTTTTGTCAGACCTTCGCAGTTTTTATCAAGTACATGTACATCTTACGGTAAATTTTGTTTTGATGATTTTAAGCAATAGATTAATGCTCCAATATCTGTTTGAATATCATAATAACCTGGATAACTCCAATTACTGATATTTAAAAAAAAATGCGAAGAGTTTCGTACACTGTCGTTTTCACTCATTTTTCAAAATATAGGGTGACCTTTGAGTACCAAGTTTTTTTGTTTTTTTTTTACTGTCGAACGTTTCTTAAAAACAGTGTAAATTACTCCAGATATGATGTCTATCAAATATTATTTGTTGAAATTTGGCAAACAGTACACAAGTTGTTATAATTTTTGTTTGCAAGGAGGGTACCCATTTTTGATGCCCATTATATAATTTTTTATCATTGAAATCCAACTGCTCATTAATATAAAACAGGCATCGGTTGCTGTAAATGACAAATGTTTCAGTGAATATTTTTTTGGGGTTTTTAACAAGTTTTACAGCAGCTTTAATGTTACCTTTATTTTCACTCCAGTTTACTGATTCTTTACCATTATTTATTCCAGTGTCTCGAATAGCCCTTGTTTCCCAGCTTCTCACGATGAAACTATGTGATGAAAAGTGGTCACATAAACTGTTATAAATTCACTAAAGATTCAATAATGAAAGAAAGTCAAGTTTAATGTCATATGATATCTGTAGTGTATTTCATACAGTTCAGGACATTATTTATTGAACAGCCCTCGTATATGTATATGTTACAGTAAATATGTGAAATCAGGAATTTCATGTATTTCCTAAACCATTCAGTAAATACATGTATTTACTGGCCGTTTTAGGAAATACTTGTAATTGCAGAATAGCTAGGAATTTCATGTATTTACTGGACATTTTAGCCAATTTTACACGTTTTTACTAAACTAGGCTGGATGAAAATAAATGTCCTTTAAAACATTGAATAAGTATACGAATACGAAACTGCTTATTTTTAAAGCAGCATTTGTTAAGAATTGTTTCTAACTAGGTAACGTTATGCATTAATTTTGAATTCCTTTATTGTACTTCTACTGTAAGATGGATTATAGATGAGGTTATTTAAATCCCAGTAATATCAACTAATTTATCAGTATCCTGTCTTAGTGTAAAGGTTCTTGGTGTGTGAATCACACAGACTTGTCACGTAAGCATATTCATGCAGCGCTAGCGCGCTTCATGAAAAATATACTCAAGATTTACTCAATATTGTGAGGGTGAAAAATTTCTTTAAGTAAAGTTTCATCTTCAATTACTGACTTCAGTTTTGTTACATAATGTTTATTTTACAAGATTATTTTATAAATTGCATTTTTCACGAGACGGCATATAAGAATTGTTGCAACAGCTGTGCAATTTTTAATATCTATAAAACATTTATGTAATGTAAACGTGCAAAAATGAAAAATGCTCAGTAAAGCATGTTTTATCAAAATAAAATATCTGCACATTTTTAAGGATCCCGGAAAGCACCAAATCTTCGTACATTTATTGGAAAATAGGTTTTTATCTAGGGAGTTTAACTAGTGTCATTGAAATGGCGCGCTCACATTAGAACTTGTCCGCGAACTTTTCTAACAGCCCTTGTATGTTATGATATAGAAAACACATTCCAGAAAATGAAAGCAGAGTATCAAAATGGATTTTGGTTAATATTTACAAATAATGCATTTTTTGAATTCATATATAAATAAAGGTTTATTTCAATTATTATGTATTCACATATGATATGCTCACTGATATAAACATTGAATGAATTGTGCATCTGTTCATATTTTATTATTCAATTTTTGTATTATCTCATCAAAGCAAAGTCACTAGATACATGTATGTGTTAAAAATATTGAAAAGTTCAGTAGATGCGTGTATTTCCTAACTGATATCATTAAATACCGATTTAAATACGTGTATTCTCTAAGCAGAATATATAGGAACTTCATGTATTTCATAAAATTCAGGAAATACATGAAATTTCTGATTACACATATTTACTGTAACATATATATATTTCTTTGAGAGTGATATGTATATAATATTATGATTTTATTGTTTTTCACATTATGGCATTAAATTTTGATTGTTTTTCCAGCATTATTTATGATAATATAATTGAAAGAGCCACGTTGTATTTAAGCACGTGTTGTAGGAAATTGATTTTGGAATATATTTATGCACATAAAAGCTGCATCATTTTGCATTTCGTTTTTATTAAGGTGTTGGTAAATTATTTTGTCCGAAAAGAAACATTCATACCCAAAAGAGAATAGCAAAAGATGTTTTAATCAGAGGAAGAAAAATGACAATCTAGTGTCTGGTGATGGTAACATCGAATATAAAGAGTGTTTGTTTGTTGTTTTTTTTCTTGGGACCAAATATCTTGTACACATTCTAAAGAGAATAGGGGACCTTTTGGTTCAAATGCTTCAGAAATATAAGGGTAGTGTTTGAGTTTGAGTAATAAATGGTACTGAAAGAAGTTTGAAACCTACCCACAAAATTGTACTGTAAAATCACATATTTTCGAGGGGTCAAATTTTCGTGGTTTGGATAAAAACTCTTGATTCATGGGGATTTGAATTCGTGGATGAAGAATTGTTGAGAAGTTATGTATGTAACATTTTACATTTCGTGGTGGACATGAATTCGTAGGTCTCTTCATACCTGGAAAACAACGAAAATTAAACCCCCACGAAAATGTGTGATTTCACAGTATTTTCGAGTCTGGAAAAATTATTTATTTTGTTGGTTGGTGTTGTTTGTTTGGTTTGGTCAAGTTGTTGAGGTAAGAATTTAAGAAAGAATAAATCCAGAACTAAACTTAACTGTTCGTGCGCAATAAATATACTACTTTTTTTTCAATTGATGGCACTGTAGCTCTCCGTTCTGTCAAAATCATTTTTTTCGGAGAGCTACAGTTCACTTCTGCAGCTAATTTAAGAGCAGTCCCATGATCTTGGCTATTCAAATGCAATGGAATTTTTTTTAATATTTCGTGTTATATCTCTAACAAATCAGTTCTAGCTAACTTAAATCTGAAAAGCATGAAACTGTTCCTATACTTCCTGTGAGATCTTTCAGATAACAAGGTTCAACTCCCATGAGTACTTTCAGTACTTTGATTTGTTTCTGGTGATCCTTCATATCGTAAAGTTACTGTAAACAGTAAGATAAAGACGTTCACGAGGTTGGGTCTGATTAAGGGGTTCCTTAATATATATGATCTTTCGTTCAATAACTGTTTACAGTGAAGTAAAGAAGAATCAGTGTTAAGCATCA
Organism: Saccostrea cuccullata; assembly: GCF_032062105.1. Lineage (NCBI taxonomy): Eukaryota > Metazoa > Mollusca > Bivalvia > Ostreida > Ostreidae > Saccostrea > Saccostrea cuccullata. Next base: position 62,878 of record NW_026936980.1, read on the forward strand.
ATACATTTTGTAACATAATGTTGTTGATTCTCGTCGATATCCGACAGTTATTGCAGAAAGTGAGATAGTACGATTCTCTGTCATCCTTGGACTTTCAGTAACGCATGGCATTCTCGGTGCTAAAAAAGATTCTTATTGCTTCAGAAATTAATAACATTAAACTTTAAATTGTTGTTAACAACGACGAGTCCACTTGTTTGCCATAACGCTGTTATTGGATATTTGCTACACTCGTTGACATTCGCCCGAATTTCTATCAATTATGTAAGGTCGAGAATACCACACCTTTCCGAAAGTCCAAGGTTAACAGAGAACTGTACCAAAGGAAACATCCAGGGATATAATTGAAGATTAAAAAAGTCTTTGTGAAAAGTTTTTTTTCTTCTCCAGATTTCTCACTCAATAATTCGGAACTCTTTTCATTAATGAATGTATTTACCGTGTTATTTGTTGTGTTGTTATTGCTATTTAAGGTATGTCACTCGTGAAAATTGTTAAATCAATGATTAATTGAGAAGTATATTTTGGATAAGTACTCATATAGAGTGACTCAAAATCGCAGAGAAAATAGGGGGTCAGTGTTCATCTTACTGATCTACGGTACAATGAAGTTGACATTTTTGCACTTAAATTTTAAGTCTTAGGTTCATTACTTAAACCTTTATTATATTTTATCAGATGTAACCAAGGCTAAAAATATCATCTTATTTTACGTAAAATATTTTGAAAAATTTTTATCATTGAAAAAATCTTGCAAATTAATGCGCGTAAATTATTGTGTGACCTTTTTGCACTAAAAAGTAACATATTTTGGGGTATTAAGCAACTAAATAGGCAATAAACTGTTTTCTTAAATCAAGCTTTTAACGACTTAAGTGCTGATCAGCAACAACTATCGAGTACTTTAAAATATTGAAAGAAAAAAATTTGGGTCAGTGATGTTAATTTTGAAATATTGGTCTAAATATGTGATTTTCAGGCAAAATATGGTGTTAATTTTATATTGACTTATTTGATATATCTTCATTTTTTGGCAAAGTTTGTTGAAGGAAGGTGTGAAACTTGTTCTAAAAATATAAATTAAGACCAATATTAAATATTCTTAGCAATTTCATAATGGAAAATATTCTCCGAGTAAAAGTATGTGAGGCTAAAAGTCCAAGATATTAAATTTAATAAATGTGCAGATTTGCAGAATTCTCTGCTAAATATCCTTCCACCAAAAAAAATAGTCCCTCACAAATCTTGCTTATTTGTAGTTTTTTGAGTAGTTTTTTGTTGAATGTTAAAACATTATTATTGATGAAATTAAATATATTATAAAAATTGAATTTTGATAAATAGTTTTGAAGTAAGAGGTTCTGCGTGAACTTTTCCAAAAAACTGACGAGTGACCTACCTTAAGGATTTCGAAGTATGACAGGGCAATTTCGGTAAAAATTACGACATTTTTCGTTGTTTTTAACATCTGCACTTTTTGTTGCTCTTCAGAGTTATCGACCATTGTAGACAAGCTTCATCAACACAGTTTTATATACACTGGCGTAATATATAGCACCAAAACAGAGGAGAGAGCAGTTTTTTTTATATGGAAACATGTAACGGTTGTTAATCAGGTGATCTATTGAAATATGTTTTCGCCCGCCAGTGTGCGTCGTTCGGCGGTCGTAAAATTTAGAACATGTTCAGCTTCTTTTGAACCAATTTAAGCTAATTTTTGTATATAAAATACATGTACATGTATTTGCGCAAAGGGGTACAAAATTTTTAATTTCATGGTCGATGCCATCACAGGGATGTAAGGGGTGGGTGAAAAATCATAGAAAGATTTTAACCATATCTACAGTATTTAAAAGACTTCTTTACCCTGAGACGTCAAGCAATAAAACTGTTGTCTTGATGAATTTTTTACCTAAACCACAGGATTTCGCGTACCCATCATTTTGACTGAAATTTTCAGTAAATAAAAAAATTACATAATACCTATAATAATAACACAAGGAGTGCAAACCGTTATCCGCGACGCCATAACGTGATGTCACGGGCGGTCCATTTACCCAAAAGGAACAAAAAACAAACAATCATACACAATTAACTAGAGATAAAGATATTACCTTTAGATACGAGTACAAGTACTTGTACTTCCCCGTTTTAAATTCTCTGGAATTTCTACTGACTTGTATCTGGTTTCTTTTCGTATATGACCTCAATCTTCTAGATTAGCATCTCAGGCAGTTTTGTTCCTTTTTGGGTAAATGGACGCGTCCGTGACGTCACGAAATGGCGTCGCGGACAACGGATATTTGAGCGAAGTCGTGGAGAAACGTCACCGATGCTGTTGTACAACATGCGTTCGAAATCATATGCATTAAGAGGCATAAAGAATGGTCCCTTCCAAAAAGATTGGTTTGTGTTTTATAATATTCGATTGAATATAAATTGTACGACAACCTTGATAATAAGCGAGGGGTTTCCCAGTGACCTAAAATGCGTTGCACTCCTTGTGTTGTTATTATTATAGGTATAACGTATTTTTTTTTATTTACTAAAAATTCGGTCAAATTGATATGTACACGAACTCCTGTGCATTAATTGAGAAATTTACGGCCCCAGGGTCAGGAGGAACGGTGGTGTTCTGTTGATCAGGTTTTAAAATTACATATATTCTTTTGAAAAACTTCTTTCCCTCTGTAAATTAAACAAAGAAATTAATTGCATGCATGATTATGATGAGCAAAGATGCTTCTTTTAAAATTGGTGTCACGAAAATCACTTTTGTTTGATTAATCATTTGCAGTGTAAACTGTATGTACAGTAATTTTTCACATGATTTTTAATTTTTAAAAAATCAGGTAAATAGTTCCTTAAAGATACTAAGTACATGCTCTCGATTGGAATTCCTATGCTCAAAGGTCCACACACGGATGTTTTTCTCTTAGTGCAGGTTGATTCACAAAGGAAGTCACTATCATGCTTATGCATATGTATTGGCGTCATTCATATTTTACATTTTTAGATATAGAATCGTATTTAGAGCTTTAATTAAATCTGTCTTGCATCTTGTCAACTAAAATTCAAATTGTTATTAATTAATCATTAAAAAGACCTTAATTTAGCATTTGCAAGCATAAACAAAAACACATTCTCTAAGCTTAAAAGGCAGTGAGTTCCAGAGACTCGATGCGGTCTTGTATTAGAGAAAAGAGGAAGGATCAATGGCAGTGACATTCTTAGTGATTACAGATATATTTATTGTCAGTGTAACAATATATATGTACATGGTTTGTGTTATTAGGAGTAATATTTTGTGAAAAGATAATGTAAATAAAGAGTATAAATAGCTTAAAGATTGGTGCTTTTTGTTAAATTTGCAAAGCAATCTTCATCCCTCTTATCTGTATTTTCTACTCTTTCAAAACTAACAACTAAGTTTTTCTCTTTTTTCAAAAGCTCAAAAGCGTTGTTCATTCGAAAACAAAAGCTGTAGTTTTCCGGATTCTTCATAATTTTTTCTCGTAACTGGTCGCCTCTAGTTTTGCCCACGGCTGTAGAATAACTCTTATCTCCCTTTTTAAGATTTGTTTCCGAATATCCTGAAGCTTCATCTAGTTTTTCCTTCTCTGGGTGGCTTATATCATCACGGATTTCAGGATGATTTGAATAGACCATTCCCAAAATATCAACAGCATTTTGGGACACTGAATTGTCTCTTGCAAAAACAATCGATCCACTGTCACCAGGAGTAGAGAATGGACGACCTAAGCCTTTGACAACAAAAATTTCTCTTTGATTAAGTTTATCATAGAATGCAAGACTAACTACACGGCCATGCGTCCATTTTGTTTTTGAACCGTTTTTATGTACAATTCCAACATTTATTGGAAAAAATTCCGAAACTTCTGCGTTGCATGTTTTCTCATCATCCCGTCTAAATTTGAAATCGCATTTATCATAAAATTCTTTACTGATTTCGACAACTGCAAAATCACAAGATTTTTCACGGGTGGTAAAAATGCATTTTCCCACTTCCTTTTCCTCTCCATCTATATTTGCATAAGCTGGCTCATTCAGCGTTGGATATAGATGGTTGCATGTCAAAGCATATGCATCACTACAGTTTCCAGCGGTTGTAGTGTCTTTTACGAATCCACCTAAAGTACCGCATTCAACCCCCTTCTCCGAAGCGGTGTGTTTGTGTAGCTCCCCACCTTGTTTTAATTGTGTTGCAATCTTCGTAGTAAATTTCTTTTTCTCAACTTGTACTTCAAATCTTTTAAAAAACCTCTCATTTTTGCTTTTTAGTTTTTCTATCAGGATAGCAACATCGACAGTTTCATCCATGAATATCTTAAAGGTCGCATCTTCCCAAATGCCGAACGAATTGACGTTGGGTTCTCTGAAAAATGAAATCTATTTAGTGAGGATAGATATTATATACAGTACAAGTTGTATACATATACTTTTTCAATTGCAAAAGGAAAGTCAAACTAAAAATACAAAACATGACACAGATATTTGCCTCGCAGCTTAGAAAGCGTTTACTGCCACAAGTCATGTTATATTGTATACCATAGGTTCAAACAAGTTTATCTCTTTAAAAAGATAGTTGAGCTAGCGCCGTACCAATTTTTAAACACAGAAAGGAAGGTCCGTGATCAAGTAATTTATTTTGCTGAATTCTTTAATTTTTATCGAGGCTGGAGTGTGATAAAAATATATAGTTGTTTTGTGAAGTGTATTTTATAGGCATAGGTAAAGAAACGAGGGGTGTTGACCTATTGGTGTTTTAGGGCAACTGAACATTTATGACCTTAACTGGAGAGGGGGGAGACTATATAATTATAAATGGTAAAGATGCCGATTGAGGCATTGTATGAGCTGGTTTAAGAAAAGAATTTCGCGGCAATGTAACAAAGAAAATACTGTGGAGTTAAAATGAATATAGAAATAACTCAAAGTGTATGTTGTATAAAGAAATCCAGAGAGTTCCAAATGTGAAGTTGCGAAGTAGCTTGGTCCTTTGGGTCATCTTTGTCAAGAAATGCTAGGTTTTAAAAAGCCATGCACAAGAGAATTTTTTTTTAAATACTGGATTTATTCGTTATTTTTAGTGTAAATTCTCGTTTCTGGAATTTGTAAGATTGGTTGAATTGACCAATCAGAAATCAGAGTCTATATTTGGTTGTGCTTAGATGTAAAAAACCTCCACTGTCTTTGTTTAGAACAATAAGATAATGACTCGGGCTTTTCCGTCAGAAAAAAATTGCAATTACGTAGTTATCTTTTAAATGTAAACTACACAATAAGTAAACACAGTTATTCATTGATACAGCGAAATTGTTATCGTATGTTCTATCTATAGTAGTTTTCCCAGTTTTCCCAGAATGCACCACCATGATGCCGAGCATGCGTATTCAAGGAATTTGGACTAACGTAGTTGCTAGCGCTCGAGAGCGCTAGCAATAAGATTGATTCCTTAATTATAAATTCATTTATACTCAGTCCTAGCTCCAGCAATTATAATACGAAATCCATCAACACGATTTAATGTGATGTAGTCATTAAATATTTATAATAATTTCTTTTTTGACTTGCATAATGTTTTACCTTAAAAGCAGATCTTTTATTTCTGATGGTATACTACCATAATCAATTCCTGTAGGCATACTTGCATGTTGTTGTGTACTTTTTTCAACCAAAACATGTTTAATAATAGATTTCATTTCCAGATAAAAGTCTCTCAGATCTTCCCGTGAACCATGTTCTGAATTTTTAATCACATTCATTGATCTCTCTAAGTAATCGACAAGTCCTTTCTCTATGCAAATGGAGATTGCTTTGCGTAATTTTTCTTCATCATACTCAACCACATGGATATGAGAATCCATTACTATCTCTATTTCGTCTTCATCCTTATTCACAAATAGTTTGTGGCATGCTTTCAGATCACTAATCTTTAAGTAAAAACAACGTTTTAAAATGCATTGAAATTTAATTGTACATGTAAAACAATAAATAGATGCAATTGTAGAGGATAATTACCTTTACATCCTTTTGAAAACAAATAAGTGGAGATATCGGCCAAACAGTTTTACCATTTTCTTCTTCATTTCCTATTCACAATTAACGTAAATAAATATAGAATTTAATTATTTTAAGATTATTCTTAAATATTAAAGAATTACATATGTACATCGATTTGAAGACGCAAGTTACAGCTCTCCTTCTTTTTTACACCATACCTTTAACTTTAGACACACATTTTAAGCTTTCTTCCATAAGGTTGCCAATAAAACCTATTTTGATGACAACTTCTGGTTCTTGTTTCAAGGAACAGGCAGCCAATTCATCTGGACCGAGAACATCGGCTTCCTTGAGCCGACAATAGCAGTCATATGCCAAACTGTACACATACTGAAAGTGTGGAAAGCTTTCCAACGGATAAAATCTATTACATCTAGGATATTCTGCAATGATAACAAAAGTTAATTTCGCGAGATTATAAATGACCAGATTCCGTATAGATAAAAAAGTTAATTTGATTATTAAATGAAGTAAATGGTCTGCATGTGATAGGATTTTTAAAATGCCGTGAAAATATACGATTGTCTGAAAAACTAACCGTGAGTCTCCTTCAAATCTGTAAGTTTAATTGGTAATGACCTGCTTCTCTCCAACTTTTTCCCGAAGAATTGCTTCAAAATAAAACATAAATAAGAAGTTTTATGTGAATAAAAACAGTTATGTACATGTACTTTACATGACTTTTATTCTCTTTATTGCCGCAGTCAATATCTAGGACTTTTTAAGTATTTTTCAATTTTAATCTACATACCTATAATACCAAAGGCGTTTCGTTTAAATAGTAGATGATGAAATATGATTACGAGGGGTGATCAAAAAGTTCGCAAACTAATTGAATAACTTCCATACAAGAAACAATATTTGATTTTAATGTTGATTATATTTTAAACTAATCCTCCCCGATTTTAATGCACATCAACCACCGTTCTGCGCATGCGGAATCACGTGATATTGGCGGTCACGTGACCCCCTACGAAGCGTTCTATCACAAAAGTTGAAAGATTTTTATGAGTTTTATATTTCTTTCAATGTGAGTTAATTTTTATGACAAGAACAGTTCATTTGTCAGAAATGGTCATATCTCGGCAGCAGAATGGATGGATAATAATATCCTTTCCAAAAAAGAAGCATGGCGACCATTAAAACACAAATCTTCTGTCTCAGGAGAGACTTTTATTCAAGGTGGATAGAGAATGGGTGCATCCTTTTTATCATATCTTATATGTTTAATATCTAAAGTAAACGATATCTTAGGTATTTAATACTTATATCATTGTTCAAATATTCGACTATTTTTCAAAGTGCTAATTGGAGGTCTTTGATAGCAAATTGCTTAATTAAAAATACATATCTTTTCAAACTTGCTTTCACTGGGTAAGATGACAAGTATCATTTTTAACCATCAGCCTTCCTTCACTAAAACGATTAATCCAATCATTAATTGAATTTATAGTAACTCATTTATCTCAATACACTGTGTACAAATTATTATATGATTCTGTAGAGGGATTTCTAAGATATACAATAAATTGTACAGTCGTTTGTTTAACGAGTTCGACTGAGACAACCATTTTTCGTCACGAGTGACCTAAGTAGTGACGTCATTTTCACATTGTGACGTCACAAACGAGAAGAAAAACTTTATTCAGCATATGCTATTTATAGAACTTGTGTATGACTATGTGTGTAACGAATTTCATTCTAATCTGAATTGTGGTTTTGTAGATATAGAGATAGTTTGCGAATTTTTTTATCAACCCTCGTAGTTAAGAAATAAGTCAGCGTTTCTGTGAATGTTGCAAAAAAACCTCTGAGGTCGAAAAACGTTGAAAGATAAAAGCCGAGGCGTTAGCCTCAAGAAAGCACTGAACTCACTAAATGAAACCCGGAGTATAGTGGCAAAGTTCATTTTTTGCTTTGGGAGACTCGAAATAAGTGTAAGACCAAAAAATAAAATAGGAGGTGCAAAATGGCATTATGTGATGAAAAATCTGTGAAAGTGTCATTAAATTTTTTAAGATATTTAGTTGCAAATAAGAGAAGGATACGTTCAATATTGTTAAATGAATGGCAGTGTCCATGTTTTGCGATAAGACATCCGATGAAATATTTGTTCGATTAAAAGTAAAATAGGATAGGGTTGCACAACGGCACTATGTAACAAAAATTGGTGAAAGTTTCATTAAATTTCATTCAATGGCATATGAGGAGTTGCGGATAAAAGATGTGTTCCCCCAACATACGGACGGACTACAGAGAGAGGGACGGACGGCGGTAAAGAATGGCGGACGGACATCCCGATCACTACATACCTTCCTACTTTTCGAGCGCGGGGGGGGGGGGGGGGGGAGTAATGCTTCTTGTGGGACAAAAAAGTTTCGAGTTGGGCCACTTTTAGAAAAACATTTTTTTTTAAATTGCCTTAGATATTGCATGTCCGTAACTTGTTTTTATCCCCTACCCATTTAAAAAGTGGCACTCACATTACCTCTCTTTCTTCGTTTGTTAACTTAAAAATCTCATATTATACTATACTCCTATTTAATATTTTCTAATTAACTATACTCTACTGATTTAAAAAATTCTTTCGTAGATATAAAAACATTACTAGATAAAAGAAGAAAGCAAGATACATATACCATTTTAAGTGAACGAATATATAAAAACTTACTGGGACATAGCTGGATATGTTATGCTTATTAGAAATTAACATCTCCTTTGATTCAATTCCTCTTCTTTCTTCTTCCAAAAAATCCATCATATCTTCAATAAATATATATGTTAGAAATGCTCTAAAAACTCAACTTTTTATTTCCATAACTTTTTCTTCGTAATTTTTTTTGGCTGCATGCAGACATTTGAACACGGCCAGGTACATGTACAGTGTGTATATTTGGAAATCCTTCTTGATTACTCATGCCTTGAAAAATTGCGAAGATGCAATTGAGCTTCATATGTGTTGATAAGGAGTTTCTTTTCATGGTAAATGTTATATATATATATATATATATATATATATATATATATATATATATATATATATATATATATATATATATATATATATATATATATATCTCCACGCAATACAGAAAGGATTAAGAAACGCATATTAAACTTTAGAATTTAATTAAAACAATTATTTCAAATATGTTTTCAACCATTTTTATCATACATTTTAATCCATCTTTTATCAACAAGCTACCAAAATTTTGTTTGATTGTAAGTGATAATTCCTAATATATTGATTTCATTATGTCGACACCCCCCAAAAATAAAACTAAAAATTCTCATAATCTCCCTTTCGCATCAGTAACAAACTTGATTTTCCTGTGCATTGAGTTCACCAGAGCAGTTATCTTTTTCAGAAAACTATTATTTAACCCTTCCGATGGTAGTCTTAATGGCTGAGATTAGCTTATTATTCCCAAAGCTAACAAATCCCCCCGATCAATCGAATACGAATTTTCGATTTAGGATAGAATTTACAGAATCCAGCTGGTTTGGTAAACGTGGATGTTTGTAAAAAAGTCTCGACAAACACTAACTAAAATTTTCCAGTGTAGAAATGCTTATCAAAATCACGCAAACGACGCGTACGTGCGCGTTTGAGAGTAAAATCGAGTAAAGTGGTCAAGCTCGCGGCCCAAATTAGAGCAGAGAGTCTCTGTCAATTAAGGATTAAAAAAATGAGTATGATTGTCTGCTGTATAAATATCAGTTTCAGTTATAATGCCTTGACAATAACCGAGGTGGCATGATGAAAAGCCCTATCTTGTTGTGACGTTTTTACGCGCCAACGTCGCCGTCATGGTTGGTTGGAAACATTTTAAATTAACTCTCTGACAACCAAAAAAAACCAAACTTTTATTTGGTTGAAAAGTTGAAAACAATCTGTACAGCAGCATGTTTTTGCCTTTTTATTCACTTATGCAATATTGAATTCAATTACTAAACCCACAATAGATTCCCTCAGCTATACCACGATTGCAAGAAATTTATACTGACTGCAAATATGCAAAAACGATTTCTACAACTCTAAGGCATCGTATGGCACTGCAAAAGTTTATCACAAAATTATCATCATCAACATGCATGTGTTTTTGACCTTTTATCATTTCCCCTACGTGACGCCATACATTTCATGGTTGAGTAGTTTTGACTTTTGATTTTAGTGCATAGTAACCAAAATACTCATCTGACAAATTTTCATATTTTTCGGCCACATAGTCAGTCAAATAATTTATTCATAATATGTTCTTATGCGTTTCTTTTTCCTTTCAGTATATATTAACATCACCGGATGTTAAAAATCTATACATTTCCTGTTTATTAAAATATAGCATATACGGAGTTAGAAGTCCCTTCTATAATATAGTTTAGGTAGTATCATTGCATTGAATAAAGTTAAAGTCCATATTCCACAGATAAAAGGTCTCCATGCATTTATTTCAAAAATCGTGAAGAGGGATGGTTGTCATGGTGTCTACCAAATACATTCGAGGTCGTTTTTTCCGCTAGTCGGAAAAGCCCGAGAGGTTGCGATTGATGTCACCTCGAGATTTTAACTACGGATAGACAACTTGGTGTGGTTCGATTTGAGGGGTCACTCACTGCTGAACGAAAATTAGGGACATCGCTTTGAGAAGAAATGTTAACATTGTCGGCTATGGGAAAACAATTAGTTGACTGTACCCACCTATATATCACCCTAATCAAAACCACATTTTTCAAAGTGCGTAATTTTTTTCAAAGTGCGTTGCCATATTGGCCCATCGGCATGTGGATATGCCTGCAATCCTAGTTCCAGCTCAAATAGCAGCACTGCCTTATGGAAAGGCTTAAGAAAATCAAAGTCTATGGAGGAAAATCCAGACAGAAAATTTGTGTAGATGAGCAAGAAAGCAAGGAAATGGAATAATCAAAGGGAAGAACAGCCCGGTGTGGCAAAATAATTTGAAAAATTTAAACACTTTGGAAATTTTTTTTTTTCAAAGTGTGTTAAATTTGGGACAAACTCGAAAAAATTTTCAAAGGGCGTTTAGAGCTAGTGAACATCAACTATTTTTTTTTTTTTATCATTGTGACGTTTAACGCACTTTGAAAAAAAATATGTTTAAAACAAAAAATTCTGACTTAGATTTTAGTAATTGATTTGAAATCAATTTGTAATAAGTACTGTGAAGTCACAAATTTTCATTTAGGGCCTAATTTTCGTTTTCGAGGTATGACGAGACCCACGAATTCATGTCCACCACGAATTGTAAAATATTACAAACATATGTACTCATTAATTCTTGATCCACGAAATCAAATCCCCATGAACGAAAAGATTTTCCTAAAACCATGAAAATTTGACCCCACGAAAATATGTGATTTTACAGTATATCGTTCGAGAAACGTTTTAATCAACATGTATTTATTTACCCTCATTGAGAACAACTCTTTTTTTCTTATACATAACTGTTGGTAGCAAATTGAAAATGAACCCCATCCCCCAACGTAAGCAAACATTTTCAATGCCTTTTTTATGTATATCTTTGCAAAACATTTGTTTGCCAAAGCCCTCCCCCCCCCCCCGGTACGATGTCTATGCTACACCCAAAAATATGTATTTGCATGGCTGGTATGACGTTGAAAATTTTAATAAATTGTAGTTTACATAAAATTCGAACGCAAACTCGAAAAATTAAGTACAGTAAAATATTTAAGAGAGAATTTTCAAAGCAAGGGAAAATCAAAATCGCTCTTTTTCACATCCAGGAGTGAACTTATCACCGAAAATGATCAAAATGGTTCAATTATTTATCTTACCTAACATTTGCAAGAATATTAACCAAGTCACACATTTTTTTTTCAAAGTGCGTTTATATGGTCGATATAAACGTACTTTGAAAAGATTTTTTTTTATTTTTCAAAGTGCATTGATTTCTTTGATAACAAATTCTTTGATTTGATAACAACTCTGAAAGAAAACAACTGGTTCAAGGGGGGGGGGTAATAAAAAGGCCAGTAACCCTTACATGTCAACCACGTCAGGTACAGAAATCTTAACCAGAGAACAAAGTGATGTAAGAAGGATTGATACCATTCAGGATACTGATAATATGAAGAGTTAATTTCTCACCCTGGTAGATGTCATTCGACCAAATATAACACAAAGAGCGGGCTGCTAGCTGGTACATGCCGACCCTCTACCAAACAGGAAAACTACCGCTAGTGGTGAGTGAAATGGAGCATTATAAGATCAAGCTCCTTGGAGTAAGTGAAACTAGATGGACAGGCAAGGGGTCAAATCAACTAGTATCAGGACATCAAATACTCTACCACTCTACTCTGGAAGAACTGATAAACATCATAGTAGGAGAGTAACAATTTTCACAACATAAGTAAATAGATGTCTACCAGAATGGAAGCTTGTGAATGAACGAATCATAACAGCAAGATTCAATTCAGTTTTGCCAAACTTACTGTAGTGGTATGCTATACACCAACAGATGATGCAGAAGATGATGAGAAAGTTTCTCTTTATGACAGCTTACAAGAGTTAGTAGACAATACACCATCTCACGTTGTCCTATTTATCTCTGGAGACTTAAATGCAAGAGTAAGGAAAAGCAAACAAGGCAGAGAAAACATCATGGGTAAGCAAGGATAAGAAAATGTAACAACAATGGAGAGAGGCTGTGGACTTTCTAACAAGAACTTAATAATAGATTGGACTATATTTATGCACAAAATATCCATAAGAAAACATGGAACTCCCAAAATGGTTCTACGAAAAACCAAATTGACAATGTCATCATTAACAAGTGATGAAGAAGTGGCCTCCAGGATGTGGTTGCAAAACAATGAGCAGACATGGGAAGTGACCACTCATTGGTATTGGTTAAAGTCAAGTTGAAGCTAAGGAAATCGAGGAAGAAAGATCAAATACCGCCGCTTCTTAAGATCCAATAGCTAAAAGGCACGAAGATTTTTTTCAATTAAAAGTTCAGAAGAAGTTTACGACTCTTGTGGTACACTCAGATGAAATTAATCTGGAAACATTTAATGAACTACTATTAGATAATGCGCAGCAAATACTTGCAATTGGCTCAAGAAAGAGAAAAAAGAGGAATGGATTACCGACAATGCATGGAAAATAGTAGAACTATACGTAAAGATAAGAAAAAGAAAATCCTGCTCACTGAATCAGAGACAAAAAGATCAGAATTTAGACGTTAATTGTGACAGTCTCGAATATTCATCGCCTCAAACCATTTCCTTTGTTGAACATTATTGAGAATGTTTCCTAAGTCGTCAAATTTTACAAATTACGTCGGTTTGATTTACAACCAAGAATTTGTGAGTAAAAGATGATGCGAATTATATGATGAATTAAAGATGAAATAGATCGGTTACAGCATTTGAATTTCTTCTTTACGCTATCACAGAGGAAAGTTAGTTCACATTCCAAAACAAAATTTAAATACTTCATCTCTTTATACCAGTAATTAATATGTAGATGCTTTACTGTGACCGTTTGGACTAGTGCAGTTCGGATTAATGCAATTTGCATTTAGTTGTACACTCTTTAAATAGGTCGAGACCACTACCTTATATGGAAGGCAATTTTCAACACGTGACGATGTCTTCGTCACACTCGTTTTCCAATCAAGTGAATGAGTCCCAAAGCATGACAGTCTACAGCGTGTTTACGATTCAATGGCGACAAGTGGTTTTCGTCAGTTCACTTCACAATATTTAACTCGTTACCTGAAAAACTGTGGAGCTTCTCTATCACTTTATAAGACCGAAATTGAAAGATTGTTCTAAAGACATTGCTCCATGCTCACATTTAATATTCGTTGTTATTTTAGATGATAAACAGCTGCTTCGAATATCGTACAAACTCTTTGACGTGTGCATGTACATGAAAAAAAACTTCTGATAATATTGAGGGGTTAAATAATAATTGTACAGTCACATTCTCCTGCTGTCTAAAACCAAGGACGTATATACTACCTGCTAAAACTATGTACACGTATATCACATGGAAAAAAACCTCAGTGTTTTATCGAAACGATAGCACCTACGTCTCTTTGAACAATGGTTTAGGCCGAAGTAATATAACTTGATATAATGCTTCAAAAGCAAATTTTGTAAATGTGAGCATAGAAATGAAAGATTAAACATCATTTAAAATATTTCTTTCACAAATCTCAAAAAAGGATTGAAAATAAGTTTCCAAGGGACAATTCAATGTGCCTTTATTTTCAACACAGCTTGGTACTTGTAGTAGCCCACAATGCATTGCGGCTCATTCAGCAGTAGGTAAAGTAAACAGATAGCTAATTTACATGCAAATTTATGCTGACGTCAGAAAATCTAGTGGTCTCGACCTGTTAAACCTCAAATTACCTGAACAGATTCTGAATTTTTATGTCACTTGAAGTCTTATGTAAGTTTGTGAGTATGTAAGTATATAATTTTCATGTCTGTAAAGAAGTCCGTCTAAGTAAACCAAGGGCCTTTTTTGTTGCTGTTAAGCTCCCTTTACGAAACTAAATGTCTTTTATTTTCTCTATTATCGCATTGAATTCTGGAAGCAAAGGCAATCTATAAGGGTTTCACACAAAAATGTGGGTGACGAATATACAGATTTCAAGTCGATTTTTCACTATAATTAAAAAAAAATACAAACAGCTACAAACATGATGACACGCGCAGTGAGCTCAATAAACTAAGTTATCTCAACATTTTCATTCGGAATAATTTTTTTTATATTCAACTGCAAATTCTTCCACTACTAGATTTCCAGGCGAATGATGAGTGGGACATATCTCCTGTTTACGGAAAAGAATCTAGAAACGATGGAAATACACAAAAACACATTTTGATGATGACCTTGATGATGATTTAAAAAAAAAACAAGCTAATTCAGAGAATTCGTGTCCCCCGCTTAGGGAAAAAGTCGGATCCCCCTGACTGAATTAGTAGAATTATTAAATGTATACATGTATACTGATGCAACTAAAATACATTTATGTCAATATGCGTATAAAGATTAGATTGCTTATTCTCTATTATGTGTATAGAAGATTCTTTTTATATGGAATATTTATCACACTGTAATAATGATTTTATAACCTCATAAATTTTTCTTTTCACATGCTGAATACTATCATTAAAAAAAAAAAAAAAAAAAAAAAAAAAAAGGATCGTCCGAGACTCGATCCCGGGACCTCTCACTTATGAAACGGGAGACATACCACTAGACCACGGAGGCGCTTTAAATGTCGTCGCGTATATGCATAAGTGAAGTCACATACCTGTATATATTCATGCTCGATATTGTCAAAATTTTATACAATCCATGGTGTTTGATTTATTTAGCCTTTATTAAACAGTTCTAATAGATGTTATAAGAACATAAAGTCCGCCGAGAACCTGTTTTATGCGCAATAACTCTCCGCATGCCCCTGTGCTAAAAATGGCGACATGTAATACTATAAATACTCATAAAACAAACGGGGCGGGGCACTTTGAGAGGGTCAAGAGAGGTCCTAGGGACTTCTGGTATAAAATTACATTGCATAAGCTCAAAATCTTCTTGAAATATCGCCCGTAAATAATAGTGTTACACACACACAGAATGAATAAATTTACGACCTTGAACTTTGACCTTTTGACCTCAAAATCAATAGGGGTCTTCCCTAGGCCACAGGGAGTTGTTATGTAAAATTTCATTGCAATAGCTCAAAGGGTTCTCGAGATATCGTGTGGAAACGAAAGTGTTATAACAGACAGAATTTGCTTATTTATGACCTTGACCTTTGACCTTTTGACCTCAAAATCAATAGGGGTCTTCTTTAGTCCATAGGGAGTTGCTGTGCTAAATTTCATTGCAAAATCTCAAAGGGTTCTCGAGATATCATGTGGAAACGAAAGCGTTACAGACAGACAGAAAGACGGACAGACGGACGGACAGACGGACGGACGGACAAACCCAAATTAATATCCCCCACTTTTCAAGCGGGGGACAACTAGGTCAAAAGCTACACGTTACATAGGAGAGATCGCCGCTTTGGGGCTGGATGAGGTTTTGATCGGGTTGTCTATTAAAAAGGTAAGTTTTCGGTAGTAACAGTATGAGCAAAGTGCATTAAAAGAAACCAACAGAAAATCAAATACAATATCGAATTTATTTTGCAAACGATATATAAAGACGCACAATTTCTGAATAAATTGAGACATTTTTTCGCCCACAAGAACTTTTTAAAAAAAACTAAAGCATTTTTTTTTAATTTCGAAGTACGTAGTTATTTTAAGAATATCGATTATGACACAAGCCAATTTTTAATTTAGAAGTCAAAAAAATAATGAAAACATATGGCCGAGACAGTATTCGGATGCTATGTCCATAATTTAGAAAACATACATTAATAAATTCAAAACTATTTTAAAAAAACATACATAGATTTCTTATTCTATTCCTCCCCAAACATAAAATATAAACTGATGTCACATCAGTTTTTACTGCTACTAATTCCCCTGTTCTTCTGAATTTGAAATTCCAAATATATTTGCTTTACGAAAGAAAGACTTACCAATTTGCCCATGCAGTCTCCTCAACATTAGCTTCAAATAACGGTGTACCGATATTTAAAAGTCTGAGGTACGAAAGCCCAGAAGGCTCATTCGAGATTCAAGGTTCGAAATACGAGATTCGAAATTCGAGATTCGAAATTCAAGTTTCGAGATTCAAGATCCAGATTAACCAATCAGAAGCGGGTTCCAGATTTGATTACCCCCCTTTATTATGATTTAACTATCAAGAAATCGTTTAATATATAAATAACAATTAAGTCATTTAATAAAATTACAATGCAAGAATGAGTGTTATTTATATAAGAAGGAAATTTAAATAATCATTGGATTTTTGATCAGCAAGATATACTTCAATTTATATTATAGCTTCTTAAATATTAAATAGAATACATATATCAGGAATATATATTTTTGTATTGTCTTCTTTGTTTACGGGGTTGATGACATATAAAGTTATGAATACGTGGCAAGTGTCTAAAGGTTAACAATAACCCCACCTCTACCCACCCCGCTCACTTTTCCAAACACACTGAAAGGCTTGAAACCTGAAAGACGACGTAGTATTGATGAAGAAAAATCGCATCGCCTTCGTTTTCCTGATAGAGGAAATACATAAAAATTAAGTATTTAATTACTTATCTTCATCTAAGGCTTTGATTTCTTGAATTAATTAAAAACTATATCATTCTACAATACACCTTGGCGATATGAATTAAAATAAATGAGGCATTCACTTTATCTTATATCAAATAGAAGATGAGTCTAGATGCAGAACTATATAGCGTTATGGTGTTATATTTTAGTCTCTGGTCATAGCTTTATGACCAAAGACTAAAATATACTCTTATAAAACCTTATATAACGCTACAGTTCGATTCAGCAGTCAAGTCTAACTGCACAAATTTACCCTTCATAAATGTAATGAAATATATACCCTTAAATTATTGTGCAGTGTAGATACGATTCATAATATTTCAGACCTAATTATAATTAATTAAATACAACATTCTCCATCAGCAATGATCTGATGAAATAAAATTAGTTGACCTACTTGTTCAGCAAGTTAACGATAATACCATATAATATTCTATATATATACGTATTTACTATTTTGTTAAATTAGAAAAATAAGATAATATATGTATTTTTCAAAATGTAATCCAAATTTTATTTTTATTTCGTTTTAATACATGAAACATTTTTTCTTGCATTATCATTTTAGCAAATGATCCATTTGTTATTAATATATTCGATGATTTCGTGATAGTAAAAACGTAACAAAGGGAAGTTAATCAAAAGTTGAACCCGCTTTTGTTTGGTTAGTTTGGATCTTGAATTTCGAAACTCGAATTTCGAATCTCGAATTTTGAATCTCGAATTTTGAATCTCGTATTCGAAACTTGAATCTCGAATGAGCCTTCTGGGCTTTCGTACTGAGGAAATTGTATATAATTTAATTACACTAGGTAATCAATAAGGTTTCGTTCAAATTGCAAATGAACATGTTCGTATTCTGTTCTTTTTATTCTGAAGTATTTAACATGGTATTTAATTTAATTAAAAGAACAATTACATTGACCAGTTTAGATTTCTATTTTTCTTTAAAGCTTTAAAGTGACAATCGCATTACATGTATTGAGTTTTACTTTTATTTGAAGTATTTTAACCGTATACGTAATTGAACTTCTCTGCTTTCGATGCACGAGATAAAAAGAAAAAAAACATAATATCAATTCTCAAGTTATAGTCAAATGTCAAATTACAAACAAACACGTACTCTGAAGAAAGTATGATGATATCTATTCAAAAGAGCAGTTATATTGACCAATATGGATTTATAGGTTTAATTAAATCTTTTTAGGTGTAATTCCACCACCTTGCTTACGATGCAAGAAGTGATACAGGAAAACAACAAAATAAACCATAAAATCAATTTCTCTGAGAGACATGTAACTGATTGAACATTATACAGATTAAACATTGAAATAAAAGACACACTATCACTTGACGATTTAGAAAAGCTTTTTATAAGTAAATTTGCCGTTTTTAAAATCTTTATTTATTCAATTAAATGAATATGGTTTGTTATTCAGCATTAAAAAAATCAATTATGACTGAGGCTAAGAGTCCATACTTGTTTTATAATACAGTCAAGATTTGTATAAATAAGACATTAAAGGCTACAATTCTGTCGTAAAAAAGAAAAAAATGAGCCCGATTGCATGTTATTTCGTCCTTCATTTCCATTTGCTGTTTGTAAGATATCGAAATGCTAGGAAAATTCTCCTGCAATACACATTTATCGAACATATTGAAAACATAATCTATCAGAAAATATTGA
Organism: Saccostrea cuccullata; assembly: GCF_032062105.1. Taxonomy (NCBI): domain Eukaryota; kingdom Metazoa; phylum Mollusca; class Bivalvia; order Ostreida; family Ostreidae; genus Saccostrea; species Saccostrea cuccullata. Next base: position 81,896 of record NW_026936980.1, read on the forward strand.
TAAATGGGTCTGAAGTAATGAAAAGCTGTAGTTGACGTTCTTTATGATAGCAAGCTGTTTTTCAATTAAAAATAAATGCTGAGTCATCCAAAGAATGTGTACACAGAGCTTTAGTAAATTGTTAATGGAGTTGTTCTTTTAGCAATAAATCATTAACCTCCTGCAGAGCAAAATTGCAATCAGACACTCGACTTGAGAATGAGCCTTATTTTAGAATTATTAATTGATCTATTGCAAGTCTGTGTTATAATTTTGATAAAGATAACCTTTTTGTTACTTTAACTTAGTAAGTCATATTGATACTGGACCATTTGAGAAAAATATTAAGTAAAAAAAGAACATACATAGCGTCGGAATTAAATTCACATGTAAATATCCTACACTTAAAGTTTTCTAAAGAAAAAATGTATAATTCAATTTTTACAAAAAATTAACAGAATGATTAAAATGGGTCCCAGAGAAAAATGTATAGAAATAAAGAAAATTGAACCGGTAGTTTCTGATATTTAGGCGATCAGAAAAATTTGAATGGCAAAAAAATAAAAGATTCAGTAGATGACGTCACAATATTTGTCCTTTGACCTCCTGATATGGCCTTGACCTTTGTATTACACAAAGAACGGAGACTCCTCATATGTGTGTCCAAATATCAGCCCTCTACTATTTATTGAACAAAAGTTATACTGCATTTTATATCAGACTGTTACATGCTTGTTTATTGCACTTAGATAGCGTACACTCTAAAAAAAGTTTTACTTAGTAATTTATATTTACTTGAATTTGTTTATGTAAGTAATAACATATTACTTGGTTTTTACTTACATTTTACCACTAATTACTAGCTATTACTGAAATATTTTTAAATTGCTATATTTAATTGTTTTACTTAAAACAGTAAATTATTTACTGCATCAAGGAGGATTCAGAGCAGCTGGAGAACAAATTACTTAAATCTGGTAGTCTAATTACTATATATATATACTATAATGAGAAAAAAATAAAGATATCAGAATTTTATTTTAATTCCTATATAACTAATTTTTTTTGCCCCCGTAAACGAAGTTTCGGGGGTATATAGTTTTTGTCGTGTCCATCTGTCTGTCTCTCTGTCTGTTTCTCTGTTTGTCCGCAAAAACTTTAACCTTGCCCATAACTTTTGATTTAGCGGAGCTATGACTTGCATGCATATTTCACATGTCCATTCCTTTTGACAAGACCTATCTTTAAGTATCGCCAAATTTGACCTTGATCTTGTAGTTTGACCCACTTTTACAAATTCCAAACTTTTTCTTTTGCCATATCTTTTTAACAGTAAATACCAAGACAGTAATACTTTACATATATACTCTTTGTTAAAAGACCTTTCATTGGATACCAACAACCATGACCATTTGACCTTGACCTTGGAGATTTCAATGATTGTGAAAAAACTTTAACCTTGGCCATTACTTTTGAACTATAAGGGATAGGGCTTTCATACTTACATATATGTTATTCCTGTAAGAAGACCATTCATTAGATACCAAGAACGTTCACCCTTTGACACTGGCCTTGGAGTTTGACCCACTTTTAAAAAGCAAACCTTGACTTTAACTTTACAAAGGTGGGGGTTAGTGCATTCATACTTTACATATTTCATCCTTGTGAGAAGACCTTTCTTTGGGTACCACCAAATCTTACCATTTGTCCATGACCTTAGAGTTTGATCTACATTTCAAAGTTGGTAAACTTGACCATAACTTCTGAAGGGTTGGGGCTAGTGCTTTTATATTTCAGATATGTATTTTTGTAGCAGGACCTCTCATTAGATACCAATAACATTGACCATTTGACCATGACCTTTGAGATATCAAGAAATACCAATATATTGAATTTGCATATAAGAAAAGTTAAACCTTTGCTATGTTGCCATATGGGGGGCATTAGTGTTTCACAAACACATCTTGTTTAAATTGTATTCAATTGATTTCCTTAAAACAATAATTTATTTATCGAATCAAGGAGAATTCAAAGCAGTTGCAATACAAATACTTACTTAAAAATGGTAGTCTAATTACTATCAGGATTGAATTCTTAAATTTTCATATTAATTGTCTGTGAGGAGGAGTTATCTTTCTTCTAAATATTCCTTCTTGTAAAGAAAAAAGTTATACTAATTAAAATGCTGTATTAAGTACTTGAAACTTTAAACCATTTTTAAAATGGTCCTTAAAATATACAAATTATTCAATTTAGAAGGCTTTTGATGTTGGAATTAAATGTTTTATTGCTAAATATAATAAAACAATTACAAAGAAATAATGTCGATTTTAGTAAATATGAAAAGTATTTCATATACTTAGTATTCTCCTAAGTAATAATATTCTAGATTTAAATTAATTTCAGAATTACATTTACTAAATAATAATTCATAAGACCTATAAAACACATTCCAAAATGTAAACTCCCCAAGTGACCAACATATAGGATTCTCTGATTTTTTCACAAAATATGACGCAATCATGCCAAAACTTGTTATTCTTCTTACAAGGGTAATTCGTTATTGTCAATGTAGGAATATTATTCTTTTTTTCTCCAATATTTTTTAAGAAATTAGTAAAAATAGGATCCAGGGGTGTTTTGTACTACCTTAAATAGATCCTAAAATGTTTAAATCATAATCACATTTTCTTCCTTAAAATTCATACACGCATTTTTCATCTTCTTTCTTGGATTTGACAGGTATTGCAAAATTTTTAGCTAATCTAAGCCAACGACTCAAGTTAGCTTTTCTGATCATATTTTGCCAGGCGTCCGTCAGTCCATCCGTCTGTAAACTTTTCTTAAATTTCGACTTCTTCTCAAGACCCGCTGTGCCAGGAAAGATAAAATGTATCTAGAAATATTCCGAGTAAGTGTGGATTTTTAATTGCTCAAATCATGATTCCTGGGGGTAGTGTCTTCCCACAATTTTTTTTTGAAATAGAAAATTTGGTATTACAGAATTTTTGCAAATCATGACCCATGGGGTAGGGAGGGACCATAACTGGGGATCAACATTTTACAAAGTAATTTATAGGAAGAAAATCTTTAAAATCGTCTTCTCAAAAACAGCTTTAGTCTACATTTATATGGAGGAATACTCAAGTAGTATAAAAAGAAAGCCCCCTATCTGTAAACTATTAAATATAGAACCGATTTGTTCTTTTTCCTAGCTGATGTACTCAGGTGAGCGATGTGGCCAAATGGTCTCATGTTTTCAATGATACTTTTTGAGGAAATATTATACATGTACAAGGATTGATTCTAAAATAATGCCACATCTGCGAAATTTATGAACAGAATTTTACATGCTTATGTCTCTATGTTTTCTTCCCATTTGTTTCCTCTAAATATTCATCCGATTACATCAAATGTTTTTAAAGAATTATAAATACAACTTAAGATTTTGTCTATCCATGCACAGCAAGAATGCATGATACGGATGCCATAAAACATTCTTTTTTTACATAATTTCAGCTATCTCCCTTTTCCTCTCTCTCTATATATATCTTTAAAACTGTATTTATTTGCTTCCTTTTGGATAATATTTGCTATATTTTTTTTTTATAAATCGGATGTTTTGAGTTGTAGTTATAAAATTATTGGAACTTTTCCAATTGCTATTTCTAAATTTATACTACGAACTGTGAATAAAAATGATCTGATAAAAAATCATCAAAAAGAATGAAAAATGATACTAACTTTTTTAAAAATCATTTTCAAAAAAAGTCTCATCATAATCAACAAAGGTTTCATCAAATTAACCACAAATCACGACTATTCATAAAAAAGTAGCTTTTTGACATTAAATTTAATTCTAATTTAAATTATTTCCTTTCTCTTAAAAACCTCAGTATTTTTTCAAAGTACATATGTATTTGATTGATTTATTTCTTTAGAATTTGTTTACCAAAATAATTAAGATGAATTTATCAAAAATACATACTTTTCACATATTAAATCCGACGGTGAACATGAAGAAGCAATCTATTCTTAGAGACAATTATGCGTGTTGACAGAATCGTTCTCTTATTCAATACCCAGTGGTATAAAAGCAATTATAGACATCTGATGATACGAAAGCCGGATAGGCTCATTTTTGAAAAGAAAAAAAATATTTAATTCGTTATAACGAGTTAGTAATCTCGTTATAACGAGTTAGTTATCTCGTTATAACGAGTTAGTATCTCGTTATAACGAGTTAATTATCTCGTTATATCGAGTTAATTATCTCGTTATAACGACTTAGTTTTATCTCGTTATAACGATTTAGTATCTCGTTATAACGAGTTAGTTAACTCGTTATAACGAGTTAGTTAATTCGTTATAACGACTTAATTATCTCGTTATAACGAGTTAGTTATCTCGTTATAACGACTTAGTTAACTCGTTATAACGAGTTAATTATCTCGTTATAACTCGTTATCTCGTTATAACGAGTGAGTTATATCGTTATAACGAATGATTTTTCTCGTTATAACGAGTTAATTATCTCGTTATAACGAGTAAATTATCTCGTTATAACGACTTAGTTTTATCTCGTTATAACGATTTAGTATCTCGTTAAAACGAGTTAGTTTTCTCGTTATAACGAGTTAGTATCTCGTTATAACGACTTAATTATCTCGTTATAACGAGTTAATTATCTCGTTATAACGACTTAGTTATCTCGTTATAACGAGTTAATTAACGAGTTAGTTATCTCGTTATAACGAGTTAATTATCTCGTTATAACGAGTTAATTATCTCGTTATAAGGACTTAGTTATCTCGTTATAACGAGTTAATTAACTCGTTATAACGAGTAAGTTATCTCGTTATAACGAGTTAATTATCTCGTTATAACGAGTTAATTATCTCGTTATAACGACTTAGTTATCTCGTTATAACGAGTTAATTATTTTGTTATAACGACTTAGTTATCTCGTTATAACGAGTTAATTATCTCGTTATAACGAGTTAATTACCTCGTTAAAACGACTTAGTTATCTCGTTATAACGAGTTAATTATCTCGTTATAACGAGTTAATTAACTCGTTATAACGAGTTAGTTATCTCGTTATAACGAGATAATTATCCCGTTATAACGAAATGATAAGTTTTCCCTTTATTTCCAAATTTAAAAGCAATATGGGAATTAAAAATGGATGTAGTTTTAATGCCATTGAAGTTTAGTTGATAATTATCAGTCGTACGTAACTTTAAAATTGATATATTAAGTTGCAAATTTAATTTGCGATATGGTTTGAATAATATTAATTCTGAACTATCTGGCTGTCAATAATCACATTTTGATAAGTATAGCAATCTTTATTTGAAAACATTTACATATTTATTCGTGAACGTGTCAAAGGACATAATATTAAAAAAATATATTGCCAAATGTACTTGCTTCAAAGTTTGGCAATTTATGTATGACAACTTTCTCCGATAAAAGACACTACTTTTTAAATATGTTTTGGATGACTTATGAGCTTTCATAATCAATGTCTAAGAACCTGGCATTAATGCAACATATATTATATACACAAAAATGTTTTGAAGAAGGGGGATATGGAGACATCAGCAGTTAGATCATGGGATTAAAAATTCTAGGGGTACTGCCAACACAACATCACGAGGCAGTCATAAGTTTCCGTATACATGTATTTGTCTTCGGTCTTTTAAGTAAACAATACAAATCAACTGCATCGTTTATACATAAACGAACTACAATCAAAGGAACAACCCCTCGAAAAACAAAAAAACCTAGTTTGCTGTTTTCAACAAAATCTTTATCATACACACTTTAAACAACCTTGATCGACTCGGTATTATATGCTCTACTTCCTATCATTTAGATATATCAACTTTAGACCAGTGTTTAACTCGTTATAACGAGAAAATTAACTCGTTATAACGAGAAAAATTAACTCGTTATAACGAAATAACTAAGTCGTTATAACGAGTTAATTATCTCGTTATAACGAGATATTAACTCGTTATAACGAGATAATTAATTCGTTATAACGAGATAACTAACTCGTTATAACGAGATAATTAACTCGTTATAACGAGATAACTAACTCGTTATAACGAGATACTAACTCGTTATAACGAGAAAACTAACTCGTTATAACGAGATAATTAAGTCGTTATAACGTGATACTTACTCGTTATAACGAGAAAACTAACTCGTTATAACGAGATAATTAACTCGTTATAACGAGATACTAACTCGTTATAACGAGATAATTAACTCGTTATAACGAGTTAAATTTTTTTTTATCTTCTCAGAAATGAGCCTATCCGGCTTTCGTATGATGAAAAGAATATCATTATAACTGGAAAAAAGTCAGTGACTAAAATCACATGATTTTAAATCTCTATGAGATGTCACGGGTTTTCGAGGTCCACTTCCTCTCTTCTGTGTAACATAGGATTTGTGATAAGGAAGTTAACATTTAATTTTGTATTAAATTTAAAAGTTCCTGTCAAATCAAAATACTCCATAGTGATATACGAGGGGTATAACATATATATAGTTCGTGGACCAGCGCCATAAAATTAAAACCGCTTTAGGTACAACGCCTCGGAAATACTGACTTGCTACAGGGGGAACTGGAATCTTGCTGACTCCCTCAATGATATACTTTAACTGTTTTATTATACCGATACAAACACTGTCACGCATATAAAAATTAGTAATTTATCTAAATCTTTATCTGCTAAAACCGCAAATCTTGAGCTCGCCATTTCTGTTGTTGTTTGCTACCAGTAAACTGGTTCTATTTGATTGATATGGGACCAGTTGACTCGCGATGCATTTCGATTTATTAATGAATATTCATGAGTTTATTCGGAACATTTCTAAGTTTGTTGTCGGTTTAAAGAAAATGCTAAGTGTTCCGAGTAGGTGTGTACCAGTTCATCAAAAAAAACAAGAAACAAAAAAAAAAAAAAACGAACTTTTTGGTAGTTGAACTATGTTCAGACTCCCTAGACCGTCACGCGGTTTCTAGCGCAGTAATTTTACAATGAATTATATAGCGGCTGTCGTGGTGTTTCTGTGTCGCCCAATTTACTCCCCTGTGATATTCAATACAAACTCGTACCAGTCTACATAAACTCGAAGAAACTTCCGCAATAAAAATAGTCCATCTCATTTTTCTGAATTAATCTAATTTTCATAAATGATTTGAAAGTAAATGAAATAGAATTTTATTTAACTCAATTTGAATAGCATATTTTTGTCATCTCTCTTGAGAAATGACTCGTAAATTTTGATTTCCGTATGAAAAAAGTCCCAGTTTTCCGTCATTTATCATTCGGCAATCCTCGGCTGACTCCACTACGCTCCATTACAAAAAGCGCTAGGTCATCCAAGGAGCAACAACTGGTCTAACTGGTTTGACAATGACGCGATTGTCTAAATGTAGAGACGTAAACAAAGATGTAAGGAAAGGAACGCTAAGGTTTAACCCAACTTCTTTCAATTTGTTTCAGCAATAAAGAGACAGAACAACGATTCTTTAAAAAAAAACACTGCGGAAAATATTTATATGCTCTGACAAGCAAAATAATGTGTTAGACTGGAAAATTTTTGTCAGACCAGATACATGCAACTCATTATTTTACGTTGGTAAAGGTAAAAAAATAATAGCATTAAAGTTTGTTGATATTCGATCACACAGTTTCAAATGACATTAATTTTGCATCCTTAATTTCATGAATTTATCAGCATTCAGTTGGTCATGTGTACAACACCAAATCTGAACTTGGAAAAATGTGTGTGTACTTGTATTGCAGTATTACCTTATAAAATGTATCATTTGATTTTATTATATAATTAAAACAGTTAAGATTAATGAATACGAGGGTTGATCCAAAAGTAATGTCACTGTGTCCATATCTTTAATATCTGGCGTTATATTGTCAATTATAATGCACCAAAACATGCATAAAACATAATTCTAATCAAAATTGAAAATTTCATTTAATAATGTTCAATTGAATTCATTTTAAAACATTAAACATAGGGGGTGTCGCCGCGTCACAACTAAACGTCACGGTTTAAAGTTAATGTTGTTAGAATAAAAACAGACAAACACATTTAAAAAAGCATCTAAAAAATCGTCTAATCGTCTAATATTTTTAAAGACAAAATTTACGACATTTTCTAATCTTTAGTTAAAAATTAAATGGCAGCATTGTTTTTTTTTCATCATAAACAGTATTGTTTATATCTGATGCATTGCAGAAAGGAAATGTTGAAATGGAATAAAACACCGAAACGAGTTGTTATGTATTTTCCTTCAAAATCGGGAAATCACAAGTAGAAACAGTTATGATGGTAAATCAAACTCGCAGAGGAAAGATTGTTAACGAGAGACTTGTTCATAGATGATTTCAGAGATTTTGGGCAGGTAATAGGTAAATAAATGATCATTTGGGGACAGATATACCGAAAGATAGGAGGTCGGTTGGAAACGTTCAATGGCGTCGACGTTGTAAAAGAGATTAGTGGCAGTTTGAGTGATATGAGACACTTTTAAGTTTGTCTTATGGTATTGTTCTTCAAAGAATTTTGATGAAGGATTAAATTATAGATAAAGTGTACTATAGGTGCCAATTGTTCTTAAAGAAAATAAAATATGTGAATGTTTTGTGAAAATCATTTTTTAATAAAACGATGGGAAGGCGTTTTTAAAAGTGTGTGACGGCGCGTATCCGTTTTATGACGTTATTTAGGTGCGGCGACTACCATAATCGCACTTCGTGTTTAATTCGATATTTTGAAAAGTATAAATCATTTTAGTTTGAATTTTTCAGGACTGATTTAAAATAAATATAGCTTTCATCTTGTAAAATTTTGTTAATTTACGTCGACGAGGAGAAATTTTATCGAAGTTGTGACATTACTTTTGGATCAACCCTCGAACATGCGTATGCACGGACACAATGGTATAATAATCCCAATGATCGATGTGTGAAAACATATCGTTCCTCATGTTTTTTTTCTTGTAGTAGCTCTTTAAACTATGTCTGATTTTTAATTACATTTGACTCAAATCAAAATCACAAACTTTAAGTCTCACTTGCGTGACGCAGTTGTTAGAATAGTTTGCTCTAGAGATTCAACGTAAGGTGTTAATTGATCCTTACGTCGCAGGTTCGAATCCTGTGGGATGCATTTGGAGATAAACTCTTTTGATGAGACCATAAAACCGAAAGCCCATGTCGCAGTATGTGCTTGCAAAAACGATCCCTCACTACTCAATGGTTTTGAGAGCCGTGTATAGGTAAATTTTGGAGACTTACATGTAGCTAGCTCCATCGGCAAGTGGTAGTGTTTCAATATGATTGAAAAATTATCGAACGTAAAACAAAAACAAAAAAATGTAAAGTATTCAGACATACTTACTTCTATTTAGATTGAATAGATATTACTTGAAATGAAATTTAAAATTATGGAATAAGAAAACTTGATGATTAAGTTATAAAGATAGATACATTTGATAAAATAGATAAGCATGGAGTTCTATAAAAATTAATTATTGTGTCCGAAAAGAAACATTCATACCCAAAAGAGAATAGCATATACTTGTTTTAATCAGAGGAAGAAAAATGACAATCTAGTGTCTGGTAATGGTAACATCGAATATAAAGAGTGTTTGTTTGTTTCTTGGGACTAAATATCTTGTACACATTCTAAAGAGAGTAGGGGGCGTTTTGATTCAATTGCTTCAGAAATATAAGGGTAGTGTTTGAGTTTTAGTAATAAATGGTACTGAAAGAAGTTTAAAACCTAACAACAAAATAGTATTTTCGAGTTTGGAAAAATTATTTTTTTGGTGATGGGGGTTGTTTGTTTGGTTTGGTCAAATTGTTGAGGTAAGAATTAGAAAGAATTAATCCAGAACTAAACTTAACTGTTCGTGCGCAATAAATATACAGTTTTTTTTCAATGGATGGCACTGTACATGAAGCTCTCCGGTCTGTCAAAATCTTTTTTTTTTCGGAGAGCTACAATTCTGCAGCTAATTTAAGAGCAGTCCCATGATAAAGGCCGTAAATGCCGAGCATAGGCTTAAATTTGCAGCCCTTCACCGGCAATGGTGACGTCTCCATATCAGTGAAATATTCTGGAGAGGGACGTTAAACAGTATACAATCAATCAATCAATCATGATCTTGGCTATTTAAATGCAAGAGAAATCATTTTTAATGTTTCGTTTTGTATCTCTAACAAATCAGTTTTAGCTGACTTGAATCTGAATGCATGAAGATGTTCCTATACTTCCTGTGAGATCTTTCAGATAACAATGTTCAACTCCCATGAGTACTTTCAGTACTTTGATTTTGCAGAGAATCAGTCTGTTTTGCAGGGAATCGATTTATTCGCGGTGATTTTCAGGAAATCGGCAAAATATATCGATTTACTTTTATATAGTGAAAAATCAGTGGAGGTATAATAATGAATTTTAAAATATCTAGTAAGCATTATCTTTTCTATCTATAGAATAAACCGCAAATTATAAATTTAATTTTTTAATAAATTAAAAGTGATTTTATAAGCAATAATATGTCCAGGCGGTGCTACCTCAAACACGACGTTTATTCGACCTAAATGTAACTGAGAAAAACCCTTGATATGAACATTTGACATCCAAAAATCCTGTTAATTAGGGTATGTGTTGATACACTATTGTGCCATAAATAATGAAATCATGTTTACCTCATTCTTGAGGTTCTATGAAATTTTATCATAAATTTTACATGGAGTGTCGAAACAAATAAGGTCTTGAAAATTACGTCAAAAAGGGGGAGATGTTTTAATTCTTTTCGAACATTCTATAAAAACTGATACAGACCTAGGTAATGTTTATACTAGCTACGAAGAAATAAATAATCCAACCAGAGAACTTATTTTTAATGCGAAAAGAGATTCAGAAAGAAAAAGGATACACAGTTAATGTCGTTGTGTAGTCAAGGTGTGAAAAATCATTCACGTTTAAAATGTTTAAACTCCAAAAAACAAAAAATAAATATATTGGTACAATCCAGCGAAAATGTCTCCCAATGCATAAATCAATTTGCAATATTATTGCATTGAAAGCCGCTGTTAATGACATTGTAAAGTTATTCAAACAAGACGGTTTAAGTCCTTGCTCAGCTCCAGGGAATTTCATCAAAATAAGTCTATGAGGTAGAGGAAGCGGACATTGCAAAACACTTACGTTGTCGGACGTCATGAAACTAAATGGCGCCGGGTGATCATGTAATGTCGTTTTTATTTTTTGTTAATTTGGCAAATAATGAACGTAGCAAGCTAAATTTTTCAGCATTTTTGTTGTTGTTGGTTTATGTTCCTTATAAATTTTGAAAGCACAGACGACATAGTACTTATTTTATAACCCCAGTACACGAACTTTTTGATAACCCCTCGTATGATCATATTAAAAACAGAGATTAATATGTTTTTGACAGCATAGTTTAAAACTTTGCAGTAAATGTGCCAATGATACAATGATACTCAAGTGACTTAATGGAATAATATTTTTGACAGTACATGTATATGTTAGATTTTCGACTATATATTATAAGCATCCGACATTTGTAGTATACTGTTTTGTCAGCATAGTAAAGCTTCTGCACTACATATTATAGAAAGTGAACTTTAATATAAAGAGAAGTTCATGTGATAGGCATCCGACTATGCAGCATTTTAATTTAACAGCAAACGAAAACATGTCAGTCGGAATTCAACTGCTTGGCTCTTTACAAGGAAATACAAGGTTAATGGCGTTGTCCTGGGAAAATAGTCTGAAAGCATTCTTAAGGGGGAAGCATATTGTAGATTTTTCAACTCTAGAAGGATCGTCGACATAAACATTTTCCATACCACCCCATACTATACCGAGTACTGACACAGTAGACTGATCAAACGATTCATTACGAGTAAACACGACAGAACCACTATCCCCACCGCGTGCAAAGTAATCTTCATCAAAAGCAGAGACAAGGAATGCCTCACTTGTTTCCCCAAGTAATTCAGAGTAACTTTCTGGACTCAAAACTATTCCTGAAGTCCATCCTGCTCTTGCCCCTTTTTTATGCACAATCATATTATCTAATGCAAGGTTTTTCACAAACTTTGACATTACAATCTTCATCGTCATCATTTTGGAAGGTTTTTGAGCATTTATCTAAAAATTGTTCGTTCACTTTAAATACAGCGAAGTCTGCAAATCTCTTTGGGGGAGCGTAAAAGAATTTACCAATTTCAGATAGATTTTCACTTCCATTTATATCACAAAAACTTTTTTATTTGTCTTTGAGATTACGTGTCTGCATGTTATACCAAATAAACTGTGGTAGGTTGAGTCCTCCACAAAAGCTCCTAATGTCCCATATATACTAGCGACTGTTTTGGAACTTTGGAAAGAGTCTGTCTTACAGCACATTGATGCACCTGAAATATTAAGCTCACTTTCTGGGAAAAGTTTATCTCCTTGTCCTACATACTGTTTGACTTGAACTCTCCCTTCCAATATTTCAATTGATATTTTTTGAAAGTAGTTTTCTTCAAGATCAAGACTTTTTAGTGCTTTCTCAAGGCCATTTACAGCTGTTATATCTTTGACAATGATTCTTAACGTGTCCCCTTTCCAAATTCCAAAACTCTCAACAAAAGGAAGTCTACAATAGAAACAAATGTGTTCCAATGTAAATTTATAAACGAAAGAAAATCATAGAAATATTATAATGATACATACTTGAATAAGAATTTTTTGACTTTTTCTGGTATTCTGATGGGCGATTGTGCGCTTGCTCTTGACAACATGTTTTGCAATGAAACGATTTCTGTCATTAACTTGGAATTGTCAATTCCCTTCATTTCCTCCACGTCTGACTTTCTTAGATCTAAGTATCGATTTAAAGGTGTTTCTAGGCATTTGGATATTGCCTCTTGGATGGCCTTTTTATCGCGTTGTACAGTTTTGTATATGCCACCACCAAGATAGAGCAAATCGCCATAAGCAGCAGAATTGGAAACAACAATCACATGATCCCATTTTTGCTGTTTATATTCGTCAATTTTCTAAAATGAAATAAATTGTTTAATTTTAGAGTATTAAGTCCTCTTTTTAATCGTAATTATTACAATGGTAGAGTAGTTTGTACCTTGTCAATTTCTTTAAGGCTTTCAAAGTCTTGTTGAAAATACACAAGCACTGACGATGGCCAAGGTTCTTCTTGAACTTTCAAGTTTTTTCCTACTTAAATCATTTTAAAAAAAATAAGATTGGATCATATTTTATTGTTGTTGTCTCTCAGATTGATTGTTTCGTAATTTAATTTTTCTGTTATTTATATTTCATTTGTATTTTAGGCCATCGTGCTATTCATTCTTACCAGTTTTCATCCATGAAAGCAAAGGTGCATCATCAGGAGTATACGATGATACATAAAGAATAATCACTGGAGTTCCTTCGATAAATTTGTCATGAAACATTCCCGTCCTTTTCAGATTTTTTTCAAGAATTTGCAGCATTTTATATAAGTATTTGATGCGAGGAAAATTGAGAATGCTACATTCCATTCGTCTTAAAGGAAATTCCTTGGTCTGCATTCCTGTTTTAAATACGTATACATGTTAATATAAAATTTAATGTATATTTCATATTTGTCGGAAATGAAATACATTAATGATTGGAAATGCCGAATAAATTAACTAATTAATTAATATATTACATGTAGTTCAAAGAGCATTTACTTTAAGAAAAGTTAAATTATACGCATGGAAGTAAAATGAACCTGCGAATACATTTCATACCTCCATTATTATATGTACACGATCATACCTTTGATCGACTTGAAGTGTTGGTTCCGACTTAAAGTCCGTACCCATATTGCATTTTCTTCACGCAGACTTAGTAATTCATTGATTGTTCGCTCATAAAACTCTGTTTAAAAAATTCAATGATTATAAAATGTATCTAAAACAATCTGTTAAAAGTTTGTCTGGATCACTAAGTTAAGGTATATAGTTAGGAATAATTTTTCAAAACTTTTGATTTTTGAATTAAATTAAATGATTTCCATTGACGACGGATTTTTCCATCATTTCCCGATCATGACAAGGAGAACACGACGGGTGTGACCGGTCGGCAGGGGATGCTCACTCCTCCATGACACCTGATCCCACCTCTGATGTTTTGGAGGTCGTGTTTGCTCTGCTCCTATTTTGTATTGTTTTATGGACTTTTGATCTTGAATACTGTTCATTATCCCCATATGTTTCATTTTAACAGTAACACGAACAAATGGTATCTTCTAGACTATCTTAAAGTCATCAATTAGTCAAACTTAAAGGTGCTTAATGTCAAAAAATCAGCTCAGTGGCGGCTTCTTGGTAGTTTAAAAAAATAATTTTGTCAAGCAATTATTTAATCCCCATTCGCAATTGTACTGAAATGGTTTTTTGAAATGTGTCAATCACCATGAACGAAAAAAAATCGTGTGGCAATGGTATGAAAAACTAATACTCTGACATTATATGAAGAGACTTTTCATTACATTTGAAAACTGTTCTTTATCTCCTTATATTTCATGCTGACACTTCACAATGTACCGATGCTTTGTCTCAAGAAAATGATACACTGACATTATTTGCCGATTTTTTTGTTTGTGTTTGTTTTTTAACGCTCTCTCGTGAATTTTAAACTCATGAGAACGCCAACACTTGCAAATTTTAATCCAAATTAGCACAAAGGGCTCTTGAGCATAGAAGTTTTTTTCGTGCAAACATCTCATCATGCAGTTTAAACTCTTTCATCAGAAGGATCAGTCTCTTCGTCCTACAGTGCATTTGAACCTGCGACCCAATGATCAACATAAAAGTATATGTTAAAGTCAAAAATATGTATTACTAAGTAAATTTTGTTTTTCTCAATTGATAATAAGTCTCCAGCATAATACAAATGTCCTGTCAAAGGCCACAGCCAGTGTTTACTTCTCATTTAGAATTTTTCAAGTGTTCTTATGTCCAATCAATTCAAAAATAGTCTGCTTTCACCCGATTGGTGCCTATTGGAATCAAGACCTATTGCTGGAGGATCTGATCTCTAACAAATACACATGTATAAATATAAATGGTTTTTAACTTATACAAGAGGCCTAGGGGCCTTATAGCATTGGCGTCGGAAGCAAATTGAAAGTGGGGGGGGGGGGGGCTAATTGTAAAAAAAAAATTTTTTTGTACCTTAAAAAAAACCTGACAAGCCAAAAAAAAAAAAAAAAAAAAAAAAAAAAAAAAAAAAAAAAAAGGAAATGTCTAATTCCAGATCCAAAAATTTTCTTCCAAACACCAACACTTTTCCCAATTTTAACCTATCCTAAGACGTATCTGTGGAAAGTAGGGGGCTAAACTTACGAAGATATGTTCAATGTCTATACTAAGTATAAATTTGGGAAAAAAGTGGGGGGGGCTAAGCCCCCCCCCTAGCCCCCCCGGTTCCGACGCCTATGTATAGAACACCTGAGTAACATCTTACAACTTTCCAACAAATGAATTTGGTTTGACTATTTTTAAAAACCAAAAATTTACAATTTTGAAACAGGCACCATTGTTTATCATAATTATACACTTAGCATGCTTATTCTGGTTACATAATACCCACAGGCAGATAAGTGTAATGGAGAGAAAATGCATTTCCACTTTATAACGACCAGTTCTGCACACCAACCCAGAGGAACCACAGACCCTGGGGCCACATATTTCAAAATTTTGGGAATTTTATACATTTCATTTCATTAGAAATGGGTGATTAATATCAAAGAGCAGATTTCAAAGTATTACTTTATTTTCAGACTACATGTATGTAACACCCCCCCCCCCCGCTTCTACAGTACCCCTTACGCAGGAGCCCTAAAATTAACCACTTTGGAAGAGGCATCTTTCTTCATCATAAATATATACTGAAATCATTGGCATTATAGCAAGGAGCAAAGGAAAAGATTTCCAAAGAATTCATGCGTTTTCACAATATAATCATTATAGAGCCCCACCCTAACACCAGAGCCCCTGACCCAGGGGTCATGAAATTCACAAATTGGGAAAAAGCATCTTTCCTCATCATAACTATGTATATAGTTCATTGGTTTTATACCCAGGAGCATAGGAGGAGATTTTTAAAGAATTTATGCATTTTGAATTTATAATCAACAAAGCCCCGCCCTAACACCAGAAACCCTGACCCTGGGGCCATGGAATTCATAATTTTGGAAGAGGCAGACTTTTTCACTATAACCATGTACTTGGTAAGTCTACTATATACCCAGGAGAAGAGAAGAAGATTTTTTAAAGAATTAATGTATTTTCACTATATAAACAATTAAAGAGCCCCGCCCTAACACCAGAACCCCTCACCCATGGGCTATGAAATTCACAATTTTAGAAGAGGCATTCTCAATCATCATAACTATGTACTTTGTTTGTTTGTTTAATACCCAGAAGCAGAGAAGAAGATTTTCAAAAATTCGTGCATTTTCACTATATAACCAAAAGAGCCCCGCCCTAACACCAGAACCCCTGACCCACGGGCCATGAAGTTCACAAATTGAGAAGAAGCATCCTTCCTTATCATAAATATGAACGTAGTTCTTTAGTTAAATATCCAAGCGTATAGGAAAAGGTTTTTAAAGAAATTATGCATTTTCACTTTATAATCATTAAAGCTCTGCCCTAACAGCAGAACACCTGACCCTGGGGCCATGAAATTCATAATTTCGGAAAAGACAATCCTATTCAACATGATTTTGTACTTTGTTAGCTTATTTAATGCCCATGAGCAAAGAAGATTTTCAAAGTAATAATGCATATTCACTATACAGTCTATTTAGCCCCGCCCTAGCACTAACACCCCTGATCCTGGAGCCATGAATTTCATAATTTTGGTAGAGGACTCAATGCTGATTACAATAATGGCAACAGTTTGACTGCTTGATGTCCAGCAGCAAGAACAAGATTTTTAAAGATTGCACTAATTTTAGTGGTTTTGGCCCCACCCCTCAGGCCCCAGGGGGGTAGGGACCATGAAATTAACATTTTTTGTGCCCCTTTACCCATAGATGCTTTGTGCCAAAATTGGTTGAAATTGGTTTAGCGGTTTCAGAGAAGAAGCTAAAAATGTTCAAATGTTAACGCACGACGACGGACAACAACGGATAGCAATAGGTCACCTGAGTTTACTCAGGTGACCTAAAAAGTTATAAAAAATTAAAAAAATTAACAGTTTAAAAAAACCTAGTAGTAAGAATCTTATTACGATGAAATCAAGTAATAGTCCGGTGTAAACGGTTCAAGAATTGGTTTTCCATGCATCTTATATGTATTTATAATTACCATATTCTTTTTCTGTGAGCAGGGTCATGCTTGTGTCATCTGGTGGTAAACTGGAAATAAAATAGATGTTGTTAAATTAAAATATTTATACAAATCAAAGGGTCATGGATTTTATATATTGACAGGATTTAGGGATAAATGGCTAGTTTAGCAATGTGGAGGGGGCTTATATAGGCTATGCTTGCTGCCAAATCCGTTTATGTATTTCTTACATAATAAAATATGTTCAAATCAAATCAAGTTTAGCAATGACCCGTTATCGATGGTTTGTTTCACACATTAAGACGGATTTTCTTGGATCGAACTACATGTATATGCAATAAAAACTAGAGGTACTTTGAGCACTGAGCTCACTACATGATACCCGACTTTTCAAGCGATTGGGAGTATAATAAAGTTGTTGGGAACGCTTCCAATTTTAAGCTTTAATTTTTAGTCTTTTTAATTGGTCATTTTGAGTTATTTTTACTAAGGAGCAGATATCCTTTAAAGTACATTTAATTGGACGCAGATGAACTTGATGTCAAATAAACTTTCAAACGTAAGAGTAAATCTCTTTTTTTCTTGTTTTCAATGCTTATTTCATAAGCATTTAAAAATATCGTGACATTGATTACAATCTCATCTGTCCTTTTAAATTATTTGGTTTACTGGTGCTGCCATGGCAGACTAAGTATAAGTTGGTAAACTTTTCCCGAGTTAGTACCATGGGATTTGGTGCCGAGCGAAGCGATGTGAAACATTTATTAATATATTGTCAAAATATGTTCTGTTTTAACTTGAAGTTGAGTCATTTTCCTCAAATAAATTCACTGACAATCTTTAAAACTTTGAAAAAATACCATAAGTAAATACATATTGCTTAATAATTCAGAAAAATCTTTATTTTAAGCATTTAAATGTCTTTATTCCTGATTTTTTTTTTACCTGAGAAAATAGATACATTTTAGAAATATATAATAATATCATCTGTTTTCATTGTTCCAGCGACAAGAAAGTGCTATCAAGGGGTTTTAACTGCATCACATTTTGTTTGATTAGACACGATTCTTGTATTTTAGATCACTTCCCTATCTTGGTTTCAGTGTTATTTGTCTCAACACAAATGCACTGCGTATCTGTAATATCGATATTGCTATGCCGGTTTTTAGGGACAAATTTTCTATTTCTATGTTTGTTTCAAATTACAAATATAGGAAGTTTAAAAGAATGTTAAAAGAAAAATAATACAAAATTGAAGTTAGTTTTTTTTCAGTTCATTTTTAAAGAAAAAAAAAAGTATGAATATTTATTTGAAATCATTGTAAAACGTGCTTGTAAAAATAGCATGGCATTTTTGTAATACATGTATTTTGAAAAAAAAAGTGAAATATCCCGATACATTTTGGCGATACCAATCACTAGACATGTTATTAAAAAAATGAACAATTTTAACAATAGTGTTAGAGGGATAAGGCGTACCCTTTAGAATAATTTGTTCAACGTATATGTAATCAATTATTATTATACTATTAGTAATATCAGTGACATCTTTTTCTCAATTTTTTAATACATAGCCGGATGAATTTTGTATAGGTACGGAATATACGACCACAGAGAGTAGAAAGGTTTGCTTGATTTCAAAAGTCGGTAGATAGTAGAATTGATTTTTAACAAATTGAATTACAAATGTAAATCACTTTAAACATAGATATGGCTAAACATTTCAATATCAACATTGATAAACTGCTAATCATGTAAATTTTAAAATTGAATACTACAGTATTTAATTCAAATAGATGAAAAAATGATCCTACCTTCCAACAGATCAAAGACAATAAAATTCATTCTATTTGTCTCATCCTTGTATAACATTAAGTTGTCACATTTTATTAATGAGTTTTCTGTCTAATATTAAATGGATCATTATACATGTGCGAGCGACCTTAGCATCAGACTGTATGCTTTATTAAAGAGACATTAATCAACAGAATAAATGCACCAGTTTAAACTTACAAATCAAATATATACAGATAGTTTTGAGCATTCAACGTGGTTTTAATTATACCTCGATATCTTCTGATAAAACCAGTTCTAGGTCGAGGTGTTGTGCGCCAAAACATAATACGTAAAAAAATCATTTACTGTATGATTTAGACCAAATATTTTACAAGTCAATGAAATAAAGTAATTTTTCTCTCTCAATCTCTCTTGTGATTTAAAACAATCTTTTATGAATATTAAGCTTTTTTGGTGAAGTACATCTGGTAAGCCCACCAAAAAAAATTCTTTTACACATATGTTGTTTTTTTTTTTCATTGACCCTTGTATTCAATAAAAAAATATAAGTCCAACTGTTCATGAGAGAATGTGAAAGGGAGTAAGGAAATTATTGTCGATGACAGGACAAGACCAAATGCAATCTATATGTCAATAATGGAGATACTTTTAGTTTATCAATTTGATTGTATTGTTAATATATCCTTGGTCTAAAAACATTTTTAAAAATATGCCAGTGTAAAACTCTTCAGTTTAATTCTTTCCTGGATAGAATTATGTTGTTGTGTATGAGAAAATGTTATAACCATAAAGAGAGATGAAATGACAAGGTGGCACATGGATCATCTGACAGTAAATCGGAGATCGGTTCAGTATTGATGTTTTAAATATTTAAGAGCCTTTACTGTCCTTCTCCTGGTAAAATATTGGAAAATGATATCCTTACAAGATTGATTATAATCTTAGAATGTGGCATGACCTTAACTCAAGACCATTTCTTCCTCCAATGAGAGACTTATTCGTTGCTTTGCGACGAGCTCGAATTTAGTAGCTTTTATTCCCCTCATGTTGTGGTGTAAATATCTCTCGTACATCCTGTTTCCAACAATTATTTGTTTGCTATTCAATTTTAGCACATGGCCACTTATAAAACCCCTTATAATATTTTGTTTTTACACTTTTTAAAAACTTTTTAAAAAAATTTACCGCAAGCCAAAGTAGTGCATAAAGATTATCTGTGGTTTTATTATCAATGTGTGGGTTGATATTTTTATAGATGCTTATGTAATACAGATAGCAACGGAAATTTCTGACTTTACAATTTTTTTTAATTTATGTTGTTGCTGTTTTTTTTTTAATCATAAGCTTTTATACACACGACATGTATTCAGTAAAATAGATCGGGTACGTTTCATAAAATTTGAATTCACTGTAATTGTTAATGTAGTCCTTTGATTTTATATGTTTCATTTGTATGTCATTACGTGGAAAGTGTATTAAGTAAAGTGTTTATAACTACAGGATGGAATAGAAATTTGCGAAGAAAACAAATAGTGATCGATCTAAAATATAGGAAAAACAAAAACAATGCATAAATGTCTTGAGGGTATATCAAGGAAAGTGTGCGCATTAGATAGGCAGTCGGCAGGAATCAATGACACGAAACAATTCAGGTTTAAATGTCCAAGCATTGTGTAGTTTTAATATATATATATCATGGGAATGGATTTCTGTCGCATGTTTTTTTTTTATTTGTAAATGATTTATTTCAATTAAAAAGGTGTCATGAAAGATAAATTATCTATGCTGGATACATTTGATAGAACTCTAACACTAAATGATTTTGGTGCTCAGTTTTCAAATACACTGAAAATATTGAATGTGACAGAACGATCGAAATTGCTAATTTTTCTTACTATTCAATATTTTTTCATCAGTTGTAACTTTGTAATTACAAGTTCATGTATGTTTATTTCTAATTGGGAACGATAGCACTATATATGAAAATATGTGAACGCATTGAAAAATAAAACAATTAATGTAAAATAATTCATAAAACATAATTTGCAACTTTATTCAAGGAGTTTTTTTTTAACTACCAATTCAAAAATTTCAAGCAAAAAAAAAAATAAAATAAAATAAAATCACTGTATTTGAACCTAAAATGCCGCTTCAATAAGGCTCGAATCCAGCAACAAACCAATGTAGCCACTGCGGGACACCATGCGTAGCAATTATTTAAACCATTATTTAAACCCAAAGCCCTATACAATTGGACTTTGTCAATTTTCTACCAGAAAATAAATGGAAAAAGTTAAGATTTTGGTATTTCTGGGTCGTCTCTCCATTTTTTAAACAACTGGAATAAATTTTACGGTTAAAACTACACTGATAACGCATGTAAAATTCATGGAGAGAAGACCCAGAAACAATAAAATTAATAAAAAAAAAAAAAAAAGGCTATAAAAGAGTCGATTTTTGCATCATTTGACTCGTACGGCTATTTCCAGGCGCATAATTAAAATAAAATCAAACATATTTAACTGAATATTTACCCATTTCATATCCACCTACAACACGGTCATTAGCTACGTTTTGAAAAAAAATGTTTCAATCAATGACATTTTTAAATTCTTTTTATGAGCCAAAATTCCTGCCGAATCGCCATCTAAAGCGCCCACTTTCTTTCAGAGATGGGGTCAGGTACCTAACAGGAGTAAACATCCCCTGTTGACCAATCCAACCCAACATGAATCCTACGTATTGATTAGGAAGGCAGATCATCAGTAGTTGAATTCATTGTTAAAATAATTATATAATGATACGTTTGAAATATCTCGGCAAAAAAGGTCCACTGATAGATTGGATCTGCTAACAAGGTCAATGAAAACAACCATAGAATTTACGTTGCCACTTTAAAAGGAGGTTTTTGGAATCCCTGAAACTGAAACTAATCTCTCAGCAACCTGCCTCAGATATTTGATATTTTAACACAATATGCAGGTGATAACAGAACATTACTTCATAATAATCATTATATAAAATAAGAAAAGTTGAAGATGGAAAACATGAAATCATCTTTTTTATCATACAATTTCATTCTTCTTTGTTTCCCCTCAATTTGTCTATATTTAGAAATATCCAAACATAGAATACCTGTGGCAGACTCGAATTGAGCGTCTTTTAAGTTCACTATGATATCTACTTGACATTCGATTGGAATTAATATTTTAAATCGATCATACATCCTCGATATATGTAATTGGCAACGACAAGTGTTTTTCCTTATGTTGAAGATTCTGAATCAATTCTAAAAACGGCTCGGCAAATAAGAAGCACATGTAGTGTTCAACCGATTTCAATCAGCGTGAAAGAACACCTGCAGGCATGCTTATGAAAATTTCCTAAGATGTGTCTTTAGACACGTCTTAGGATATTTCTTAGGACATATCTTAGGAATATCTTAAGATTATCTTAGGATGTAAAACGAAAGCATCTTAGGAATATCCTAAGTTAAGATGTTGTAAATTCCATCTTAGTCACATTCTTTTTTTTCATTTTATATGTAAAATGAACACTACACTAAGTTCCTATTTCAAGTTTCCATCATACATGTATACATTTACTAATGTAGGGGCGGGGATCTAGAGTTTTTGTTATACAGAGTAATATGTCGCGAAACAGCGCATATTTGGTGCGCAATAAATATATACTTTTTTTAATGGGTGGCACTGTAGTTTTCTGGGCATCCATTTCAATTTTTTCAGGCCAGCGAGCTGAGAAACTACTGCTGATGTACTGCTAATGTATATACTTTAAGTACATTTTCATTTCATAGTTATTTTTATTTATGGATAAGCTCGTGGTTGTCCTAAAGTTAGAACTAAGATTAAGAACTCTCCTAAGGTAGGATATCTTCGATGGCCTGACTTAAGACTAAGATGTGTCGTTAAGTTCGTCTTAAGATATGTCTTAGTCCTAAGATAGCTTCATAAGCATACCTGCTGGTCTCCGAACATTTCCTTTAAATATCATTTTCAGAGTGTTTTGAGTACTTGTAAATTTGTAATATCAGATCAATTAAAAAAAATATTTTGAAGAAGAGTGTGTTTAAGACAAATCTACATATTATATGCAGTAAAAGGCAGAGACTGTTTCAACAGTGGCCTATATTTGTTTTTACCAATCTATATTTTTAAGGAATATAATTATGTTTGTATAAAACTAGTCACACAGACTATACAATGTATAATTTATTATCCTACAGAAGTGTTAAGTGCATTCTACTGCCAACCTTGCCCTAAAGAAAACTTGTATTAACTGAGTTTTATTTTCTACTTAGACATCTTTAAATCTTTTTCTGTCCAAGAATTGTTTTTTGGTTGGAATTAGTTTGTGAATTTTGAAGATATCCTGCAATAAAACAGATGGATGTTACAATTTGAGAAAATAAGTAGGTATCTACGATAAAATAAAAATTATATCCCAATATCTTATCGCATTGTCCAATTCAAGAACATCACAGAAACACATTGATTGCGGCAGTTTGATAACTGTTTATATACATGTAATAAGACCATAAACTGTCATGTAATCTAGAAATTGTGCCTTCGCTAAGCGCTCGGCACTTTTAAGTAAATTTTGTGCGTCCTTCGGAGGAAACCTTAGAGACTGAGGTAACGTGTTACTGTAGGCGTTGCATGATCAAGATTCCTTAATTTTCAATAGTTCTGAGTTCCAAGTTAAGATTTCAATTCAAATCCTAGCTGCAGATCTGTAGCATTACGGTATTATATATTTCTTTGACTATAACGCCACAGATAACGTAATGCAAAAAAAAAAAGATGTGCAATTTACGGTGCAATATTTTTTTTTCGCACTTTTGGGGAGAATTTATTCACTTTCTGGCATTGGTCAATCAACTACCTTTCACTCCATAAGTCTAGACACATTTTGTACCCAATATGTACATTTAATCCACCTCCCAACCCTTTATAGTTGTCTCTAGAGGCAATAAACTCGCTTGAAGTGAATTTTCACAATCTAACAATATATTAATCAAGCGTGTTCATCACTTGAAGAGACGACTATAAAGGGTTGGGAGGTAGATAAAATATACAGATTAGTTAAATAATGTGCCTAGAATTAGGAAGTTAAAGGTAATTGATTGGCCGATGCTGGAAAGTGGATAAATTCTCCCAAAAAGTGCGCAAAAATATTGCGCCGTAAATTGCACCTTTTTTGCATTACAGGATCTGTAGCATTATGGTAAAAGACAAATATATAAAACCAAGACAAATATATAAAACCATAACGCTACAGATCTGCAGCTATTCAAATCCCTTCACCGTTGAATGGTAACGTCTATATATGAGTGAAAAGGCTTACACGTGGGAAGTGAGACAACAAACAATCAATATATGAATACAATAAATATTTTTTTTCTTCAGACACAGGGAAAAAAACCTAGCCAAGATACTCCAGAATTTAAAATACATTTTACAGGAAGTAAAACACTCCATCCACTTGATTTTGAATGTCTTGTATCCATTAACTAGGGTTTAAATATCGATATTTTTAAGAATAACCCACAAGTGTTATACTGAAAGACATTGAAAGACTAAAATTATTGAAATAATCATTTTTCAAACCATTAGATCATGCTAGGAATTTTGTCTTGAAATCCCACATAACTTATATACATGTACATTTATTTGCAAACAATCAATCACACTTTCTTAAAATAATGTGTGAAAAGAAACTTTTGAGTGAATCATATGGATAAAAGAGTAGACATGAAAAAAATTATATGTAAGCTTTATGCATCAAGCATCTAATATAATTATTAATTTTTATCTCAAACTAAAAAAAAAAGTTGCCTCACATGACATGGATTAAATATACATGACTTTTTATCTTTTTACTGTCACATTTGTAATTGCACTGTCATGTGTGGCAACTGGTAAGATAGAAACACTTGACCTTTTACACACTCTTAAAAATAAACTAAAGAGTGAAAATCAACAAATTCACCATAAGTGATCAATCAAGATATGAGAGGAAATGAAGCATTAACACGATGCAACTAAACTAAGCGACATCTTCCGTAAACAATAATATATGATTAGTTGTAGTCCACTTCACTTGAAACTTCCCTGTTTATTTATGTGATATTTTTTTTCTCCTCCAGGACATACAGCCATCACCAATGCACTGTATGAGTATACCATTGAAACGTGGAAATCCTCTCCTCTTTTTACTTCAGAAGAAAAAATTAATCTTTACCAGTTTCCTTATTAATTGTGAATGACAAGAAACAATTATCTGTTTCAGGTAAGAACTTTTAATATTTTTTTATAGATAGATTTATTTGTGGTATTAATAACACAATTATGGACTCTTTCTGTGAATATGGTTTGCTATTCACCAGAAAAAGACAATATTGACAAAGTCGAAGTCGAGGTAAAACGTAATATTTTTCGAGGGAATAACAAACATTATTTCACGACCGAAAGAATCCATAATTGTTCCGTTAAATTGTCCACTCTCTACCATCGGCTCATACATTCACCTCTGTCGTTGGCTCGCGTATATCACAGTGATAAAAACGAAAAATAGTGCGTTTGTTTTGATTAATTATAATTCAATTTCTATGCTTATATCTGAGTTTTAAGATAGATATTTACTAAATCAAATCAGAACTATTAATTTAATTTGGTACAATCCTGAAAATATCACGTTTTATATGTTATGTCAAAAATCTTGACGTGAGCCCATTGCAGGGGTGTCTTAGAGAGGAACGAACGACAACTCTGTATGAAAGATTGTATATTGTGAGGATTTGAATACATTGAAGGCTGCATGACAATTCCATTTTCATAAATGAACTCCTGGCAATAAAAAAAAAAGCTAAATTTAAATTAAACATATAACTTCCTTGTTTTTCATTCGCAATGTGTAGGAAAATAAACCTGCAATAGTCTTGCATTACTAATTTTCCTGTTCAGATATTGGCTCCGGATTTGATTTTGCAACCCTTGTTTTCAAATTTGTTTGAAGTGTGGTTTGTGAAGTCACAATTGTTGATGCACACGCACTGACTCTCAGTTGAATACGGCCTCGAATCCAGTGAATACATACATTTTAGCATTTAAAAATTATATTTTTGCAAAATATAGTCTCATAACTGCAACCATGTGTGGAAAAAATTGAATAACGCGCTTCTGTTCATTGTGAGCGTGAATTTTGATTTTCTCTTTTGACGTTACATTTTAACGTCTTTCAACGTTTGTGACGTCAAAGTAAAATATATGAGTAAAATACATATTGATTGTCAATGACACGGTCACATGGGGTTTTAGGTCTTATCCAAAGTGCTACATGCTTGACGAAAAACCTTCTTTTCGACTTAGGTCATATGATCAGTCGCGACCGAGATTCGAACTGACGACCTTCCGATCACAAGACATGCGCTCCATCGACTAAGTTACCGAGGCGGTCGCCTTTTATAAGATAAAGATAGTTTCCTTATTCAGGCAAAGGCTAAATTTTCCAAAGCTTCTTCAAGAGGTCGTTGAAATCCATTTTTTACAATGATTTTAATCTTGATAGCGCTAAGGCATCTGATGACATCTTTTCACTCGGTTATGACGCTCACGTCACAGTCTATGGCAAGGAGTTACAAAAAGACTGCAATGCTATAAACAGAAAATTGAATGTTGAATACATATATAGTGATAATTCAGCCAATTTATATCTGTTAGGCATTCAAATTAATTGAATCTGAGGTTACTATGGATCGGATACCTTAAATCTATTTCACTCATGAGTCACGAATCAGGATTTCATTTCATTTTTCACTCTTCCTATTCAGTACTCATGTAGTACTTGTTTATATTTGTCCCCATATTAACCGGGAAAAAATGAGTATCAAAATAAAACAATATCTTTACTTGTATGTTTATAGATATATAATTATAAATAAATCCAAACAAAAAATTTCTTGTATTTTTTGGAGTTGAAAAATCCAACTTTTTTTTGACAAATTGATTCTTTGTTAGTCATTTTAAAACCTTTTAAATTTTAAAATCTTTTCTTTCAAATAGAATGACCTGCTCTTACTCATATCGCTTTACACTTGGTACTGGGACAAATATCTCCTCAGGAACCCAACCACAAGTAAGTATCCAATATGTCTTTCCAGGAACCCAACCACACGTAAGTATCCAATATGTCTTTCCAGGAACCCAACCACAAGTAAGTATCCAATGTGTCTTTCCAGGAACCCAACCACAAGTAAGTATCCAATATGTTTTTCCAGGAACCCAACCACAAGTAAGTATCCAATATGTCTTTCCAGGAACCCAACCACAAGTAAGTATCCAATATGTCTTTCCAGGAACCCAACCACAAGTAAGTATCCAATGTCTTTCCAGGAACCCAACCACAAGTAAGTATCCAATATGTCTTTCCAGGAACCCAACCACAAGTAAGTATCCAATATGTCTTTCCAGGAACCCAACCACAAGTAAGTATCCAATATGTCTTTCCAGGAACCCAACCACAAGTAAGTATCCAATATGTCTTTCCAGGAACCCAACCACACGTAAGTATCCAATATGTCTTTCCAGGAACCCAACCACAAGTAAGTATCCAATATGTCTTTCCAGGAACCCAACCACAAGTAAGTATCCAATATGTCTTTCCAGGAACCCAACCACACGTAAGTATCCAATATGTCTTTCCAGGAACCCAACCACACGTAAGTATCCAATATGTCTTTCCAGGAACCCAACCACAAGTAAGTATCCAATATGTCTTTCCAGGAACCCAACCACACGTAAGTATCCAATATGTCTTTCCAGGAACCCAACCACACGTAAGTATCCAATATGTCTTTCCAGGAACCCAACCACACGTAAGTATCCAATATGTCTTTCCAGGAAATTTTAGAGAGATATCGATTACCATACATTGAAAAGTGGTATTCGATCAGCAATTACAAGTAAGTATTCAATATGTCTTTCCAGGAAACTAATTACAAGTAAGTATCCAATAGTTCAAATGCTTTTTTGCTTCCTTATTATTTAAAAGAAGCCATATTGAGGTATTAGAATTCATTAATTTCTCACTCTTAAAATAGAAATAAGTTTAGGTTTTAATCACTGTATTAGTCATATAACATTTTCTCTATTAAATATCAATTTTAAAGGACTAGGTTAAAATTCTACATTGATACATGTACTTAATGATGTCGAATTCTTATTCAGACACATATAAAAAAAAGACTGTCGGATGCCTTTGAAAAACGCATTAAATCTGTGGAAAGCAACAGATATCAGAGATCTAAATCTGGTAAGAAACAAAAGTTATGTTTACAGATTTATTTTAACTTCTTTAAATATTGTACCAATAAAATCGCTGTTTTGCATGTAGAATTTTAGTTTTTGATCGTAAAATTTCAGAGGGATATCGATTACCATACATTGAGAAGTGGTATTCGATCAGCAATTTTCCACGTCTTTTTTACCACCATCAGTTGGTCTCTAAGCTTGCAACAAAGATGAGAAATTTCAGATCATCGGCTCAGATCATTGCACCATTAAGTGTCCAAAAGGTCCAGCTTTACCTAGCCGGGGATATTACTAAAGACACTGAGAAGCTAATTTCCTCCTCGAATGGTACTGGTCTCTCTCTCTCTCTCTCTCTCTCTCTCTCTCTCTCTCTCTCTCTCTCTCTCTCTCTCTGATATTTGGGTACATTGACATGTTATTATTATTTTTTGAACTGATTTTTTCTTTAGAAGAGCAAGAAACTTCTTCTTTGAATGGTGAACAACGATGGCCTGTTTCCGCGCTTATCTATTTTCAAAGTGAGAATGAACCCTTAAAACGAATACAAGAGGTACATTTAATGCGATTTCATCTGAAAACTTGTCAAAGTTATATTAAGTGAATAAACCATTTATCTTTACATTTTTGTCTTTCTGTAGATTTATGAATATTTGTAGATTCTCAACTCCATACGACCAGTTGTATGGACAAAGGCTTATATAGTCCTCAATAAAGCTGGAAGACCATCTCTATCTGGGGACGAATTTCAATCAAAATACTCGATCCTCTCAAGAAAAAAGAAATGCGTTCGAGAAGCTCTAACCTCTTTCCTAGAAACTCCTTTGAAGAAATGCATTGAAGGGTTTCTTGAAGAATTGAATGTTTACGAAGGAACGAGTGAAGAAATACCAAAAATGCTGAATGAATACAAATCAGTTTTATCACAAATGTCACCGACGGAAAATGAAACGCAGATCCCAGAAACGATTAAAAACTTCCTTTTTGAGTATGTTTGATATTTTTTATTCCATACTTATACTACTTTATGAAAATGCTTTGACGATTAAAAAAAGTTTGATAAATTTTACTACGTTATGCTTTAATTTAGAATAGTTTATGATTATAAAAAGATTTCCATTGAATTTTAACTTTTTATCTTTAAAGGAGACCAGACGTACAAGGCTTTGGTATCTGGGAAACATCAGAGTTTAGGATATTTTTAAGAAACGAAACAAACATTGAAATTTTAAAATCTGAACTATACGAACTTGAGCCTGAATTCTTAAATAGTATGTCACTACACATCGTGTCTGGTGAAGTGAAAATATGCAGTCATGTGAAACAAGGAGAAAAGGTTTACTTACAAAAAACTGGTGAAAATTCAAAACCATCCTATGCAACAGCTGGAGCTCTTCTGAGAGACAGTCTTGGTCCAGACGAATTGTATGGATTGACGTGCCATCATGCATTACCTAGGGAGAAAGAATTTGTATACGTTCCGTCTGGAGAATCTAAGCAACTTTCCCAAGTCGGAGAATGCATTTATTCAGATCCAGAACCTTTCCACGATTTTGCCGTTTTTCAAATAGATAAAGACAAACGTAGAAACTGTGATACGACCTTTCTGAATGGAATGGAAAAACCATGCAATGTAAATATTTACGAGGGACCCCTACCGTCAAATGCTGTCGTACATAAAAAGGGGGCAACAACTAATCTTTCTGACGGTCGAATCATCAGCTCAGAGTTCTATTATAAATTGTTTGAAAATAGAAGTGAAATGTTTCTAGTCTCGAGTTTAAACTCCGATGAGTGCCCCTTTTCTTTAAAAGGGGATAGTGGGTCAGTTGTTTTTCAACACGACAGATCCCCTGACCAGAGGTCTGTTCATGCTTTGGGTCTGGTGACTGGAGGGATAGATGAAGTCCGAGACGAAAGTCTTACAGATCTCCGGAATTCAACAGTTTGCTTACGACTTAATAAAGCTCTTTCTCGCCTTTCTGAAAAGAAGCAGTTGGACTTGGAATTTGAAAACTCTTGTCGCGTATCTTCAAGTTCAGATGAAAGTGTATGAAATGAAAATTGCTGTCTTATTCCTCTACGTGATACTTTCAGAATGTTGTTTCTTAGATTAGCTCTTCCAGCATACCAAAAAGAACTCAGTTATAGTTTACAATAGACTTTACTCTTTATATGGTGTGTAAGAATTGTACAAAAAAGTAAATGAGATTTTTTCAAAGCGAATTGGATTTTGACAATTTTAATTATAGTTTAGAAATATAAGTTACTAAAGCAATACATTTAGATTTTTACCTTTTCATTTTTTTCTATTTGAAGATATTAGTAGGTGCCAATCATGGAGTTTTTTTTCCCTGGCATTTATATTTCCCCACTACTGAGGGATTCCAATCCCTAGATTTAGCCATAGATTGTTTAGTTGTCCATTTTCTTTTCTATGTTTAAATTTTGAAATTGTAGAATTTCGGACACAAGAAAAAATAACATGATATTTCTCTCTAATTTTTACATGAATAATATTTATCAACTAAAGCATGTTTCTGATGATTGTAATAAAGACTAATGTACATTTTCCTTTTTTTTATTATTTGAAACGTGTTCAACATTTGCATATAATTAACCAAATGCGTTGTATCAATGAATTTGGTCTAACGTATCTACATAGTCAATGAATTCCCTGGCAGATTCAAGAAAGAGGAATAAATGATAAAAGAAAACGTTTTGGAGACGTGTGAACTGATAGGATCAAAGGTACTTACAGTCATATGCGTTTGTTTTGTTCTGAATGTTAAAGTGCCATAAAAATAAGCGATTTGAGTGAATTTCAAAAGACCCGTATGCCAGTCAACCTCTTCTCGTTAACGATAAAGTTACATAATGAGTCAAAGTCATGTGTTTCTTTTAAGATATCTGTATCATACAGAGAAAGACTTATGAGTATATAGGAAAGATATGACAACTAAACTGCACTGTCAAGCAAGAAAAGATTACACAATATAAGTGCCGGAAAACCAAAGTTTGTATCTACCGTTTCGTTGGTTTCATGTATGTCAAGGTCACGCCACTTATATTTTTATCTCAGACTTGTAAACAACATTCATCTGGAGCATGCAAAAGTGAGAAATATGTTCTAACAACTTTTTTAAAAGATTGCATTAAAATTCTTGGTCTACATACATTCATTCCTGGGTACTTGAGACCAGGGTAACTATGGTAACTTATTCAAACTTTTCTGCACACGCGTATTATAGAGAGGAAGAAGTAAAGCTATATTTTCGTTAAGGGGCATACTGAAATTATTTTTACTTTATTTTTTCCATAAAAATATATTTATTATCTAATTTCTGAAACCCGTTATTTTCTGAAACCTTATAATTTTGGGAGTTTAAAAACACAATTTACACGGGTCGTGGAAAAATTCTACGTTTGTCATTTTCCTCTTTGTGCGTCACGATGTTTTTTTAATAAACATTTTTGAACAAGTTTTAAATAAGGATGCTTGCAAAAGTAAATTTTACACAGCTCACGTTTTAAAAATTGTGAAATAAAACATAATTGTATTTTATTCTTTTCAAGTTCGAATGTTAAAATTTTCCTGTATCAAAATCTATGGTTTTCATCAGGCTATGACAAAATTGCAAAAAGCCAACAGTCATACAAAAACTTCTAACAGAAACAAATACCAATACAACCAACATTAAAACCGACAACCTTCTGATATCCAGGGTTATTGTCCCATAAATACACATAGGTATAGCGTCAACATTTCTTTCTTTCCTAACGCATTGTGTAGATATGCCATAGGAAGGAAAAAATAGCAATGAACGAAGAGGAAGTATTCAAAGACGCGAGGCAGGTATCTAAATGTGTATTTATTAAAAAAGAGAAATTGTACCTGAAAACCTTTAAGGGTATTTATTTCAGTTGCACATTACATGCACATTAATGCATTGAAATTCTATTTCCTGATATACTATTTCTAAGGTGATTTTTGGCAATCTTTAGATTAGTTGCACAAAAGATGGACAGAAACATCTGTTTATAAACAACAAAATAAAGGGAATTTTTTTTCCTTGTGCACATTAACATTTATTTATAATGAATAATAATCAATAAACATACATTGAATAACATTTACTTCCCTAAAATTTGATACTTTCCTCAATTCAAAATATGAGTAGTTTATGTTTGTTTTATAGCCTTCATTTTTTCTGGTTACTTGTTTCTATATAAACTCAATATTAATGCATTTTTACCTCGTATTTACATTAACTAAGGTAAGATACACTTGGCTCTCTTAAAGCTATTTCCCTGAGAAAGAATGATAAACAAAGTGGTTTCGTAGTTTTATAGCGAATTGCCTATTTCCATCAGCAAATTGACTCAAAAATTAAAGGGTAAGTGATGAAGCATTGAAGGGAAAATTATGCAGCATTGAAAAGAGTGCGTATATTCTTTATTTACAAGTATACTAATCGTTCTACCATAAACAGTTATTTTAGTTAATAATGAATATTTTACGGTATATTCAAATAAATTTCAAAATCAATATGTCAGTTGTTAGAAAACCTTAAGAAAGGTTACATGATTTATTTTGTGTGTATTTCAGGCAAAGAATCATTATATTGGTCAAATACTTCCTCGAGTACACAGAACAATGAAATAAATGTTCATAATGTACCTTTTTTCCAAATGTTTTCAATAGGGTGAATAATTAAGTAAAACTTGTCCTAAGGACAAAATTATTTATCTCACATTTTGAACCCATAATCTAGAAATGTATTTTGTTTCTTTACATGTAAATGTTAATATATCTCTAATTAAAGTAAACAATTGTCTTTTATAGAATGGCCTTCTGTAACTTTGCATATTCTCCTCTGTCTAAGGTCCAGTCAAAAGCAAGTATCCAATAGTCCTTTTGATATTTTTGTTTCCTTCTTTTAAAAGATCAACGTGACAGATTCTATTATGTTTTTCTCATATGCGGGGTGATGTTCTACAAAAAAATATCAAAATAACTATATATGGGCTGGGCTATTTATGGCCCTCATTCAGAAAATGTTTACTATTTAGAGTCAGAAGTCAAGTGTGTTTCTAATAATTTATTTTTCATCAAGAATGCCGTAGCCAGTGAAAGTGTCGTCAAAAACATATACCTTATATATGAGGGAAACCATATCTAGTTCCTTAACATTCAATTTTAAATACAGATAACAAAAACAAACATTTCATTTCAGAGACAGATATCAAAAACATTATCTGATTCCTCAGAGACACGAAGCAAAAATGTGGAAATTGACAGAAAACAGAAGATTGATTGTTTAACTCCCTTTTGAGAATTTTTCATTCATATGGAGACGCCAACACTTGCCGGTGGAGGGCCGAATGCCTTTTTGCAAAAAACAACAAGTACATGTACGTTATCACCCTCTTAGGGGTACAGGTAGACTTACCTGTGTTTACCTAGATAAGCAATATTTGATAAATCAGATAAATTCAATCAATTTTTTCAAATTTAGAGATTTTTTTATTTTCGAAAATCTAATGAATAATAAAAAATGAAATTTAAAAAAATAGATGAAATTAAGAAGATTTTTATAATTGCATTTAAAATATAATTTTTATTGTACATGGGCCACGATGGCCGATCAAAGTTTTACATAGAAATATATAGGGAAATTCTTTAAAAATCTTACCTTTTATATCTTTTTTCCTAACTATTCAATAGTATTGACTGAAAATTTACATAAAGTTATTCCCCCTCCCCCTTTAAGCAACATTTTCAAACTCTTAAAATCTTCAAAAATTTACCTTTTTTTTTTTTTTTATAAAATTTAGCATTTACACAACAAAAAATATAGATAAGAATATGATTAATAAATAAAGTGTATTTATATATTTGTGTATTATTTAATTCATTTATCATTTTGAATTAGTAAAACCTTTTTTTAAATCATCATAAAATTCTATTGCTAATACATATTTGAAGTTGCTTGTGAAAATATATAGAACTGTACAAAATGTAAGCTATTCTTACATATTGTGTTAGAATCAAGTACCCTGTGAGATCCGTATTAGAGTATTTAAGGTGGCGAATTTTGATGGGAGAAGGTAACTGGGTTGTAACCCCATCTTTAAAGCTAATAAATCCCTTCTGGTAATGTACAGTACCGACCGGACACAACCTAACAGAAAGCGAACCCGGAGCGGACCCCGGGTTCGCTCTCTGGGTCCGCTCCGGGTTCGCTCGGGGTCCGCTAGGGCTGACCCCGAGCGAACCCGGAGCGCACCTAAAGCGAACCCGTAGCGGACCCCGAGCGAACCCGAAGCGGACCCAGAGAGCGAACCCCAAATTCAGTAGCGGTCCCAGAGAGCGAACGCGGGTTCGGTATTTCTTTACAGAGCTGTCAATCAGGATAAGCGATTAACCAATCAGCGCTTCAACCAATCAAAATAACATATTGATCTGTCGATTGGGATATAAGATCGAACGTGTTGATTTAATTCGACATAAATCCAAACACTGTACATACAAGTAAACGTGTGAATGTGCTGTGTTAATCTACTCTGATAATTAAAATATTATTTAATTTTATTTATTTCAATTCTCCGGTTTGTATTTTATATTTATATAATATTTAATTTCTTTTTTATTAAAGCAATTAATTAAATAAATTGTGTAAATACATCAGTCAATGCAAAAAAATGGAAATCAATTAATATTACAATTTTTACTGACAAAAAGCGGAGAAAAGAAATATAGTTGGTCTTCGACAATTATTGTAAAATTTCATCATCTCAAGTTGAATTGGAAATTTATATATAAACACTATTAAATAAAGAAAGAAATCCGAACAGCTATAAAGTACGTCTGGTTTATCGGGGTATATACTCAGGTGAAGTGCGATTTAAATAATTGAACGAATTAATTACGCTAATTAATCACGACATTTAGTAAATCGTACATTGTTTCATTCTCTCAAAATGCGTAACTATACTTGACAAAGAATAATCAGAGAAATATAATATAGAAAGGATGTTTTAACATATGAATTATGATCTATTATAAATTTTGAAATGTTTTTGGACTAATTATTGGGAAAAAAAATTAATAGAGGCGTTAGCAATGCATAGTTATGTGGGTTGTTCGAAAGATGGTAACGCAAACTAACTGTAGACTGAGTTACACTAAATTGAAAGAATAATCTTGTTAAGTATCATCAGGAATTGGGTATAATTCACGTTCATTCTGGTGAAGTCATCAAATTTGTTAATACCATTAGGGCGGAATGACTTCAATCTGTGCATCCAGAAGGAAGATTTTTATATACACGCATTTTTTCATGCCCAAGAAGATTAAGAAGATCAATAATTTTGATGTAAATTTTGAATAATTTAATGTAACACGTACATTGTGAAATCATAAATAAAATAGTTAAATAATTAGAATTTTTTTAAAGACAATGTGTGTGTGAAATAGGGGGCATATATATTAACATATTCTTATTTGGTCGGGAGAACAATTATTATTTGCCTTTTTCTTCATTCTGATAAAAGTCATTCTCGCTCCAAAATTTTGACCGTGAAAAAGCTCTAATATACAGTGTATTTTTTTTTTAGAAAATGTCCGGTAAATATTTATCACGACCTTTTAATGTGTAACAACTATAAACGAAATCTAAATATATCACGTGTACAGAAGGTTACATGTAATTTATAGATACGATATCATAATTCACTTGTTTAGTGAACATTCAAACTACGATTTAGCAAAACGTAAGGAATAACAAATGTATTTTTAAACTATATAAAGCATGAATTTAAAAGGTATTTAGTTTAAATTTCTTTCGTCAGTTTCACTTGTACACGATACACTGAAAATCAATTCGACACTCTTTTCTTCCTCTTCTTTTTTGTTTTCTCGTTATAACTTAAGAAAAAATAAAACTCGCTGTTAAATTAGTTTGAATTTCTCGGGATAGAGAAATCAATGAAATCAATTATTTATTTACGTGTAAATCTACGTCGAATAAACAGTTTAATTTAGAAAATTTATCAATGTTCTCCATAATGTCACTGTTTACATGTACAGTCCGCATCGTCGCATAAACAACAATGATCGATCCACAATACCATTACTGTATTGGAATATACAAGGGGCGGGGCTTACTGGCGGTG
Organism: Saccostrea cuccullata; assembly: GCF_032062105.1. Classification (NCBI taxonomy): domain Eukaryota; kingdom Metazoa; phylum Mollusca; class Bivalvia; order Ostreida; family Ostreidae; genus Saccostrea; species Saccostrea cuccullata. The sequence goes on from NW_026936980.1 coordinate 118,590, forward strand.
AGATTAAAGCGGGGTCCGCTTCACGCATCAGTGCGTAAAGCGGTCCCAGGAAGCGAACACCGGGTTCGCTATAGCAGACCCAGAGCTGACCCCGAGTGAACACGGAGCGAACCCGGAGCGCACCCAAAGCGCACCCAGAGCGGTCCCAAAATTTCTGAAAGCGTACCCGTGAATACCCGGGGTCCGCTCCGGGTTCGCTCTGGTGTTAGGTTGTGTCCGGTCGGTACTGTACATGTAAACAGTGACATTATGGAGAACATTGATAAATTTTCTAAATTAAACTGTTTATTCGACGTAGATTTACATGTACATAAATAATTGATTTCATTGATTTCTCTATCCCGAGAAATTCAAACTAATTTAACAGCGAGTTTTATTTTTTCTTAAGTTATAACGAGAAAACAAAAAAGAAGAGGAAGAAAAGAGTGTCGAATTGATTTTCAGTGTATCGTGTACAAGTGAAACTGACGAAAGAAATTTAAACTAAATACCTTTTAAATTCATGCTTTATATAGTTTTAAAATACATTTGTTATTCCTTACGTTTTGCTAAATCGTAGTTTGAATGTTCACTAAACAAGTGAATTATGATATCGCATCTATAAATTACATGTAACCTTTTGTACTTCTGATATATTTAGATTTCATTTATAGTAGTTACACATTAAAAGGTCGTGATAAATATTTACCGGACATTTTCTAAAAAAAAAAAATACACTGTATATTAGAGCTTTTTCACGGTCAAAATTTTGGAGCGAGAATGACTTTTATCAGAATAAAGAAAAAGGCAAATAATAATTGTTCTCCCGACCAAATAAGAATATGTTAATATATATGCCCCCTATTTCACACACACATTGTCTTTAAAAAAATTCTAATTATTTAACTATTTTATTTATGATTTCACAATGTACGTGTTACATTAAATTATTCAAAATTTACATCAAAATTATTGATCTTCTTAATCTTCTTGGGCATGAAAAAATGCGTGTATATAAAAATCTTCCTTCTGGATGCACAGATTGAAGTCATTCCGCCCTAATGGTATTAACAAATTTGATGACTTCACCAGAATGAACGTGAATTATACCCAATTCCTGATGATACTTAACAAGATTATTCTTTCAATTTAGTGTAACTCAGTCTACAGTTAGTTTGCGTTACCATCTTTCGAACAACCCACATAACTATGCATTGCTAACGCCTCTATTAATTTTTTTTCCCAATAATTAGTCCAAAAACATTTCAAAATTTATAATAGATCATAATTCATATGTTAAAACATCCTTTCTATATTATATTTCTCTGATTATTCTTTGTCAAGTATAGTTACGGATTTTGAGAGAATGAAACAATGTACGATTTACTAAATGTCGTGATTAATTAGCGTAATTAATTCGTTCAATTATGTAAATCGCACTCCACCTGAGTACATGTATACCCCGATAAACCAGACGTACTTTATAGCTGTTCGGATTTCTTTCTTTATTTAATAGTGTTTATATATAAATTTCCAATTCAACTTGAGATGATGAAATTTTACAATAATTGTCGAAGACCAACTATATTTCTTTTCTCCGCTTTTTGTCAGTAAAAATTGTAATATTAATTGATTTCCATTTTTTTGCATTGACTGATGTATTTACACAATTTATTTAATTAATTGCTTTAATAAAAAAGAAATTAAATATTATATAAATATAAAATACAAACCGGAGAATTGAAATAAATAAAATTAAATAATATTTTAATTATCAGAGTAGATTAACACAGCACATTCACACGTTTACTTGTATGTACAGTGTTTGGATTTATGTCGAATTAAATCAACACGTTCGATCTTATATCCCAATCGACAGATCAATATGTTATTTTGATTGGTTGAAGCGCTGATTGGTTAATCGCTTATCCTGATTGACAGCTCTGTAAAGAAATACCGAACCCGCGTTCGCTCTCTGGGACCGCTACTGAATTTGGGGTTCGCTCTCTGGGTCCGCTTCGGGTTCGCTCGGGGTCCGCTACGGGTTCGCTTTAGGTGCGCTTTGTCAGCCCTAGCGGACCCCGAGCGAACCCGGAGCGGACCCAGAGAGCGAACCCGGGGTCCGCTCCGGGTTCGCTTTCTGTTAGGTTGTGTCCGGTCGGTACTGTACAGTCCGCATCGTCGCATAAACAACAATGATCGATCCACAATACCATTACTGTATTGGAATATACAAGGGGCGGGGCTTACTGGCGGTGAGATTAAAGCGGGGTCCGCTTCACGCATCAGTGCGTAAAGCGGTCCCAGGAAGCGAACACCGGGTTCGCTCTAGCGGACCCAGAGCTGACCCTGAGCGAACGCGGAGCGAACCCGGAGCGCACCCAAAGCGCACCCGGAGCGGTCCCAAAATTTCTGAAAGCGAACCCGAAGCGGACCCCGAGCGAACCCCTGAAGCGAACCCGGGGTCCGCTCCGGGTTCGCTCTGGTGTTAGGTTGTGTCCGGTCGGTACTGTACATGTGCGTCTTTCCTACACAGAATTAAACGTTTACTTTTGCTGTGTAGCATGAGGACTAATTAAGATAAAGGATTTTAAGGATAAAAGCAAAAAAATAAAATCATCTAAAATCTTTTAAATATAGGAGTTTACACAGTATTTCATAATGCCTACATGGTGATGCAGATTATACTATGTCTTGTATCTATAATGATCAAAGAAGAGGACTTAATGCCAATATTTTTAACGTAAACGTAAAATATAAAGATATAAGTTCGGGGACGTATTGTTCTAGTCTCTTCTGTCATTCCGTATTGCTGTTAATCGGTCACAAATTGTAACTTTCCTTACTGCAACTAATTTTATTAAATGCCTCTTTTTATTTAAAAGTATTCAATGGCGTTGGTACGGCTAGTAAAACTGAAGAAAAAATCCATATCATATATGCATGTACAGATATACATGGATCAGAGTAATAATTAAAATAAAGAAATCCAACAGATTTTGATTATTCAATATGCAAAGGTAGTTTGTCCACAATTTTGGTTCGGTAATAAAACTCCTAGGCCTGTCACTGAAAAGTTTTCCTTTGAATCATACATATATGTAGGACTCCAAAGTGCGATGGGACTCCAAAGTCCGATGGTCACGCCAAAGTCCGATTGTCTGCGCCAAACCCCGATGGTTTGACACGCCAAAGTCCGATGGCGCAGAAAACAATTAACGTTTATGACGTCATAGTACTACTGCGTAAAAATGCGATACTACGCCATGCCAATAAATAAATACAAAATATCATAAAAGCAAAGACTAACCCTCGTCTTTTGGATGTAGGTGCGAAACTAAGACTTATCAGCCGAACAATGAGTATCAACTCTAACCTAAATATCATAGGTGGGTGCAGGACTAATCTAAATCAGTCCAATAGTGTGCGAGGACTAACCCTAAAATTTCTCGGCCGGGTTCGAAGAAACACATTAGTGTTCGGTAACGGGTTCGTTCGCCCGATCTACCTGTTCGCAGGAGTCCGTTCGCCCAAAATATCTTTCGCCCAATATCTTGTTCGCCCTATATGTGGTTCGCCCAATATATACTTTTATTGTATACCTGTATATATATGAATTAAAAATTAACATACGAGTATATCATTTCTTTTCTATTTATTTCCCTTACGAACTTGGAAATTTTTTTCTCAAATTCTGATACGAAGAGCAATGTTTATTTAGTCTAAATTAATTTTTGATTTGATTCTAATGATTTTTTGAATGACTAAGTGTTTGAACTATAGTTAATTAGATGATTAATATCAATGTTAATTAAGGGGGATACATTCGTGTTATTTTTACGAATTGCGCTATGTTTTGAAAACAATTAAAGGACAGGTGTGACCGCTGATACTAAAACGGGTGTGACCATATGCATAACGCCTGACGGATACAGTGACGGACTGTTTTATTTTGAATGTATAAAAAATTAAGAAAGAAATTCATCAGATTTTATTCTTCATTAAATTACGGCGAACGGACCCTGTGCGAACAAGTTTTAGGGCGAGCGGACTCTGGTCGAACAAAAAATCGGGCGAACGGGGAATCGGGCGAACAATTTTTAGGGCGAACGAACATGGAACCTTAGTGTTCAAGGACTAACCCTTATCACTCGAATGTTGTACGAAGACTAACCTTAATACCTCTGGTGGGTGAAAACAAAAAGCAAAATGAGTAAAAATGTATGTGAGACGAATACTGAATCAATGGATTTTAAATACAGAATAACGTCATCAGTGCATGACGTCGGACTATTGTGACGCCATAAACGTCAATTGTTCCTCCGCACCATCGGATGTTGGCGTGTCAGACCATCGCACTCTAGCGTCGCGCGTTTCATATGAAACGAGCCATTGGACTTTCGCGTGACCATCGGACTTTGGCGTCCGTAAAGACAATGAGCCATTGGGGTTTGGCGCAGACCATCGGGGTCTGGCGTCACCATCGGACTTTGGAGTCTTACTTGGAATTTCATCAAAGTGTTGATTGATTGTATGTTGGTTTACGTCTGTTCGAGAATTTTTCACTCTTACAGAGACGTCACCATATAGTGGTAAAGGGTTTCAAATTTAGACCTTTACCCGGCACTCAGGCCCATTTAGCAGTGAAATCTTTATCGTACCAACGCCTGCCGTGACACGTGACCTAAGGTATCATCAAAAGAACTCCCAACTTTCACTTCAAAGTGCTAAACGCTAGGGAAAGATGCAGTTGCTACGTATTTTTCATCGACATAGGACAGTCGCGACCGGGGCTCGAAACCACGATATTCCAATCGGCTGCATTTCATTTCCGGAATTTTTAATAATTATCAATTTTTCATTTCCGACATTTTTTTTTTTTTTCATTTCCGACATTTTTTTGTTTTCATTTCCGACATTTTTCAGATTGTACCTTTAATTAGTAGCAGATTTGAAGACTTTACCTATGAAAAGTTTAAAGGAATACAAATCATAAATAAATCATTGAAATCCAATTTCTGAGTTTTTGTAAATTTATCAATGAAACGAATGGAAAATGCAGGCAACTACCTAAATTAAAGTTCGAGTGATTGACTCAATGTTTACTCTGTTCTGTGTAAAGCAGTATAATAAATGCGTTATCAACCGGAGTAAAAACTCGATTAGAGTACATCAATTGTCTTGGACATAAGTTTGATGCTGTCACCGACATCTATTTTATAATGCACATATGAAATGAGGTGAAAAAGTTGTATGTATATTTAAGGAATAACTGTCTTATTTTTCGAATTCATGAAGTGATCAATGGATTGGCTTGTGTGATAATTTGCATAAACGCCGAAGGCGTTTATGCATAAAATTATCACACAAGCCAATCCATTGATCATCTTCATGAATTTGAAAAATCTGACAGTTATTCCTTATATTTACATGCTTTGATTCCGCCAATCCACGGGCTCCAAGCCTGCTTCTCTCTAGGTGTTGTCCCGCCCTGCACGTGGTTTTTTTGGAACCGCGCCAAAACATTCATGAGGAAATCAATTACATTTACAATTGGTAATTTTATCTCAGACAAAGACATTGGAAATGTAAATATTGAACTCTATTTACCTAAACTTAGTGCTACATTTATGCATATATGTATAATAAATGGATATTTAATATATTTTAGTCAATATTTTGCAATAAAAACTTTTAAAATTTCACTTTTACTGACTAGGAAAACCTTAAATTGCCGTACAGGTAAATTCCCGAAAAAAAAAAAAAAACAATATTATGTCGAAAGTGAAATAAAAAAAATTTCGGAAATGAAATCAAAAAATTTGAAAATGTTATGCAGATTTCCGGAAATGAAATGCAGCGTTCCAGGCTACACTAGCTATGCTAGCAAAATCCCATGAACAGGTGTATCGTAATCAATTTATAAGAGTCTTCTAAAACAACAATCTCACTGATTTGCCTTTTGTATCATTTACTTCATTAGAAATGCTGTATTCGTGTTAAAAATCTCTCTCGAAACAGGACACCCTGTGTATTAACAAGATTTTGTTCTTGGTATTTTTATCTACCGTAAAATTAATAAATTAACAGAAATTATATTAGATAGTGAAGTAATGGCATGATAGACTAAGAGTTCATGTATATTTGCAAAGTTAGTGTCTTAGAAAATCTCAGAAGAAGGAAGTAGATGTCAGTTGTCTGTGGACAAACAAGTGTCGAAAAAGACATTATTTTTCTTAATGATCAGTTGAATTGAAAGAAAAACTATTTTATATAAATTATATGACTTTCGAAATGAAGCAGTTTTTTAATCTTATCTACAAGAGAGACACGATCATGAGAAAATTGGGACAGACTTCCGAGAATTTATTTTACTGTATTTTACAGACGAAACAAGAGGATACTATTCCAGAGATGAGAAACTATGGCCTGTATCAGCCCTGATATATTTTCAAAGTAAGGACGAGTCTTTAAATCAAATCGAAGAGGTACGTTCATTTTTACAAACACAAAACCATTTCGCTCCTCTTACTACTGATTATTTTTAAGAAAATAAATATAACCTTATTTTCCTTCCTTTTGATAAGTTCATCGATTCCATACAATCAGCTGCATGGACCAAGGTTTTCATAATCCAAAACCAATTCTTCAGACGTTGTGAGGTCCCTACTGAATCAAAGTGCCCTTTACTGGAAAAGGAAAGCATTCGGGAAGAGCTCATCTCTTTCCTAGAAACCCCTTTGAAAGAATATATTCAAGGGCTTCTTGATGAATTTAAAGGATCAGAGGGAGGAAATATACCAGAAATCAGGAATAGATGCCTTTCAGTTTTATCACATATGTCTCCAGAAATGAACTCAACAAATGAAATTCCCCAGATTGTGAAAGAATTTCTGTTTCAGTATGTTTTCATTACTATGCTTTTGAAACATTAACAATGATATTTCATCGTAGTTTAAGAAATTTTGGGCATAAGCTGAGTTCAATAAAAAATTGAAATATTTCTTATCATTTGCTAAGTCTTTGAATACTGTATTTTCATTATTTACAAAAAAAGATATTAAATATTTTATATTATGCTGTTAAATATTTTTTTAGAAAACCTGGTATACATGGTTTTGGTATCCTGGATTCATCAAATTTCAGGGTATTCATAGAAAAAAGTGCAGAAATCGAGTCGCTTAAATCTGAATTATATAAACTTTGTCCGAATTTTTTTAACAAGATGTCACTCAAAATCGTATCCGATAAAATAAAAATTCAAAATTATGTAGAACAAGGAGATAAAATTTATCTAAATAAGAAAACTGATGATACACAATTTTCCTATGCCACGGTTGGTGCTCTACTGAAAGACGATGGCAAAGACAAAGTCTATGGATTAACTTGTCATCATGCCTTAACTCAAGAGAATCAACATGTGTACACTTTATCTCCAGACACTTCCAAACTCTCAAAAGTCGGTGAATGCATTTATTCAGATAAAAAACCTCTCCATGATTTTGCCGTTTTCCAAATAGATAAAGACAAAGAAAGACACTGCAACACGACCTTTTTGAACAGAATGGAAGATCCATGCAACGTTAATATTCAACAAGGACTCATACCGTCAAACGCTGTCGTACATAAAAAGGGAGCCACAACTAACTTTACTGATGGTCGGATATTGAGCTCAGAGTTTTACTATAAGCTGTTCGGGGATGAACAGAAAATGTTCCCCGTTTCATTCCTAGTCTCCAGTTTAGACCCAGGTGACCACCCCTTCTCTGAACAAGGCGATTCAGGCTCGGTGGTTTTCCAACACGACAGTTCTCCTGACCAGACATCAGTGTCAGCCCTGGGACTTGTGACTGGAGGGATAAATGACGTCAGAGACGACAGTTCGACCGAGGCCCTAAATGCCACAGTTTGTCTCCGACTAAATACAGCGCTCTTCTCGCCTTTCAGAAAAGAAGCAATTAAACTTGAAATTCGAAGACTCTTCTTGACCTCTTCCATTTCAGATGAATCGCAAAAGCCAGGAGATATATAATTTTTTTCATCTGCAACCAAAACGTTAACCTTGGTCATCGCTCTTTTGAACGAGAAGAGATATGGCTTTCACATTTCTTATGTACAATACCTGTGACAAGAATCTTTCAAAAGATACTGTGATTTTTTACCCTGTGACCTACACCTTGAAGTTTGACCTTCTTCTCAAAGTTTTAACATTATTTTGAATTGGTCATAACTTTTGAAAGAAACAAGATTCTGCTTTCATATTATACATGTATAGTACAATGCATGTGAAATGACCTTTCTGAATATATCATGACTTTTTACCATGTGACCTCGAAGTTTACCTCTTTTCAAAATTGCCTTCTTTCCTGATAACTTTTGATTGAGAAGAAATCGGGCGTATATATTTGACATGCACATTACATGTGACAAGATGTTACCTAACATCTTGTGGGTTTTATATACCCCTTTACTGGCGTTCATATTGACACAATACCAAAATGCCAGAAATAATGGCATTCCATCCCCAATAAACAAAAGCACGGGACCTGAAGATGCTTCCGCATTAAGCTTAGTTTACATATAACACATGACAGAGAGATGGATGTTGGATTTTTTTTATCAGAAAAGCTCAGCTGGGCCCTCATCTTATGCCAACTACAACTCAATGGGATTGATTCATTTCAAAGCACTGAATAAAAGTATTTTACCTAGTTTTTTTCTTTGTCATAAAAACATTTTAATTTTATCCGGTGTCAGAAAGTTTATTAACCAGTCAAAATCCAGTTCAATACTTTCAGTAATTCTTATCTGTCAAAGATTTGCACATGTATATCACATCGTGCTTTGAAACGAGTTTTCAAGCCAAAGAGAAGACGTTGTTTACAAACACAAAAAAATGGGAGAGGATTACAATATTGTAGCTATACGTTTGGCCATAATATGGGAGACGAATTTTTATGTGACAAAAGTGGGAAAATGATTTTGTTTGGTAAATCTTCTGATAATGAACACCATGGCAAAGTTGACTCAGATTAGTGTTGTGGTCCAAGTGCCAATTAAAGCACAATACCAAAATTAGATTGTTACTTTAAAAAATTGATATGAGCAATGATCGATAGACACAACAATTTCAAAAACATCACTACAATTCAAGTCATGCACACATGTTGTTCTCCAGATCACACACCTCACCCACCCATCCCATTTTTGACATGCCTAACAAATCATAAACCTATAAATTTGTCAATTACTTAGGCTTTGTAATTTAAGAACAGAATAACATGAAAATATGGTAATAATACATAAAAAACAATCATGTACAACTGTAGATTTAAAGGTGACATACATTATTGTGTATATTAGGTCTATGTGTATATCAATTTTGTTAGACTTATAGTTGCACAATTCCTAAAGAACAAATATATGAATTTGATCTAGCTAATATTTGATATTTAATATTGAGCTGAAATTCTTTAAGTGAAAAAAAAAGTGAATTCATGGTAGTACGATTTGTTCTGCAGATCATTTAAATTTGAAAAATGATTGAATAGCAGGTCAATGGTTGGGGTATACCCATGCTATGACAATGTACAGCATGTATAGATATTAGATTTTTTTTCAATAAACAAAAAATGTATTCATTTTTACATAATCTTAAAAGGACCGATATATAATATATACTAAATGATTTATCTCTTACAATTAGATTTATTTTACACATTCAGAAAGTGTTTTATGTTGTTTTTAAAGAATGTCCCGCGAAAAAAAGGGAGTTTTCCTTGACCAAACTTGTCACTATTTTACAGCATGTACATTTTTTTTCTTGGTATAAATGCTTTATTTTTGAGAAATAAATATTGCAAAATTTAAAAACACATACCTTTTGTAAAAATAATTTCTATCGAGTAGGCCTATATAATACTGATTCTGATAATGACGTTACAATGGCGTTATGTGCCGTGATTCATAATCCTTTTATAGCGTTAGCTTGTAAGCATTACATTAATTTCATTCTGAGTTTTAACAATTTTAAAAATTGGTATAAAAAATATTCATCAGGACTGCGACTTGAACAGGAACTGTTTCAGAAACTTTCAAAAAAAAAGTTTTCGGAAAGATCACTTGAGAGAGAGAGAGAGAGAGAGAGAGAGAGAGAGAGAGGCGGAATGTTTGGAAGTTTAGATATATGTACTAGTAACTATTTTCTGCAACAGCTGCAGTATTAGATATCCAACAATCAAAGGTAGGCAACTCTTAGAGCCATTTTCCATAGTTCCGTAAATCGTGTTATTATTTTATCCTACGTTATCCTACGACCATATGCAATTAATGAAAAAGTTAAACAATAAAAAGTTAAACAAAATCATTTACTATGTTTTTCTGTGTTGGGTTTGCGACGTTGATTCAGTTTGATTCATTGTAATAAATACAGACCAAGGTTCAATCCCGGGCACTCTGAATCTCCAGGCAGGTAATCTACGATCTAACCACCGGCGATCGAATCCGTTTGATCGCCACATTTGTCCCCCTTAAATACCTTACACCCCCCCCCCACCCCGAAGAACCCATGCATGCAGGCTCTTCGATCCCTGGCTGGTCTTTCACCTGTTGCTTCAAGGGGATGGCACGGCACCAATTATGGGAGAAGGGGGAAATACTAGCTGCAATAATGTAGCCCTCTCCGATTTTTTTTGTCTGATATTTTCTGGATCGGAGAGGGCTACATTATTGCAGCTAGGGAAATACAACTGATCGGATGGGGATTCGAACCAGGCCCCTTGAATCTCCAGTCAGATGTTTTACCAACCGAGCGATAGAACCCGTCTAAACGTCATATATGAAACATGGTCAATGTATAGTGAACTTTGATCTCTTTAAAACCACACTTAACTTAAACTGCTCATAAGCATTTCTTACACATAAGAAATATAAAAGCTCTTCTTTTGACAAACCGTTCAAAAGTTACGGGCAAAGTTATCGTTTAGTAAAATTTTGAAAAAATTGTCAAATTGCAAGGCCAAGAGCCTGAGGTTTTACAGACACACAGATTAAGAGACAAACGCGCAGACAAACGGACTGAGAGGGCAAAATTTATATGCCCCAGAATCTTCTGCATTGGGGGCATAAATGGTTGTTTTAAGAGATATGATTTATTTTCGCTATCGTAGATATTAAGAATTTTGGTTTTAGTCAAGGTCGATGATTGATTAATTGTAAATTGTTTAACGTCCCACTCGAGAATCTTTCACTCATATGGAGACGCCTAATCAATATCGTAAAATTATTTCAAAACTGGAAATGAAGTACACAGGCCACGCTTATAATAATTATACAACCAAACTTATTATATATTTTATATAGGCCTAGTAAACAGTTTATTCTAGAATGTAAAAGTAATAGAGCGTTTTGAATATTTCTTTTTTAAATATACATGTACACTGTACTAACTATTAATTAAAATTACCATATAAAAATATTACAAAAAATTACCAAAAAAATCATACCACTAGCATAATACACATGTAATAAAACTTAAATCTACGTTATTTGTCGATTACATTGTAAACACAATGTACATGCGGGTCTTTCAAAACAATTGCATTTTGTTATATTTGCCTTACTGTATTTGGTTAAGAAAAGGATTCACTTTGCTTGAATTCATAATGATAATTAAGTATGAGCTGGTCGGACCCCCCCCCCCCTCCCCGCTCTCGCTCTCGCTCTCTCTCTCTCTCTCTCTTGGAAACGGGATCAGCTTATAGTCATGTTAAATTATTTATTTATAACATCTTGATTACCAACTTTCAACTGTAATAAGATCAAGTATAATTATGTGTATTTGTTTTATGTATGATGACATGATACCAAATAAATACTACTACTACTACTACTACTATATTGAATATGACAATAAATTTCCCGCCTCTGAAAAATGCGATCCGCCCACTGGCTAAAAAGCTTACCGGAAGTATTATTTGCTAGGTGGCGCTATTCTCTACATATGGCGAAAAAGGTACATAACCTGAAAATGCATCGATAAAAAGTAAACAATGTGGTAATTGCGCTCAGTGTCAAAGTAAAGGTGGAATAAAGTGGAGATTTTCCGAACAAGATGACGACACTTTCGCCATTTACGCCTCCTATCGTGAAAACTCTGCTAGGATGGAAGAAGGGGGACAGCTCCGAAGTTGATAAGTGGTCGGAGAAAGCTGTGAAAAGTTTAGTGAAAAAATTAAAAAAGACTGGCGGACTTGACGAGCTGAAAAAAGCCATCAGCACCCAGGATACATCTACAAAGTGCATTACGATTCCCAGGTAAACAGAAGAGAATGTTATGAAATAAGCATGTTTAAAATCCTTTCCAATATGGCGGTGATCGAATACAAACATTCGGGGGTCCAAAGAAGGGGTCACGGATCACTGTTATTAAAACACATTAATTGAATTAGGGTAGCCTGTGGCTATGTTTAGACAGAACCAATGAAATAGAGTTGTTCTGTTTTATTGGGCAGTAGGCACTTAAATTTACACAAACAACAATGTCACCTTTGCATACATGTTGCTGCATATAAATCTGTTGCTTATATGATAAATATATCAGACAATTAGATAAATTCTGTTGGATTCTTTGTTTGTAATTTACCTATAATATATATATATATATATTAATATATATTTTAAAATATAACTGAAGTTGAAAATGGATATAGCTAATTTACATACATTGTAGGCTAGCATACAAATGGATAAAACATTTATTATAATGTAATGGTTTGGGCCGTGGATATTGGCCTGGATAGCTCAGTTGGAAGAGCACCCGGTTAGAGATGCAAGGGTCCTGGGTTCGATCTCAGTCCAGACATACATTTTCTCCCCGCCTGTTACAGATTTGGTGCTATTGACCACCCCTGGAATTGCAGGTGAAAGTCGTGCCAGGGAGTAACAAAAACTTGGGTTGTGTCTTCGAGGGTGAAGACCATTTAATACGCGAGTTTTCGAGATTGTAACTCTCCTACGAAGGAGGTGCAAAAAGTATCCATTTCAGCATGGAGGTGGGACAGGTTGTTTCTGTATTCAAACGTGCATAAATAAATAATAGATATTTATGCTTTTAAATTTTATTAATTGTTATAGAGAGATAATATTGTTAAGCAGTGATGCAATTGATGATATTATCAAGCTCAACTATGCATATTTACAAATCTACTTTCAATTATAGGGCACTTGAAAACAAAAGAAACGTCAAAGTCTTTATAAAAAGTAACCGATTTTCATGATTGTACAAACATTTTTTCAAAAATGTTAGTGGGTTTTTTTGAAGTTATAATAAGAAAAATAACCAATGTGTCATTTAGATTGCCGATGTACAATGATCAGATGCATGTTTACCGTATTTATTAGAGGTCCATATCTCTTCCTTCGTCTGAAAAGTCTCACATCCACTGATATTTTCTTTTTTGTTACGATTTTTTTTTTTGTTTTAAAAGATTATGCCTGTACATAAATTCGTTTATTCTCGTTTTGTAGAGTGCATCCTGACAATCATGTAGTTATGATAAACTAGTATATCGATGATGCAATGCATCCAATATAGCGGTATAAATATCTGTCCTACCTGTCTGTTTATATGGCAACGAAACTCCCCTCCTCAACAAAAGAGCACACCGAGGGAGATAATCTCGAAACTTGCATATTAGGGAGAAATGTAATGGTTTGGGCCGTGGATATCGGCCTGAATAGCTCAGTTTGTAGAGCACCAGACTAGAGTATTCTCTGTAGAGAATTGTACAGGCTTTGCCTTCATCCACTTCTCTTCGCAGGCCATCATGTTGTTATTCTGGAAACTGTGTAATTGAAGAACCTGAGACGGCCTACACTTCAAATAACATTTCATCTGAAATATGCCTGATTATACAAAACAGACTTGTTAAATTAACTTTTTAAACATAAATACATACAGCTGTCACAAGAAAACCAACCTTTATGTGTTATTAATTCATTTTCACAAGTTCTCCATCCCAGATTTAAATTATGAGCAAATAACTCTTTTAGGATTACAAAAAATCTAATTCGGATAAGATTGGAAATATTTTTTGAAAAGTCATAATGAAACGCTAGACATTGTCTATTTTATTTATTTAACGAGGCATTATTTCCATTAAGTTTTGCTCAATTATTCTTTGAAGTTTGTTTTAAATCTTTTTTAGTCTAATTTCTCTGGAAAGGTAGAATTATAATAAAGAAAACAATGTTTTGCAAATTATCCGACTTCGAATTTTCATATAAAGCCCCACCCAACAAGTGTTAAGTCAGATACAATTTATACTTTATGGTATTTTCAAGTGAAAATAGAGTTTGATACTAACTTTTTTAGGCTATAGTCAGGCCGGATGATTGCTTCTTTACTTTTGCTACTCCACGCACAATTTTATGAGTTCATCAAAAAATGAATAAATAATATAAACATGGCAATATACCTTTTTGGAATAAACAAAGCATTTATGTGAAATGTTTTATTCCATAATTCATTGAAATTCTGCAAGCAAGAACTACGATCATATTTCCAATCTTATTCGTTTTTCTCTTTAAATGATTACATCATCCAAACATCCGACATCTTTCTTCATGGGTTATACTAAATCATGATTGCTAAAATGTTTTATTTCATACCGATGGCTCCTAAAATGAAGCACCAAAATTGACTCGGAATTACCTTACTTCCTGCCAAGAGGCTAGAAAGCTAAAAATACATACTGGGTTTTCCAGTGAAAGTTGTTGAGAATCTTGAACATCGGTAAATTAATTTTTTTTTCAGGAAATTTTATGAGTCAGTTAGGACTAATAAGCTGATTTTATTAGGTTGAATGAAATTGTATTACATTGAGACTAACAGACTAATGTTAATGTCTAACCCTGTGAAAAAAATCAAATTATATTAATTTGCTTGAACTTTAAACTATTAAGAAACACTATGGCATTATGTCAGATGTCTATATGTGCTTAACAGAAGATATACCACAAGTGAGGAATTAATTATCAGATTGTCGTGGAATTTCCTTAGAAGCACCAATCACAACCTAGATCTACTGGCTGAAATCGAATAATAAATCCCAATGACATGATTAATAACTGTCCATCCACAAATTGATTAATTGTTAATTCTCACTTTTTGACTTCAAATGGCAAATATACTAAAAAATTTCACACCAGTAATAAGAAATCTTAAATAAGGTGACATAATTTAAAATTATGTACATGATGTACATCATTTTTGCTTTATTAAAAATTAATAATTGAACTTTAATTATGCAATTTGTTTACGCATTTATGCATAAACTGTCCTGTAAACTCCATTGAGAATTCATTATTTTATTTGTATTGCATGTATTAGACTTAACTGCAACAGAGTAAAATTTTAATACTCATCCAAACAGGGCATAAAACTGCTTAATTTCATAAGAAAACTGTCTTGATGACTTATGTATTTATAAGTTACATACATAAACACTAGATAACTATTCTGTGGCACAGGTTCGATGCCCTTGCCATGTTTTGGAAAGTTGAGAAGAAACATGTATAGAAGAATAGGTATTAATTATGTTTTGATAGAAATTATATTCCACCTGTTGTTTTTAGGGCTTTTCGCTTTCTGCGAAAAGACCTATTGTTTTCGTCTTGTTTTATTATTATTATTATACTTAACACTTTTACGTCAAGGATTTAAAGAAAACCACTGGACATATGTATTTCAAAACAAAATCATTTAACAGAACATCTAAAAGTGTCCCATAAGTAAGGTTTTGTACTTCCGGAAACTTCACTTCCGGTATTTATAAGTAAAAAACTACGTTTTCTTTAAAGCCTAAAATATTCCTTATTTTACATTGAATTTCGTTCAAATTTTAGGAATGTATTCCTCAAAGTAATATCTACAAAAAAGTCATCGTTAGTGTTTTTGCACCTATGATATATTTTTGTGTTACAGGGCTCCAAAGTTAAGAAAAGGGGGGATTGAAATAAAAAAAAAATTGAAACAATGTAGAAAATTTAATTTGAGGATTATATATTATTTATCAAAGTAATTAAAGGCTGTAATGTAAGTTTCAAGTCCACCAGTACCGAACTTCCGGTTCTATGACGCTTTGAAATTGTCTATGGGATTTTCTATAGTAAAAAAAAATCTTGCATCATCCATTATCTCAAAGGCAGAGCAAGCAATTCTAGTAATATTTACAGGGAATAATTGATTTATTATTGTCTTCAGGTGAAAAGGTTATGAAAACTAAATCCCTAAAAATAAGGGACTTTTAGGGGTCAACACTTAAAATCATTTTTACCCTGTAACTTTTTTATTTGTTAATCAATCTTCAAGATGGTTTCAGTTTTGAGTTAAGCATAAAAAGAACAATTTAAAAATTATGGTCCGTGGGGTCACTTTTTGACCCCTTAAAGGACTTTTAGAGACCTGAAAATTTGTATTTTTTAGTATTTTAAAAAATATTCAAGCAAGAGTTATCTGCCTTTCTCATACTATTTGGAGTCTTATATGTTCTCTATCTTTCAATTGTGTTATGGATATGTTAAGTACTTCCGGTTTTATAAGTACCTTAAAATTGCCTATGGAGATTCCTATGTTAAATTTGAAATCATACGATGTCCATTATTTTCAAAGGGAAGCAATCAAGTCTGATGATATTTCATATGAAAAACTACGTTAGCATTGCCTTTCGGTGCTTAGGTCATGAAAATAAAATTCCTTAAAATAAAAGGGATTTTAGGGGTCAACTCTTAAAATCGTTTTTGCCCTGTAACTTTTTTATTTGTCAATCAATCTTCAAACTGATTTTAGATTTGATTTAAGTATAAAAAGTACAACTTAAAAATTGTGGGCCGTGGGGTCACTTTTTGACCCCTTAAAGGACTTTTAGAGACTCGAAATTTTGTATTTTTAAGTATTTTCAAAAATAATCGAGCAAGAGTTATCACCCTTCTGTCAAACTGTTTAGAGTCTCATATGCTCTCTTTGTTCCAATTTTGGTATGGATATGTCGAGTACTTCCGGTTTTATAGGTACATTAAAATTGCCTATGGAGATTTCTATGTTAAATTTTAAATCATACGATGTCCCTTATTTTCAAAGGGAAGCAAGCAAGTCTCATAATATTTCACATGAAAATTACTTTAGCATTGCCATTCGATGCTTAGGTCATGAAAATTACATTTCTTAAAATAAAAGGGATTTTTAGGGGCCAACTCTTAAAACCGTTTTTGCCCCATAACTTTTATATTTTTTAATCAATCTTCAAACTGATTTCAGTTTTGAGTTAAGCATAAAAAAAGCAATTTAAAAATTATGAGCCGTGGGGTAACTTTTTGACCCCTTATAGGACTTTTAGAGATTTGAAATTTTGTATTTTCAAGTATTTTGAAAAATAATGCAGCAAGAGTTATCTCCCTTTGTCAACCTGCTTGGAGTCTAATATGCTCTCTATGTTTCAATTTTGGTATGGATGTGTAGAGTACTTCCGGTTTTATAAGTACCTTAAAATTGCCTATGGAGATTTCTATGTTAAATTTGAAATCATTCAATGTCCATTATTTTCAAAAGGAAGCAAGCAGATCTCATAACATTTCAGATACATAATGACTTTAGCATTACCATTCGATATTTAGATCATGAAAATAAAACAAAAGGGATTTTAGGGGTCAGTACAGAAATTAGTTTTTTGTATATTACTTTTTTATTTGTCCATAGATCTTCAAACTGATTTCTGTTTTGAGTTAAGCATAAAAAGGGCAATTTAAAAATTATTGTCCGTGGGGTCACATTTTGACCCCTTAAAGGACTTTGAGTGACCTGAAATTTTGTATTTTAATGTATTTTCAAAAATAATTTTGCAAGAGTTATCTCCCTTTGGCAAATTGTTTGGAGTCTAATATGCTCTCTATGTTTCAATTTTGGTATGGATATGTAGAGTACTTCTGGTTTTATAAGTACCTTAAAATTGCCTATGGAGATTTCTATGTTAAATTTGAAATCATGATTGTTTCAATATCTCAAAAGGTAGGCATGGAATTTTTGTGAAATTTCATATGAATACTTACTCTAGCATTGTCTCCAGATGCTAAGGTCATGAAAATGAAAATCCCTAAAATAGAAAGGATTTTAGGGGTCAGTAGAGAAAACAGCTTTTTCTCTGTAACATTTTTAATTCTCAACCAATATTCAAAATAATTTTGACACTACATGAAGTATAAAGAGTACATTTTAAAAATAATGGGCCGTGGAGTCACTTTTTGACCCCTTATAGGAGCTTTAGTCGATTGAAAATCAGAACATTTTCGAATCTGTTTTATAACCACGAAAGAGTTATGTCTCTTTGAGTAGATACTGATGTGTATACAGAATTGTTATGTTTCCAATCAAATATTGATCTCAAAAGAACTTTTGCAATATTTTATTATAAGATTTTTTTAAATTGTGAAATATTGTTTTTTTTAAGATTATTTATTTTAAGGGGTCGAAAAGCCCTCCGTTTTTGTTGAACGACAAAAATAAGGTCTAGTACTCTTTGTTTTTTTTTAAACTTTTTTTGCCTGTGTGACGCACTGGTTAGAGTGTCTGTTCTTAAGTCACAGAGTAAGGAGTTGAATCAGTTGATCCTTACGCCACAGGTTTGAATCCACAGCCGGGGGTCCTTCAGACAAGACCATATAAACCATGTAACCTGAGGTTCTTTGTTGCATTAGGTGTTGGCATGAAAAAGATCCCTACCTGCCCCTGAGTGCATGCCCAGTGGATGACAAATCCCATTGCACCACGCCTGTGGCTAGTGAATTTTAGGGGTGGGCAAGTGACTTATAAAATTAATAAAATCAAATATAAAAGTCATAGATTATCATTTAAAGCTAGGCAAAGGGGGCTTGCATGATCTACTCAGTATTTGTCATCCTCTTTTTATGAAATATTTATATATACAGTAGTAGTTTATGGTAAGGCAAGAAAAAATTCAAGTAGGGCAAGTGAATTTTGACAATGTACTTGCCTTCGGACAACTGCCTTATAAATCTATTCGTCAGCCCCTGGTGCTGAGTATAGGAATAAATGCTCTATAGTGATAAATATGCTCAGACATTGTGTTACATGTACTAAGAACATGAAGAAGCTCTTATTAAAATTTGATTCCCTTTTCTCAAGCAATGTTTCTGTGGGTCACCCATAACAAACCTGTGGGTTATAATTAGAAATGCGAGGCTCCCTAGGGGTGAAAAAAACATCAAATTTGACCCAGACACTTCGACCCAAATTCCCCAGCTGAAAATGTGCATTGTATAGCTCTAATGTTTCTTTACGTTCTACCGAGGTGCTATGCATAAGGTAGCTAACAGTTAATGGTTTTAAAATCTGCTGTCAGCTGCGGAGTGATCATCAGGTACATGTAATACATTTGTTCTGTCTGATGGGTTTAGAACTGTTTGATAACCACGGAAAATTTATTTACCGGTATATTATCAGAATAAACTGTGATGTTAGTGACCCTTGTTGATAAGGTCATGTGATGAAGTCATTAGCAGTGAAGGTTTTGTCTCACACTATCACTAAACATTGAGGAATAGGCCGGACCTGATCCTTCATCTGGAATCTGTCCAGCTGGCTGTCTCTTAATTAATTATTCTGTAACAATTAATTTGAATCATTTCTATGAATTCCAAATGATATCTTTTTTATGCCCTGCCATGAATATGGCCAGGGCATATAGTGTTTGTCATGTCCATCTTCCGGCCTTCTGTCCTTTTTGTCTGTCCTTCCATCACTCTTTGCCCTTAGCTCAGTTCAAAGCTAAGTTTCAAAGAAACTATTCATTGACAAGATATTTTTATCAAACTTTAATGCTGAGAGATATTGATGAGAGCTATGCAGCTGTATCAACATTTTTTACCTTGACCTTTCCTTTGACCTTGACCTTACTTTTCTTAATTTATTGTTTAGCTCAATTTTAAAGATTCCATTCAAGATAGCATGAGATAGTGTGATCAAATTTCATGTTGATACATACTGATGTAAGTTATTCAAATGCATCAACATTTTTTACCTTGACCTTTCCTATGACCTTAATCCTCTTTTACTCAAATTAGTCTTTATCTCAGTTTTAAAGATACCATTTAAGAAAGTGTGATTAAACTTCATATATTGATACATACTAATGTAAGTTATTCAACTGCATCAACATTTTTTACCTTGACCTTGGTCAAGTTGTTAATACATTCTTTAAAAACCTTCTTCTCAAGAATAACAAAGCCTTAATTGATTATATTTATATGGAAGCATCCTCAGGTTGTGTAGATTCAAGTTTGTTCAAATCATGACCCCCTGGGGTAGGGCGGGGCCACAATGGCCGACCAAAGTTTTACATAGAAATATATAGGAAAATTCTGTAAAAATCATCTTTTCTAGAATAACAAAGCCATAATCGATCATATTTATATGGAAGCATCCTCAGGTTGTGTAGATTTAAGTTTGTTCAAATCATGACCCCTGGGGGTAAGGCTGGGCCACAATGGCCGACCAAAGTTTTACATAGAAATATATAGGAAAATTCTGTATAAATCATCTTTTCAAGAATAACAAAGCCATAATTGATCATTTTAATATGGAAGCATCCTCAGGTTGTGTAGATTTAAGTTTGTTCAAATCATGACCCCCGGGGGTAGGGCCGGGCCACAATGGCCGACCAAAGTTTTACATAGAAATATATAGGAAAATTCCTTAGAAATCTTCTTCTCAAGAATAACAAAGCCATGATTGATCATTTTAATATGGAAGCATCCTCAGATTGTGTAGATTCAAATTTGTTCAAATCATGACCCCCTGGGGTAGGGCGGGGCCACAATGGCTGATCAAAGTTTTACATAGAAATATATAGGAAAATTCTGTAAAAACATCTTCTCAAGAATAGCAAAGCCATGATTGGTCATGGGACTACTTTTGGATTTAAACTTTTCAATAATAAACCAATTTCTACTTTTTCCTAGCCACAGTGCTCAGGTGAGCGTTGTGGCCCATGGGCCTCTTGTTTTAGATTTCAATTTAAAGAAATGCAGACTTGTTTACTCTTACGATTTGCCGTATTTTGTATGGATTTAGAGTCTAAAATACGTCTCACGTTTTGCCATTATGAAAATATGGAAATTGGAAATACATTCGCTTGGAATTTGGCAGTTTATTATGATCTGTCTTAGTTTCACACTTTTTATCACTACAAAAAAAAAAAGAAAGATTTCAGACACATAAGTGATGTCAGGTTGCCAAAATGCTGTGGTATTATCAAATGACAAATACCATGTTGTTAAACCATGTTTTTGTAATCAGAAAAGCATTTGTTCTCTATTAATATACGTAAAATTGATGGAAGAAGAATCTTCTTCTCCAGAACCACTGGGCCAGGAAAGATGAAACTCATATGGAAGCATCCTTAGGTTGTGTAGATTCAAATTTGTTCAAATCATGACCCCCGGGGGTAGGATGGGGCCACAATGGCTGATCAAAGTTTTACTTAGGAATATATAGGAAAAAGCTTTAGGAATTTTTTTTCTCCAAAACCATTGGGCAAGTAAACGTGAAGCTAACATTGAAGCATCCTCAATTAGTGTAGATTCAATTTTGTTCAAATCATGATTCGGGGGGATAAGGCGGGGCCACAATGAATGGTGCTATTTATATGGACACATTCTCAGTTAGAGTTAATTCAAGTTTGTTCATATCATGACTCCTGGGGGTAAGGTGGGGCCATGATGGGCAATCAAATCTTTACATAGAAATATATAGGAAAAATCTTTAAAACTCTTCTTTTCAAGTATGGCGAAATTATATATGTACGCTTTATTGATATAGTGTCACATTCTCAAGTAATAAAAAATGCAAATCCCCCCTCTCCAGTCTTTTCAATACTGAGCTGATTTGTGTTTTTTAATTAGCCCATATGCTAAGGTGAGTGATGTGGCTCATGGGCCTCTTGTTTCTTTTACCTAGCCATTTGCTCAGGTGAGCGATGTGGCCCCTGGGCCTCTTGTTATGTTTACTTTGGATGATAAAGTCAGATTTTTTACGTTGGATGATAAAGTCAGCAGTTCGGATTTCAGGTCCCTGGATGGCCGGCTACAAGTGTCCCACAGAAAAGGTTTACCCCACGTGATCTACTGCCGCCTGTGGCGATGGCCGGACCTCCAGAACCACCAGGAACTGCGGGCCATAGAATCCTGTGAGTGGGCCTTCCACATGAAGAGAGAGGAGGTGTGTGTCAACCCCTACCACTACACGCGGATCGAACCCCCAGGTCTGTAACCAATTGATTTCACTTTAACAGCATTACAATGTAGGCTATAGGATATAACAATAAAATTAATCTTCAATTTACATATGTACAGACCATTTTTTCTAATTATCTACCTATTACCTACCTAGTCCTTGTCATGCCCATGGGCACATACGGCAAGGACTAATTACTAGCAAAATAATTATCAATCCTTAATATATTCTAGCAAAATAATTATCAATCCTCAATCTATTCCAGTTCTGCCCCCTGTGCTAGTTCCCCGCCACACAGAGGTACCAGATAAGATGCCACAGATTGAAAATTATGCCATGACAGTTCCTGAGAATACAGAGTTTCCTTCAGGAAACAATGAGATTTTCAATCTCCCAGGTAAAAAAAAAAAAGGGTCCACATAACAGAAAGGATATTTCTAGCATGCTACTAGATGCAGTGATTGCTTGAAGAAGCAAGGGCAATGTTATACATTTATTGACTGAGTTCGAGGGCAGCATGGGTTTTGTTGGACCCTAACCCCACTCCGAATCAAAATTTGAAATTAATTTTTCTCTTTTCATGGGGCTAATCAAAGATTTACTGTAAAAGCACAAGTATTCTTGGGGGATTAAATTTTGTTTATTTTGTTGTTTACAATTATCAACTAAATGAAATCCCACATGAAATTATATATGTCATTGACTATATATTGAATAGGATTACATTCAAAACAACGAAATTAAATGCCAACAAAACTAGTTTTGATGACAAATCAACGTAATTTTATCCCAATGAAAAATATACAGTATTCAGTTGTCATTTTTCCCTGATAGTGTCAGACCACCCCCCACCCCCCTTTTCAAAATCTATCTTATGCAAAACAGATTATATGTTAACCAGCTTCTCTCATTCCATTTGGCTAGGACTGCATGCTTAATGATTTTGTATCATTTAGTCCTTAATTCATATAAAACATTTATAGTGACTGCTTATTTGACGTTGGAGCAATGATTTAGTCACCTTTGAAGTGCAATATTCGCCTCGCCCTTTGGGATCGGTAGACAAAATACTCTGCAGGTGGCAAAATCATTGTATTGACTTTAAAAAAAGCAATAATTGTACAATATAGGTTTTTGAATTTGAAGAAAGATGTTGCCTTGGTTAGTAAAAATGGCAATTTCTGTAAAATGCTTTCAAAATGCTATTTTTATACAGTTTTAGCCTGAGTGATATCAATTTTACTTTTTATTTATATGCAAGTGCTACTTTTCTCCTCTATTATTTTATATACAAAACTAGAGCTACAGTCTAATCAGAGACTTCTGGTTAAAAATCCCCACTCCTATGACTTTTATAATGAAAACTGTTTGCTTGATTATAATAAGCACATTTACTGTAGACGTACTATTTTCCACGGGGTCATAATTCCGCGGAATCTCAATTTCTGTTTAATCTGTATGTAGAAAATTACGCCGATTTTTTAGACTGTCACTAAATGCCTTACATTTACATTAAGTATGCTTGGACAAATTTCCGCGGAAAAATTATGACCGCGTACATAGCGTAAATTAATACCACGCAGAAAAAGGTACTTCTACAGTATATCAAAAAGAGAAAGTTATGTCCAATGCTTTCAGGGTTTGAAGCATCTTCTTTCCTTCCCTGTATAATAGGGGGGGGGATGAATGGTTTAAGTTTACTATTAAAATTCTGATGTCAAGTGGATCCAAATTTTCTTGCTGTAGATGGAACTAACTTGGTCTGTTAAAATCTGAATGTCAGGGCCAAATTGGGCCTCTTATTATATGAAATAGCTGAATGTAGTTCGTTTTGGAAATAGTTGTGTAAATTACTGAATAATAACTCAATGATTAGACCTGCAGGAAGCAGTAAGGTCGAGCCGAGCTGAAACAAGACATATAAGAATAAAACTTAAATCGCTCTTCTTTTATGCTAATTGAATTAAATTAGCAGTTTTTGAATATCATTTATTTAGTAAAAAAAAGTTTTATAAAATTTTACTAATATAAACTTGAACTCCATGGTTAGGCTATATAAATTTAATTCTCTGGTTCTCAGGCCAATTTTCTCCAAAACAGATGGTGGAGGGAGGCATGTTATTTATCATTTTATTGGCAATAAACTAAAGTAGATGAGGGAGGTGTTTTTTTAGCCGGGCTTATTGCTCAAAGAGCAATTGCCGGCTTATGTGATCCTGTTCAAGGCAGGATGTTGACCCCATAGTCGCCATTTTAAAGTTACGTGCAAAAATATAGTTCTTACTCTCAACCGCTTTTGAGATAATACAAACGCTAAATAAAGTAACAAAAATAAAACGAAGTTTTATCTATATAAAATAAACATTAGTAGTAATGACTTTGAAAACTTCATAAGTCAAAGAACATAGTTCATTAGCGTAAGGATTTTTGATAATCAGTGTTACGTAGTTCTCTAAACATACGAGGTAAAGCAGGAATGGAACCAGACTGGCCTGTTTGTTTACATTCCGCTCCGGTACCAGATTAACTCTGATTCTGACAAAATCGGACCGTGGTATTAGGATTGAAAAACTCACTGTCAGTGTCTTATCATTTATATTGATAGTTTTAAAATAATTTTTTCATCAGAATATAAACATGATTCATGTAAGAAATCCATTCTACTCTGTAAATGAGCCCGGCTCTCTTTACTACTGAGTACTTTGATTTAATTTCAATTTTCGAATTTTCTTTAAAATAAAGATAATTTATTTTATTCACAGATATACTTTCCATGTCTGATCAAAAGGATTGCTTTATCCATTGCTTATCAGCATGTGAACATCGTAGGCAATGTCTTTGAATGTATTTTCAAACAAAGCAGCCAAAATCACAAGCTTTGCCTGTTATGCAAATTATCCCATCTTTCCCAATCGTTGATGCCCAGAGATACTATTCTAGCTAGACAGTGATTCCTTAAGCATACATGATATATCATATAGCAAAAACACAATTTAAATTTATTTTCCTGAGGGTTTATGACGTCTTGGTGATATAAAAAAAAACATTTTATTCCCTTAATTATTTATTAAACAACAAATGCTTCTAAAAGTATATGAATATGCCAAGAAAAATTCAGTGAGAGGAAAATAATGGGGACTTTGGGAGGGCACCTTATGACGTACGGCTGTGTGTCCTTGACCCATGTTTTTGCGAAAAATATGTGAAAACATTTATGATAAACATGACTACATGGATGTTTTGTTGTAATTAAAGTTTTTATTAGTGTTAATGAAGAAAGGATATGTCTCCAGATTGAATCAAAGACCAATATATATATTCAAAACACATACTGTTAATATCAGCTAATTTATACATTTGGTACATGGGTTGAAGGAGAGTTGAAGAAGGATTGGCAAATCATGCTCTGTACATTGTTTTCTTTCTTTCTTTGGTTTTTTTTTTTTTACATCTTTTTACATAAATGTACAGAGTACATCATACAAAACAACAATGTACATAGTTTTCGCTTAGATTACAACAGCTGCAGAAAACGATTTTGAAGAAATGAGTGAGACAAGAGTAAAAGTATCTGATTTTGAAATAAAATCTGGCTGGATGACAAGAAATCTTTATTTCTGTTTGTCGATCCTATTGCACGTAAGGTGCAGATACAGTAATAATTGTCTAAAAGGTGCGCAGCAATTAATACAATTCCAGGACATTAATTCTTGCATGCAATGCAGCATTTTATTCATAGAAATTCTTCCCCACCCCTTCATTTTGAATATTCCTTGATCCCCCCAGCTGCTTGTTTTTTGTCTACCAGGTCATTGGCTTTATTAGGTCTAATACAGTGGTAAAAAATCAAAATAAACACGCACAAAGAATGCCTAGACTTCTAGCAGACTCTCGGATCAATACAGAAGATGTGGGCCATTTATATATAGGAAGATATAGGTAGTCCACCAAGACTCTATAGATTTTTTTTGTGTCTTTCGCTATAGACAGATTTCTAGTGTGTTGCAGTGACATTGCTGCATAAAGCGGCATGTCAGGTTCTCCTAACTTGTTCACCGCGGCGGCGCACATTATTTGATATTTTGTGTGTGTTTTTTCTACGTCTTTTTAACTCGCCCAGGACCTGGTGGCAGAAAACGAGCCTGTGTCCTTTGTACACTCATTTGGCCATTATACATTGGATCGAGTCTCTTTTTTTTCTCACCCAAGTTTTCTGACTTTAAAGGATTTAAGGATTTAGAATTCCTTCCTTGAAATGTGGAGGAATCTAGTGGCTTTTTGTGGACATATATTCTTTCTGTGACACCAGTGTCTGATGTTAATGCAATACTTAGAGGATCAAAAAGGAACAATTTTTAACCCATGTATCCTTTTGTGAAACATCTACATGTGAAAAACAAAATAATGGGAATGGATTACTTCTTTAAAAACCCTTATTATAGTACATTATAAAAATATTTAATTGGCTGACTGTATAGGTGTTATGAAAATTAGATGATATGTGTATGATTGGAAAGTCCAAAGTAATCCCTCTAGCAAGATAGAGCTGATAATTATGAGGTTTAATAGCTGTGAAGATTTTCTCACGTATTTCTAAAAATTAATTTAATAAGTATTTTTATTTCTCTGGAAAGAATAACAGTTAATTGATATTATCTGATGATAAAATGTTTAGATTTCAAAAGTTCAAAAGCTATGCTAAACTAATTTGATCCAAGTCCAGGATATTTAATAAACATATCATTTTTCAGGGCTCTCGCACCACTTTTTGGTATAATGAGACTTGGGTAATAGAAATAAAAATTGGTGACCTTTTTCAGAATTTGGGAATTCCTTGCACATTGAAATTCAGGTATAAATTAAGTTTCTGGTGTTTGTTGTTTTTGATTTTAAAAGTTTTTTTTTTTTTTTTTGCTGTACAGAGTAGTTATAATAAGTTAAAATGAGTTAAATTTATTAAATAATTCAACTAATAAGTTTTAGGAGAAAGGGAGGGGGGGGTCAGTTGGAAAAATTGGTATACTTAATTTTAAAAAGTACCTATTTAGCTCACCTGAGCTGAATGCTAGAGTGGGTTTTCTGATCACCCATTGCACTTCATCTGTCTGTCCATCCATCTTTACAGTTTCCAAATTTCCAACTTCTTCTGGGCCTTTAGCAAAAAAAAGTACAACATATTCTTGGGTGAAAGGGAGTTTAAAATTTTTTAATGAAGGGTCAAGCCCCTTCAAGGGTATGTAATCCTCCCATAGTCATGAAAATTTTTTATCTCCTCAAAAACCACTGGTCAAGAAAAAAAAATTAATTTTATGCTAAAGTAAAGATTTTGATTGTTCAAATGTCTCCCTGGGGTAGGGTGGGGCCACAATAAGGAATCAAATTTTACCATTAAAATCTATAGGAAAAATCTTTAAAAATCTTATTTAGAACCACTAGCTAGTCCAGATAAAAACTTTGATGTAAGTTTTTTGGGTTGTGAAGATTCTAAGTATCTTTAAATGGATCATAATCCTTGAGCGTAGGTTGGAACCACAATAGGGAATCAAAGTTTAAAAATTGAAATTTGGACACATGTTGGAAGGAAAAATCTTTGGAGATCATTAAAAAATCTTATGCTCTAGAACCACTGGACTAGAAAAGACATATATTGATTGTACCATATTGTATCCCAGGGGTAAGGTGGGTGCAGTATGGCATTAAAGTATTATAATAGGAATATTTAATGAAGAATGACAGGCCAAAGTGACTCGGGTGAGCATTGTAGCCTGTTAGCCTTTTGTTTTAATTTTGAATGGGATGTATAGATGGCCTCAATTATAGAAGACAGAGAAACTTTTTAAATTTATTTAAATTATCATGACATTTCTAGGAAAAATTGTTTTTAACAAAAAATATTAATATTTTTAATATTCGAATACAAAATTGGGATGATAGTCAACCCTTCTTTTATGTTATGTTATATAATACTATTTTTTTTGTTTTATTGTTTTAATATAAGATATTACATTTAACCAGTTATTATAAATTTTATATTTTTTTCCACATCTTCAATCATGAACTGGTCAAATGTCAGAAGAGTTAGGAAGGCCTTTAAGGGGAAAAGCTTTTCTCTAAACCAAATCATTATTGTTCCATGGCATTAATGCAGAATGATGTTTTCTAAGAGTTCGGGAGTTAATATGTCCTTCATATATGGGATGAACCTGCCCACCAAATCTCTAGAGCCCCAGCCTCTTAGTGTCCATATCTGTAGCTCCAGTAGTGGTAAGTACAGCCACCAAATCTCTAGTGCCCCAGCCTCTCAGTGTCCATATCTGTAGCTCCAGTAGTGGTAAGTAATAACAACCACCAAATCTCTAGAGCCCCAGCCTCCTAGTGTCCATATCTGTGGCTCTAGTAGTGGTAAATACAGCCGAAAACTGAGTGGTTTGAAGTGAGTGGTAGTGTGGAAAGAACAAGTCTTCTCGTGTGGCATTTAGAGAATGGAAAGTGATGGAGTAGGTGGGAGATTTTAAGTATCCCTGAGTGGTATGGAGTAGTTGGGAGATTCAAGTTTTCCTGAGTGATATGGAGTAGTTTGGATATGTAAGTATTCCTAAGTGGTATAGAGTAGGTGGGAGATTTACGTATTTCTGAGTGGTATGGAGTTTGTGGGATATGTAAGTATTTCTAAGTGGTATGGAGTAGGTGGGAGATTTACGTATTTCTGAGTGGTATGGAGTATGTGGGATATGTAAGTATTTCTGAGTGGTATGGAGTAGGTGGGAGATTTAAGAATTACTGAGTGGTATAGAGTAGGTGGGAGATTTAAGTATCCTGAGTGGTATGGAGTAGATGGGATATGTAAGTATTCCTAAGCGGTATTGAGTAGGTGGGAGATTTAAGAATTCCTGAGTGATATGGAGTTGCTGCGAGATGTACATATTTCTGAGTGGTATGGAGTGGATGGGATATGTACATATTCCTGAGTGGTATGGATTAGGTGGGAGATTTAAGAATTCCTGAGTGGTATGGAGTAGGTGGGAGTTTAACATATTTCTGAGTTTTATGGAGTAGATGGGATATGTAAGTATTTCTGAGTGGTATGGAGTAGATAGGAGATGCACATTCTGAGTGGTATTGAGAAGTTATAAAAAAAAAATTTAAAGACGGTACTTGTATTCATAGTTAGAAAGTAAAAGTGTTTTATACTTGTATCAAAAAAATAAAAAAGGGAAGTTTCAAAGATTGACACATGCATTCATAGGAGTTGCATGTGGTTAAATTTGTATTGAGTATTAGGTGGAAAGGGCAAGTCTCAGAATGATACTGAGAAAGTGGGAGATGCAAATATTTCAGAATAGTATTGATTCTGAAAAGTACAAGAGTTTCAGATTTGTTTAGAGTAGATTGGAGGTTAAAGATTTTTTTTTTTACTTGGTAACAAATAAGTGGGAGAAGCAAGGGTTTAGAGTGGTGATAGTGAGCAGGTGAGAGATTTGAGCACTATATGTTAAGTGACTGAGTAGCTAGGTGTAAGAGGCAAGTGGTTAAAAGGCTTGAGTGGCATGGACTAGGAGGGTCAATGCAAATGGCTTGGAGTGGTTAAAAGGAGATAAGAGATTCAAGTGGTTACAGTGGTTTTGAGTAGGTGGTAGCTTGATGGAAGTAGTATAGAGTGTATGTGAGTATGTGATTTAGAACAATAGATATTTAAGAGTGGTATTGAGTAGGTCTGAAGGGCACATATTTCTTAAGTATATTTGAAAAGTACTGAGAAAAGACTTTTAGAATGAGGATTGCACCAGTAAGGAATAACAATAGTAAATTTTAAGGTATTCATCTGGAAGGTAAGAAGGGCAATTGTTCCTCTAAGGTATGGAGGAAGCCAAACATTTTAGACTGCCAAAATTTTGTGGTGTGCATTCTTTAGAAACTGAAAAAATTTTATGAAATACTGTAGACGTACCAATTTTCCACAGGGTCATAATTCTGCAGAATCACTATTTCTGTTTAATCCGCTGGTAGAAAATCACTGTAATCCTTACAAGTATTTTGAGTACGATGGGACAAATTTCCACGCACAATTGGTGACAGCGTCAATTAATACCACGCGGAAAAATGTATTTCTAAGTAGACTTGTTTTGTGCTCAAATTATATTGCAGATCAGCCTTAGTTCTTTTCTTCCTTCACTGCATTGGTATACTTTTTTGGGTCACCTGAGTAAACTCAGGTGACCTAATTGCTATCCGTTTTCATCCATCGTCGTGCGTCGTCTGTCGTTTGAACATTTTCAGCTTCTTCTCTGAAACTGCTGAATCAGTTTCAATCAATTTTGGCATATTGCATCTATGGGTGAAGGGGAAGAAAAATTTTAAATTTCATAGTCCCTGCCCCCTGGGACCTGGGGGGTGGGGCCAAAACCACTTAAATTAGTGCAATCTTTAAAAATCTTCTTCGTTACTTAAAGTGTTGGTATGATTGTAATCAGCATTGAGTCCTCTACCAAAATTGTGAAATTCATGGCCCAGGGTCAGGGGTTCTTAAGTGCTAGGGCGGGGCTAAATAGATAATATTCTATAGATCACTTAATTTTCACGACACCTTATTTTCGCGAGATAGTCGTTGACTATTTATTAGCGAGACAAAATTTTCACGAATTGTGGTCATTGCTCTATATAATCTTAAGGAATTCTATTATACGCGAGAATTAAATTTTTGCGAGCATACCGTCTCGCGTAATTACGCGAAAATAAAGTTCTCGCAAATAAAAAGTGATTTACAGTAGTGAAAATGCATAAATTCTTTGGAATTCTTCTTCTCTGCTCATGGGCATTAAATAAACTAACCAAAGGAAAAATTGTTTTTAACCAAAATATAAATACTTTCAATTTTTTTTTGTTTTGTTGTTTTAATATTAGATATTACATTTAACCAGTTATTATAAATTTTTTAATTTTTTTCCACATCTTCAAGTGCATAGTGAAGTTGAATATAACTGCCTCTTCCAAAATTGTGAATCTCATGGCCCCAGGGTGAGGGGTTCTAGTGCTAGGGCAGGGCTATATAGATTATGTATAGTGAAAATGCATAAATTATTTGAAATTCTTCTACACTTCTCATGGGCATTAGATAAACTAACCAAGTAACTAGTTATGTTGAATGTGGCTGCCTCTTCCAAAATTGTGAATCTCATGGCCCCAGGGTCAGGGGTTCTAGTGCTAGGACGGGGCTATATAGATTATATAAAGTGAAAATGCATAAATTCTTTGAAATTCTTTTTCTCTGCTCATGGGCATTAAATAAACTAACCAAATGCATAGTTATGTTGAATAAGGTTGCTTCTTTCAAAATTATGAATCTCATGGCCCCAAGATCAGGGGTTCTAGTGCTAGGGCGGGGCTATATAGATTATATGTATATAGTGAAAATGCATAAATTGTTTGAAATTCTTTTTCTATGCTCATGGGCATTAAATAAACTAACTAAGTGCATAGTTATGTTGAATAAGGCTGCCTCTTCCAAAATTGTGAATTTCATGGCCCCAGGGTCAGGGGTTCTAGTGCTAGGGAGGGGCTATAAAGGTTATATAGTGAAAATGAATTATTTCTTTGAAAATCTTTTCTGCGCCTGGGTATTAAACCAATGAACTATGTACATAGTTCTGGGGAGGAAGGATGACTCTTTGAGATTTGTGAATTTCAGGGCCCCTGAGTCAGGGCTTCTTGTGTTAGGATGGGGCTCTAAGGTTTATATACTGAAAATGCATGAATTCTTGGAAAATCTTTTTCTTTGCTCCTGGGTATTATGCCAATGATCTAAGTACATATTTATGTTGAAGAAAATTGCCTTTTCCAAAATGGTTAATTTCCGGGCCCCTGGGTCAGAGGTATTTGGAAGGCGGTGGGTGGGGGGTACAATTTATTGCTTTGAAATTTGGTAATTTGTGATGAAATAAAATCATGATAAGGTTTCCAAAATTTTGAAATATGTAGCGCCAAGGTCTGTGGTTCCTGTAGGATGGGTTGCACAATTGGTTACAAAGTGGAAATGCATTTTCTCTTTGTTACTCTGATCTACCTCTGGGTATTTATGAACCAGAGTAACCATTCTTAATGTATAATTATGATAAGCAATGGTGCCTCTTTCAAAATTATGAATTTCATAGCCTCTGGTTTAAAACATGAATCAAATCCAATTGTTGGAAAGTTATTATGAATACTCAGGTGACCTATAAGGCCCGTGGGCCTTTTGTTACTGTAACAAATGATTTATTGATGGATGATTTATATAACAATAATTTCATCCAACATAGTACAAAACTGAAAGGTTTTTATTCCACAAAAGCTTTTGTTTTTCTTGAAATTTTAGAAAAGAATAAAATGGTATATTTGTGTTTATTTTTTAGGCTCTTGTCATACACCAGAAATAGTTTATGCAATAATAAAGTCACTTCATCTGTCTGTTAGATTTTTAAAAAATCAAAATGCTGCACCTCCTACTGTTTGAATCAGACTCAAATATTACTTTGTAGATATAAGTTTAGATTTTACTTTTTTAAACTGTTAACATTTGATAAATAATTTTCTTTACAGATGTAATTGTATGGTAAATGTGGCTTTTCTAAAAGAAAATCATTGTGAAATTCTTTGAAATTGGGTTTTCCTTTTAATTAAGCTTATCAGTACTGATAGTTTTAGACTTGCATGTAATACAGTATAACATGGTACACAAGTATACTACATGTATAGTATATTTATGCCCCCCTTCGAAGAAGGGAGGGCATATTGCTTTGCTGCTGTCCGTCGGTCGGTCTGTCGGTCGGTCGGTCTGTCGGTCCATTTAGTTTCCGTTCATTTTCTTTACAACCGCTGCATATACTGAAATGAAATTTGGTATACAGGTTTATCAGGTAAATATCTAGGTCAAGTTCTGTTTTGGGTATGATCACACCATTTTTGACAGAGTTATGCCCCTTGGACTTAGAAAAATTCCATTTATTTGCAGTTTCCGTTCATTTTCTTTGCAGAGGTTGCACATATTGAAATGAAATTTAGTATACAGATGTTTCAGCTGAATATCTAGGTCGAGTTCTGTTTTGGGTTTGATCGCACCTTTTTTGATAGAGTTATGCCCCTTGGACTTATAAAAATTCCACTTATTTGCCGTTTCCATTCATTTTCTTTGCAGAGGTTGCACATATTCAAATGAAATTTAGTATACGGATGTTTCAGCTGAATATCTAGGACAAGTTCTGTTTTGGGTTCGATCACAACCTTATTGTCAGAGTTATGCCCCTTTGACTTAGAAAAATTCCAATTATTTGCAGTTTCCGTTCATTTTCTTTGCAGAGGTTGCACATAATGAAATAAAATTTAGTATACAGATTTTTCAGCTGAATATCTAAGTCAAGTTTTGTTTTGGGTACGATTGCACCATTTTAGACAGAGTTATGCACTTTTGGACTTAGGAAAAATCCAATTTGGGGGGAGGGGGGCATAAGTGTTTTACAAACATCTCTTGTCAATATATATTTGATTTCGATGAAGATGTTCTCATGGTAACATACAAAAAATTAAAAAAAAAAAATTCTGTGAAAATCACTAAAAACACAACACCTACAGATTTCATTAAAATTAAGTTCAATAAAACATGGCAAAACAAGCAGTGTACACTGAGGGTTCTGATCATAATACAGTAATGCATTGTGTATTGATTTTTAAGTTAACATTTACTGAAGGTTTAGATGAACTTGTCTGAGGGAAAATTGTCTGGCATTTGTCTGTCTGTCTTTCCTAGGCTTTCCTGACAACTTCTCCTGAACAACTAATGCCAAGTCAACCATGCTTTTCACAAAAAAAAAAACCATCCTTGGGTAAATGGGGATTCAGTTTTGTTTAAATGAAGTCATTTATGGGAGAATATAATCCAGACTGCTGGGTCAGAAGAAACTAACACAGAAGCTCCCTATTGTAGTGCTGTTTCAAGTTTGTATAAATCATGAGATTCAATTTGTTTTAATTTCAGTGTCATTATATTGAATGCTGGGTGGGGTCCATAAGGAGATGAGCTTGCAAATATGTGACAGAAATTACTGTAAACCAACTTTAAGGACAGATGATACAAACAAACTTTTGTCAAAAGATATGAAATTAACAACCTGAGTGATGTTTTATGAGTAGTATGAATAACTTTCACCACGTAGTTTTTAATGATTGTTTTACTAAAAAAAAATTTTAAAAATGAGGTTTGAAGTGAAACATATTTGTATAGATTAATAAGGATGGCTTCAGAGAGGCAGATTTTTGAACATCACATAAGGTTCACAAATTCTTTATATTCTAGAAATTTATTATTTGCATCATTTTCAATGAAATTAGGCCAAAAAATATAAACCAATCCAGGCATCCATTTTTTGTTTGTATCATCTGCCCTTAATTCGCGATGACTTTATTTCATGATTTACCAGGGGTAAATTACTTCATGACAATTAATTTTTAGCCGGGCATATTGCTCAAAGAGCAATTGCCGGCTTATGTCATCCTGTTCAAGACAGGATGTCAACCCCATAGTCGCCATTTTAAAGTTACGTGTAACAATATAGTTCTTACTCTCAACCTCTTCTGAGATAATACAAACGCTAAATAAAGCAACATAAATAAAACGAAGTTTTATCTAAATAAATAAACATTAGTAGTAATGACTTTGAAAACTTCAGTCTTAAGTCAAAGAACATAGTTTATTAGCGTAAGGATTTCTGATAATCAGTGTTATCGTAGTTCTCTACACTAACGAGGAAAAACAGCTAGGAGAGGGAACCAGACTGGCCTGTTTGTTTACATTCAGCCGTAGTACCAGATTAATTTTGATTCTGACAAAATCGGACCGTGGTATTAGGATCGAAAAACTCACTGTCAGTGTCTTATAATTTATATTGCTAGTTTTAAAATAATTTTTTCATCAGAATTTTTAATCTGATATTCTTGCTATTTATCTGTCAATACAATATAAACGTATGATTCGTGTAAGAAATTCATTTTACTCTGTAAATGAGCCTGGCTCTTACTTCTGAGTACTTTGATCACTATTTAGCTTTTTAAAAAATCTTTAGTTTATAGACACAAAGACTTTAAGGACTGGTTCGCATTGGGAAATATTCGGGATTATGAGGCGGACCCGATCTTCACAAAAATTTCTTGCCCGCAAATAAAAGTTGGTTTACAGTATTAAATTTTACTCAAGAACAGCAGGACCTGTTTATGATAGTCATATTGATTATAAATATTTCAGGCCAATACAATTTTTAACCTTCTTTTGAAGAGTTCCAATTCAAACATTTTTTTTTTTTTACATTTTTTGACAAATTTAAAGACTTTTTACAGTGGTTAGGAAAAACTATAGAATGATTGAATCCAGTTTTCTTCTTAACTAAGTATTACGTAAAAAAAATTGTACTAGAGAGAGATTTTTTTTCAAAATCTCCAAAACAGCCAGATCAATGTCACTGGGGGTGAGCATTGTGGTCCATGGGCCTTATTTCCAAGAACAGTGTTGTCATAGCTACCCCAGGTAGAAATCACAGTGAAATGCCTTTAAAGGTCACTTCCGTTTCATTGGTGATATTTTAATAAAATTTGCAATAACAAGAGAACTATTTATTTGGGTTGTCTTAGATTTAAGTCAATAATAAAGGTTGTTGATTTTCTTAAGACCCCACTGGAAATAAATTTGTTTTGTAATAGCTGTAATGGAGCATCCTCAGGTAAATGGTTTTGCAAGAAGTATATGCATACATATGTACATTAAATACATTTCATATTAATTTCTTTTGTTTTATAATTGAGATATATATTGTTTTTAAAAAAGTGGAAATTTTACAATTTCTGAGAATGCTTGATCTCATGTGTTAATGGTGCCATATTTCCTGAATAACAAACAAAAAACAAATAAGTACAGAGCAGTACAGTAAAACTTGGTTATAATGAAGTCACTGGGACCTATGAAATTACTTCACTATAGCCATAATTCATTATACCCGTACAAGGAATTTGTTAACTTCATATAGCTGGGGATCCAAGATAATTTCGCTATATCTGTGAATTCGCAATATCTGTGTTCATACTAAATGAGTTTAACTGTATAGCCATACTCTTTTTGGAGACTTTGGTTAGAATTCTTTAATTAATTAAATGTTATGATATTTACAGAGACCCCTCCCCCGGGCTACATCAGTGAGGATGGTGACACCACGGACAACCAAGGCATGGGTAAGGACACAAGGCCATTCCAAAACGGCTTCATTTCAAACCATACGTTAAACAAAAAAAAAAAGAATTCTGCTAGATTTTATACTCACATGTCTTGAAAAAAAATTGTACCATTTTATGCATAGTGCCTGTTTTCATAGTTTTAGAGGGCAAAAGTTGAAATTGACACCACAAGAAAAACCATTGTCAACCAATGTGACAGCAAGGTCAATGTGACAGTGAGGGGTGTCAATTTTTTTCAACGGTTTCTCTCCAAAACGAGCCAAATTTTTTTTTTATTACAATGATTGTTTCATTAAATTAGGATGTCGACAAAATTTTTTAATATTATGGACACACTGTTAGGACAGGAGTAAAGTTGAAATTCAGTATAATTCACATAAGTATGGGGAAATGGAAATCTTTCAAAAATTTATTTTCCTGTAAAGCAAGATGAGTTTATTTATGATCATGATGATAATATTGGGTCATTATTGTTTAAGTTCAGTTAAAAAAAATCGGGGGGAGAAAAATCTTTTGAGAATCTAGAGAAAACTTAAGCCAGTTAAGCATTGTGACCAAATAAACTTTTTTTTCTCATAGTTTGCAGTTTTCCTGAGATGGGCATATATGTGTAGATCTAGTTTTTTTACATAACTTTTTTTTACTTATGAAACATTGACATTCAGTGGGTGAATATTCCAACAAGTCATCATTCTGCATTATATTGCTTACCTTTCACATCCTGTGAATTCAGTTGAATCATTTAACGTTGTTCAAATAACAAACCACATTTCAATTATCCAATCAAACTGGATTTATAAAACGTGAGAATGTTGCTCTTTGTGCGGTTATATATTGATGATTTACAATATCATCACACTTTATTGATAGAAAATGTCTTTTTTAGATGGAGTAGATGTCCATTCCCCGAGCCCCCCAATTGGTAAGTACATGCATCTATGGATACTGGGTTTTATTTTTTTATGTTCTAAGATGGTGATTTTATAAGATGAAAATTATTTAGGTCCGCAAAATCCTATTTTGAGAATAATATTTTTTTTTAATATGAGCCATTCTCCATATAAATAAAAAAAATCACAAAATTTGTGAAGAAAAAATTATTTTGGACCAAAAAACAAAGAAAGTAAATTTGTGATTATTCCCACAGGATTGCAACACGAAACTTATTAGAGCGAGTTTTAAATTCTTAATTTCTTTTTTTTTTGTAATTCAATAAAAAGACAATGAAAGGTCAGGTTAACCGTGTTGAAAAAAATTTAAAAATGTTAAAGGTCTGTAGGCCTTAGCTAACCCCCTGTACGTTATTGATAATTAGCCCAATATACTAATTTCGATACTATTCTGTATATTTTATAAACCACATTTAACAAATGCTGAATAAAAATATAAAGAAAAATTCTTTAAAAAGAATTCCTGTATTTTTAAAAAAAAAAAAAACATTTAATTAAATCTGTACTTTTAGTGAAAGCCATTATTGCAGAAAAAATATATTTTTATCGATGAACGGCAATTTGGACTTTGATACTAAGTCTCTGGAAA
This sequence comes from Saccostrea cuccullata, assembly GCF_032062105.1. NCBI lineage: Eukaryota > Metazoa > Mollusca > Bivalvia > Ostreida > Ostreidae > Saccostrea > Saccostrea cuccullata. The sequence goes on from NW_026936980.1 coordinate 156,664, forward strand.
GTTGTTTTCCCTGCTTATTTTGTTCAAATGATAAGATCTGAAACAAAAGTTAATTGCAAATGGCAAATTTTAGGGGATATGTCTTTATACATGCCATGCTTTCAATAAGAGCCTTTCAAAGACAATTCATGTCCAACTTACCCTTCATTGATAAACATGCATTTATTATTTCTGAGATGATGGTTTTTACTAATAATACAGAATTAAGCAGGTGCATTTTTAAAATATGCAAAATTTTTGATAAATTTTTTCTCTATAAATATTTTTCTTTTAAATATTTGTTTTCAAATGATACTTTTTTATATGCTAAACAATGATATATTAATAAAACTTAGAAGTTTTAACTTTATACCTCACATTAATTCAGAGCTATTGTAAAAATAAATTTTTGGATATGTTGACCTTTTATGAAACCTTAACTTTTTTTAGAATATAGGCCATAACTCAAGAACCCCTTGGCCAATCATAGCCAGATTTGGCACGGGATATATTTGGCTCAAGTGCTCCTGGTTAAGTAATAAAACTAGGGTTGTGAACTTTAAACAAGGGGCAATAATTTGGAAAATAGAAACACATGTACTGGTTGCTAATAAAAACATTTTTGCCCTGAATAACTGGGCAGAGTGTCACCAAACTTACATACAAGGGTGAGGATATATTGAAGATTTTAAATTGTTCAAGGCATCAACCTGGGGTCACAATGACCTACTTTTTAAATTTTGCAGATTTTCAAATTGATAAAATGGTATAATTTGAATAATTTCAGACCTATGATCATCAAATTTTAGGTTTTCAAAGAAAGTTGACCAAAAGGTAGGTCACTGCGACCTACTGTTGACATTTTATGGCTACATTTAGGTATCTCAGGTATTTATTGGCTTAGAATCATCAAGCTTTGTCACTTGATGCATCTTGGGTTTTCAAAGAACATGATCAACCAAAAAGTAGACTTTTTTTTAATATATTCTGGTGCCTCAGATACTTATTGGCTTAGAATCATCAAACTTTGTCAGTTGACGCATCTTGGGTTTTAGAGAATAGTGACCAAAAAGTATATCACAGTGACCTACTTTTGACATTTTATGGTTATATGTAAGTATCTCAGGTACTTATTGGCTTGGAATCATTAAACTTTGCAGAAGATGCATATTGGGTTTTCGGAGAATGTTGACCAAAAAAGAGGTAACAATGACCTTAACTTTTGAATTTAATGGCAATATGAAATTATTTCCAGGTCCCCATTGGCTAAATGGAATCTACAATCTTTGTCAATTGATGTATTTTAGGTCCTTTGAGAATGTCAGACAAAAAAGTAGGTCACAATGACCTACTCATGGTATTTTTAGCTATATTTAAATCTTCAGTTGTAACTAGCTAAGAATTGTCAAACTTTGTCAATTGATGCATCTTGGGTCTTCAGAGAAGGTCAACTGAAATTTAGGTCACGGTGACTTACTTTTGAAATTTTAAAATGTTTCAGGTACTGTTAAGCTAAGAAACTCTGTTCAGTTGATGCATCTTGGGTCCTCAGAATGTGTTCAATAAAAAGATGGTCCTGGTGACCTACTTTTTGGAATCTCTAGGCATTGTCTGAATATTTCAAATACTAAGAATATTCAGATAATCAAACTTTGTCATGACCGAAAGACTGACCGACAGACAGCAGCAAAGCAGTATGCCCTCCCTTCTTCGAAGGGGGGCATAAAAATCAAGTTTCCCTTTTGCACTATATGATGTTGATGCAATCAAATCAGGTTATCTCAAACTGGATGGAATCAAAAAATTACATTGAGACATCCTAGATTCTGAGGGTAAAATACTGAAGGAATAAAATTTTGGGGTCAGTGGATTTTTTTTATCTTGTTTGGGGTGGGGTTTATTGCTACCACTAACCCATGGACTGGTACTTGATTTTTAGCTCTTCTGAGCCAAAGGCTCAAAGAGCTAATGCTATGGCCATTTGTGCGGTGTGCGTAAACTTTTTAGATTATGGGCCATAACTCAAAAACCCCTTGGTCAATCATTGTCAAATTTGTCACAGGGTATCCCTGGCCCAAGGGCTACCATTTATACTAAAACTAGGGTTGGGACCCCTTAACAAGGGGAGATAATCAGGAAAATAAAACCAAAAGTACTAGTTGCTAAGAAATCTTTTTCTCCATAACCACTGGGCAGATTTTCACCAAACTTACATATAAGGATCAGGATATGTTGAAGATTAAAATTTGCCTGGGGAATTACACTGGAGCAAAGAATGTGGTCTCAAAGTAACCTCAAAGTTGACCAAAATTTACACTTAATAAAAACATTTATATTTTGCTTACTATAAAGACTAGGATCATCAAATCTTGTAAGTTGATGCATCTTTGGACTTCACATCATGTTAACTGAAAAGTAGGTCATGGTGACCTACTTTTTTGATTTTGCGGGCATTTGTTTTCAAATTAGTTTTGAGGCATATTTTGGAAACATTCAGGCCTATGATCATGAAACTTTGTCAGTTGATGCATCTTGGGACCTCAAACAGCATCAATATAAAAGTAGGTCATCATGACCTACTTTTTGAATTTTATGGCTAATCTTTTCTAAATCATTTAATCCTATTATTTCAGACTCTGAGAGGTTTAGAATCATCAAATCTTGTAAGTTCATGCATCTTGGGGCCTTAAAACATATTTATAAAAAAAATAGGTCACTGTGACCTACTTTTTCAACTTTGCAGGCATTTGTTTTCAAATTTTTTAAAAGGCATATTTTGAATACTATTAGACCTATGATCATCCAATTTTTAGCTCTTCTGAGCCAAAGGCTCAAAGAGCTAATGCTATGGCCATTTGTGCGGTGTGCGGTGTGCGTTAACTTTTTAGATTATGGGCCATAACTCAAAAATCCCTTGGTCAATCATTGTCAAATTTGTCACAGGGTATCCTTGGCCCAAGGGCTACCATTTATACTAAAATAAGGGTTGGGACCCTAAAACAGGGGGAGATAATCATGAAAACAATACCAAAAGTACTGGTTGCTAAAAAATCTTCTTCTCCATAACCACCAGGCAGATTTTCACCAAACTTACATACAAGGATCAGGATATGTTGAAGATTAAAAATTGTTCAAGGCATGACCCTGGGGCAAAGGGCGTGGTCTCAAGGTCACTTCAAAGTTGACCTAAATTTACAATTAATAAAAATGTTTATATTTTGCTTACTATAAGGACTAGGATCATCAAATCTTGTAAGTTGATGCATCTTAGGACTTCACATCATGTTAACTCAAAAGTAGGTCACGGTGACTTACTTTTTTAATTTTTCGGGCATTTGTTTTCAAATTGATTTGAAGGCATATTTTGGACACTTTAAGGCCTATGATCATCAAACTTTGTCAGTTGATGCATCTTGGGTCCTTGAACAACGTCAACTTAAAAGTAGGTCACTGTGACCTACTTTTTGAACTTTATGACTTATCCTTTTTAAAACATTTAATCCCATTATTTCAGACACTGAGAGGGTTAGAATCACCAAATCTTGTAAATTGCTGCATCTTGGGACCTTAAATCATATTTATGAAAAAGTAGGTCACTGTGACCTACTTTTAGAATTTTGCAGGCATTTGTTTTCAAATTGTTTAAAAGGCATATTATGATTACCTTCAAACCTATGATCATCAAACTTGGTCAGCAGATGCATCTTGGGACTCTGAAAAATGTCGACCAAAATGTAGGTCACGATGACCTACTTTCGACATTTTATGGCTATATTTAAGTGGTATTTATTGGCTTAGAATCATCAAACTTTGTGAGTTGATGCATCTTGGGTTTTCGGAGAGTGACGACCAAAAATTAGGTCACGGTGACCTACTTTTGACATTTTATGGCTATATTTAAGTATCTCTGGTACTTATTGGCTTAGAATCATCAAACTTTGTTAGTTGATGCCTCTTGGGTTTTCGGAGAATGTCGACCAAAAAGTAGGTCACAGTGACCTACTTTTGACATTTTATGGTTTTTTTAAGTATATCTGGTATTTATTGGTTTAGAATCATCAAACTTTGTTAGTTGATGCCTATTGGGTTTTCAGAGAATGTCGACTAAAAAGTAGGTCACAGTGACCTTCTTTAGAATATCTCAGGTATTTATTGGCCTAGAATTATCAAACTTGGTCAGCAGATGCATCTTGGGACTCTGAAAAATGTCAACTAAAATGTAGGTCATGATGACCTAAGTATCTTAGGTATTTATTGGCCTAGAATAATCAAACTTTGTCAGTTGATGCATTTTGGGTTTTCCAAGAATGTAGACCAAAAAGTAGGTCATGGTGACTTACTTTTGAATATCTCAAATACTTATTGGCTTAGAATCTTCAATCTTAGTTTGTCTATTAATGCATCTTGAGTCCTCAGAAAACTTCAATCTTAAAGTAGGTCACTGTGACCTACTCATGGTTTTTTATAGCTTTATTAAAATATCATCAGTCCTAATTGGCTAAGAATCATCAAACTTTGTCAGTTGATGCAACTTGGGTCTTAGGATACTTAGGGTTAGAGGCTTCAAATACAAGTGTTAGGTTGTACAATTTATCAGAAGAGTGATTCAAGGCCCTTGGGCCTCTTGTATTGATGCATCTTGGGTCTTCAGAAAATGTCAACCAAAGAGTAGGTCACCGTGACCTATTTTTTACATTTTATGGCTATATGTCGGTATCTGAGGTACTTTTTTGGCTTAGATTTATCAAACTTTGTCAGTCGATGCGTTTTGGGTATTCAGAGATTGACGACCAAAAAGTAGGTCACGGTGACCTACTTTTGACATTTTATGGCTACATTTAAGTGTTCTCAGGTATTTATTGGCTAAGAATCATCAAACTTTTTCATTTGATGCACCTAGGGTTTTCGGATCATGTCGACCAAAAAGTTGGTCACGGTGACCTACTTTTGAATATCTCAGGTACTGATTGGCTTAGAATCATCAAACTTTGTCAGTAGATGCATCTTGGGTTTTTGGAGATTGAGGACCAAAAAGTAGGTCACCGTGACCTTCTTTTGACATTTTATGGCTATATTTAGATATCTTGGGTACTTATTGGCTTAGAATCATCAAACTTTGTCAATTGAAGCATTTTGGGTTTTCGGAGAATAATGATCGAAAAGTAGGTCGGGGTGATCTACTTGTGACATTTTATGGCTATCATACATATATCACATGGATTCGAGGGTGACATACCAGAATATTTGCCCAGAGGAGACAGGAAAGCCCTGAGGTGTTATGTCACCCGATGCCGAAGGCAGAGGGTGACATAACACTTTAGGGCTTTCCTGTCACTGAGGGGCAAATATTCTGGTATTGTCTCCTGAGAAGCCATATGGTATATGTTATATGACATTTTTAAAATTTAAAAAAATTTAATCAATAATTTAAAATCATTGAAACTTTCACAAGTAATCCAAAAATGCTTTCTTGACGTTAAGAATAACGCTCCGTTGTTTACATTTGCTTAGCAACGGACGTCATAAAATCTGGAACCCAAGCTAAAATGCGTAACGTAAAAACACGTGAACGTGATCGAGAGGGTGACAAAACTGCTTCCGTCGGGGGGACATAACTGTTTCCGGCGTGTGACATAACTGTTTCTGGTGTAATTCAACAATTTTCAGGGTTTATAGCGAAACTTATTACCGGGGGGTACATTTGTGACATAATAGGAAAACTTATCTAAAAATGTTATATACTTAAGTATTCTCAGGTACTTATTTGCTTAGAATTGTCAAATTTTGTCAGTTGATGCACCTTGGGTTTTCGGAGAATGTTGACCAATGAGTAGGTCACTGAGACCTACTATAATGTCACCCTTTCGATCATGTTTACGTGTTTTTACGTTACACATTTTAGTATGTAGTACATTATGTTATACAACATTTTTGAATTTAAAAAATTGTCTAAAATAATTAAAGTTTAGACAAATAATCCAAAAATTCTTCCAAGAAAATAAAAATTATGTTCCTTTGTTTACATTTCCTTAGCAACCGACGTCATAAAATCTCAAACCCGAGCTAAAATGTGTAACGGAAAAACTTGTGAATATGATCGAGATGGTGACATAACTGCTTCCATCAGGGGACATAACTGTTCTGGCGTTTGACATAACTGCTTCCAGTGTTATTCAGCATTTTTCAGGATTTATAGTGAAACTATTACATTGAATGTGACATAATAGGAGAACTTATCTAAAAATATTATATCACAGAGTAAGCACTGCCAAAGAAATGTTTGTATTGTTTTATGGACTTTGAGATTGAATACTGTTCATTATCTCAATATCCTTCTTTGCTCTGAAACTGAAAATCTTCAACAGAATAATTAGTGAAATCATTAATACCTCAAAATGAAACAAGGTGACTTAAGGTGTATTTCATTCAACGTAATAATTAAAATGTCTGTAATCTGGACTTTTTCAGATGCTGAGCCAGTTTCCTATATCGATCCTCCATACTGGTGCTCCATTGCATACTATGAATTGAATAATCGCGTGGGGGAGACTTTTCACGCCTCTCAGCCCTCGCTAACTGTGGATGGATTTACTGATCCCTCCAACTCGGAACGCTTCTGTCTGGGCCTACTGTCCAACATCAACAGAACTCAGCAAGTGGAGATGACACGCCGCCACATAGGTTAGTATCCGTAGAACTCAGCAAGTGGAGATGACACACCGCCACATAGGTTAGTATCAGTAGAACTCAGCAAGTGGAGATGACACACCGCCACATAGGTTAGTATCAGTAGAACTCAAAAGATAGAGATGACACACTGCCACATAGGTTAGTATCAGTTGAACTCAATAGATAGAGATGACACACCGCCACATTGGTTAGTATCAGTTGAACTCAATAGATAGAGATGACACACCGCCACATTGGTTAGTATCAGTAGAACTCAAAAGATAGAGATGACACACTGCCACATTGGTTAGTATCAGTAGAACTCAAAAGATAGAGATGACACACCGCCACATTGGTTAGTATCAGTAGAACTCAAAAGATAGAGATGACACACTGCCACATTGGTTAGTATCAGTAGAACTCTTTAGAGATGACATGCCACCACATAGGTGAGTATCAGTAGAACTATATAGAGATGACACACCACCACATGGATTAGTATCAGTAGAACTCTATAGAGATGACACACCGCCACATAGGTGAGTATCAGTAGAACTCAGGAGATAGAGAAGACACGCCACCACATTGGTAAGTATCCACAGAAATCAGCAGATAGAGAGATGATATGCGGCCACATTGGTTAGTATCAAAAGAACTGAGCAGGTGGAGATGACACATTACCATTGTTTATGCTGTGGTGGTGTACTTCAGTCTTTTATGTGATTTATGCTGTGGTGTTGTACATATCATATATACTCGCCTATAAGTTGGTCTGCCTATAAGTCGGTTGTATTTAATAAGCTTATACATCAGAGGGACTGACCTTATAAAAAAAATTCTTTTTTTAACTTGCCTATAAGTCAGGCAAAGAGTTTTGGACCAGAGATTAACTCCCCAAAAACAGACATATAGGTGAGTATATACGGTAAGTCTTATATGTGATTTATGCTATGGTGGTGTAATTACATGATTTATGCTGTGATGGGGTACTTTGGTCTTTCACCAGATGTACCCTTTTGAAGAAACATACAATTAGAATTGTTGTTAACAATTGATCAATGCACGATCACAGTGTCCAGGATTTCCCTAAGGGTATTAACCGATATTTTTTTGAAAGAAAAACACAGTATTTATGAGATGAAATTAAATACATTGAAGAGACTGACACCTATAAAAAAACCAGTAAAAAACAACTCGTTTTCAGCATAGCAAAGAATCCATTATCATGATTATCAGCTTAGCAAACCAATTAATTCAAAATAAGCATTAACATAAACAATTTCAATTTAACTGATTTGTATTTTATTGCCAAGATCATAAGAAAAAAAAAGAAAAAGACGGATTTCTATTTAATTTCAAAATATTATGCAACATTTCAAAACAGCACCTTCTTGTAAGAGAGCATAAAGATGCTTATAAGAATTTTAACTTTCTATTTTTAACTCTTTATGCATTGCAATACAACTTTAAAAACAGTTGAGAAATTATTCCATGCTCATAATTTTTTTTAAATCACAGCCATGTAATGCAGATTGTAAAAGTTTGTACTACATTGGTTGTCTATTAATAGGTAAAGGTGTGCGTTTGTACTACATTGGTTGTCTATTTATAGGTAAAGGTGTGCCTTTGTACTTTACTGGTTGTCTATTTGTAGACAAACGGGTGCCTTTGTACTACATTGGTTGTCTATTTATAAGTAAACATTGGTTGTCTATCTACGGGTAAAGGTGTGCCTTTGTACTTTATTGGTTGTCTATTTGTAGACAAATGGGTGCCTTTGTACTACATTGGTTGTCTATTTATAGGGAAACATTGGTTGTCTATTTACAGGTAAAGGTGTGCGTCTGTACTACATTGGAGGCGAGGTTTTTGCGGAATGCCTCAGTGAGAGCGCGGTGTTTGTACAGAGCCCGAACTGTAATCAGCGTTACGGATGGCACCCGGCAACAGTCTGCAAAATACCTCCAGGTAAGTCCAACATACATAACAGTCGCCTGCAGGGTGCAGTGGTTAGAGTGTTTTCTAGATTTCTCTAGATTTACTGAGTAAGGAGTTATCCCTACATAGCTGATTTGAATCCCACAATGGGACATCAAGACAGATCCTTCAGACGAAACTGTAAAAACCAATATCACGTGTCTCAGGATTCAGGACACCAGATCCATTCCTAAAAAAAAAAATGGTTATAAATCACGTTTTTGTTCTATCAATCCAAATGGAGTCTCTCAAGTTAAAAAATACTGAGAAAGAAATATATCCAGTCTGAACATTTGTTGTTTTATAATTCTGTGGATCCTTTTTCAAAAACAGAAAAATGATTGGAACCCTCAAATTAATTGTCCTTTTACTGAATTGATTTATTTTTTTAGGCTACATAAGACCACACATCGATATGGTCTATATATTAAGTATTAGGTTCTACAGTGAAATATTTATTTCAACTGTACAGGTCTTACACATGTTTCTTATTGAATAACTTTATCACAATACTGTGATTTATTAGAGAATTCTGTCCATGGCTTTGACCTCAGCAATAACTGCAGTAGACTTTTGGTCATTTGTAAATGCTCTCTATTGTAGGTTGTAATCTGAAGATTTTTAATAACCAGGAGTTTGCTGCGTTGCTTGCCCAGTCCGTCAATCAGGGCTTTGAGTCTGTGTACCAGCTGACCAGGATGTGCACCATTCGTATGAGTTTTGTCAAGGGTTGGGGAGCGGAGTATAGGTAGGACCACGGGATCACCTGTTTGTCTCATTGTACAGTAAATCTGTACAGTTATAGCAAAGTCACTGGGACCTAGGAAATTACTTTGCTATATCTGTATAAGGAATTTCAGGGGTGTGCAATTACAAAAATAAATTACTAGCCCATGAGGCTAGTGACGGTAACAAAGTTACTAGCCCGAGGTTGCCAGTCACTAGCCCATTTACTACCCAAAACAATACATGTCATGTATAAGTATAACATAAAGTTTTAAAAAAAAATTTTAATTGAAATAAATAAAACAAATAATGGTTTGCGCTTTGTAATTGTCAGGTTCCCCCTATTTATATCGACTATAACTGTCACTGAGACGACTGGCGACAGGAACACACAATGCATATATGTTAAAACGAATTAAAGATTATGATTTTACAGAAAAGTTCATTCGAACCTCAATTCAGTCGAGGTAAATATATGTTTACTTTCGTTTTAGATTTACTAGCCCGATGAGCTAACGCAGTATAGATTTAAGATAGCCCGACCTCTAAAACTGGTAGCCCCGGGCGTCGGGCGATGGTAATTGCACACCCCTGAATTTGTTAAATTTACAGCAGTCTTGTCCAAAGTCATCATTTCATAAGTTCTATGGTCGATACAATGACCTTGTCAGCAAATACAATTTATCATTGAATCAAATGCTGACTGACGTTTTTCATACCAATTGTTAGTCCATTATTTATACACTGAATTGACGACGGATTTTTTCCATTATTTCCTGATCATGACAAGGTGCACATGGCGGGTGTGACCGGTCGGCAGGGCATGCTCACTCCTCCATGGCACCTGATCCCACCTCTGATGTTTCGGGGGTCCTTGTTTGCTCTGCTCTTATTTTGTATTGTTTTATGGACTTTGAGATTGAATACTGTTCGTTATCTCCATATCCTTCACATAACTAAGGATCCAAGATAACTTCACTATATATGTGAATTCTCAATATCTGTGTTCCTACTAATTAAGTTTTACTGTATAACTAAGAAACACATTTTCTTTGCTATGGAAACTAGTTTGGGCCATAGGAAATAATTCACAAAAAGTCATCATATTGACAGAAATTAAGATTAAATGGAGAGATAACTTTTTGTGCAAAAAAAAAAAAATCAGGATCCAGTCTTGATCTAACTTTCAAAGCCCTTGGTCCCTCAAAATCAAAATTCCCTCCTTGCATAATTTATTGTTTGTTACCCTGAATACATGTACCTTAAGTATTTCCTTAATTAACACCACTACCTGCACATTTCTAACAGTCAGCTGACCTAAGGAGTGAACTTTTCAGGTGCAGTCCCACTCTGCTTAATTGTTATTTACCCTCAATACATTGAAATAACTGTATAATTAAACCTAAATGGCCTCAGACTTAAGTGGGAGGAAAAGGACTTTAAAGAGCTACTTAAACTGCAGGGTTATACACGTAACTTTTCATATTGATGCCCACACTTAATTAAGATAATTCACATTGAATGTCTTAACAGAATACCGCTAAAAAATCATATAATTATGAATACAGTAGGAAGTGGTGATGTGTGTATAATAGCGCTAATTCAAGAATATGCCAACAACTCAACACCCAGTGATTGTGTTAAATTTTATAGGTGCCAAATTATGTAGAGTAATTCCTTAATTCTCTGTTTTTCAGGAGACAGACTGTGACCAGTACGCCCTGCTGGATTGAAATTCACCTGAACGGTCCACTACAATGGCTGGACCGAGTTCTGGTCCAGATGGGGTCACCAGGGTTACCCTGCTCCAGTATGTCTTAAGGCCGTACACCCTAGGGAAAGGGTCAATCATAGGGAGGTGTCATTAAGCTGCCTATGTTGCACAACTTTCTCTTTTGATATCAAAATCTAATTTTTTTGGGCCCCTCAGAAAAGAAATTCTTCTTGAAGAGGAAAAGGAGATTGTCATCAACCCAGAGTTAAACAGATCGAAATGCTGTTAAAAGATGCAGTTAGTTGATAAAATAATGTACAAATTTATTGTCAAAAGGTTGTATCACATATTGATGACAAGTATTGTAACAGTTCAGTGATTTATCAACCCCCTCCCTGTTTTTATATAAACTGTAGTCAGTAAAAATCGCTAGGATTATATGCAATAAGTTCCTCTGCTGCCAGATTTTATTGTATTCAAAAGCATTATACCACTGTATAATTCAGTATCACTGTAAACAAACACTGAGAAATCCCCGGTAATTTCAAATCTGGACCGAAGCTTTACTGGATTGAGAGAGGAGCATTTTCTCTCTGTTTGTTGTTATATCAGGGTAAACACCGCCTCTCAAATGTATTTCACAATATGTACATGTACAATTAAGAAATGAATTCAGTAGTTCAAAGTTTGTTGACCAGCTTTTCTTTTTGTGTATGTGTAATAGATACATATTCAATCTCATACTTTTTATATCTGTTTTCAAAAGGAATATTCACTTCATTTTAATAGGAAGTGGTCACCATGAAATATATTGAGGGTCATAATGTCAATGTATTCAAAAAGTATTATGTTTTGATAGAAAAAGTGAAATTAGAAGGAAAAAAAGTAATACAATGTAGATATTTTGATGCTAATTTGGCGACAACTATGGTTGCTTCTGTATTGTGAATTGAAGAAGGGAGGGATGAATTATGTTTTATTATGTTGTCCATTGACAAGTTTCATTTTCCTATCGTGCAGTTTTTGTTAAACTGTAGACTTGTAGACTTACGTCTCTTGTTGAGTGGTGCAGATCCATATGTGGTACAGTATATTGTTGCCTTTTTGTAGTTTTTTATGCGGTGATGCTTTAAAGGCAGTCTAAAGCAGAGAAAGTACAGTGTCGTCTTTCATGTTCTCTCAACTTCATAAACTGTCGTTGTAGTTTGAGAATGTTTTCTTCAGCTTTCTTTTCATGAAAAATGTAATTTTTGATTTGTATAGTAAAAACTTAATAATTATAATGAATTGGATGGAGACATGTTACATAATTCACTTGGTTAGATGGACACTAACTAATTTTCACATATAAGAAAAAGATTTTTGAAGGAAAGTATTACTTTTTATTTGTCAGTTTTATTTAAAATAAGTTTACATTATTAAACAACATGTTATTTCTAAATATTATGTAGTCAGCATTTTTTATATTCACCGAAACCCATCACAAATGGCTTTGAATGATTAAGCAATGAAGATTGTTTACGTTTAAAAAAGTTGAATTGCAGATTATTTCGATTTCTTTATTGAATCACATCTCATAATTGCTTAAAAAAGATTATAATAACACCACAAGGGAAAAGAAGGTTTATAAGATAATCTGTATGTGCTAGGGATGGCATCAGATAAACCAAGTGACTGGTTTAATCGAACAAGTAGACTTGTTTGTAATTTTCTAAGGAATTATTACATTCAAATTATATCTATTCAAAACAAACTGGGAAAAAAAAATTGAAAAGCGTAAGTTGTTCATTACATAAAAAAAAATATTTTTACAAATTATTGGAATTACATGTACTTTACAATCAAAATAAAAAAGAATTGTACTTTTAAAGTACACTTCTATTGAAAGTGGGTTTTACCGATCACCATCGGTCATGGTATAGGACTTTTCAGTTTATTCATAAACAATGTTTTTGATGACACATGATGTTGAGGAAATTACATGTACCAGTCGAGATAAAATTTTCTGCTAAAATTGACAAATGTGGGAATTTTGCATCAAACTCACAAGAAGGGGCACTAAGGGGTACATATGCACTAACTGACGGTTATGTTTTCTGATCTATTTATAAAATCTATAAAAAAAAAAAACGGTAAGAACTTTATTTTAATGCAGAGGTATTTATCCATTGATTAGTAATATGTATGTTATAATGTACTTTTACTGTAGTTAATATTTTGATGAAACCTAATTTTCACTAGTTAGCTGTTTGGTTATTATAAGGGAGACAAATTTTACACAAACTGTTGTTTTTGTTGTATACAATCCTTACCAACTAAATATACCCAGAATAAAAAATTTCATGAGCAGCGGACTCAAGAAATTATGTGAAAACAAAGTTCTTGCAAATTCAAAGCCATTAGCATTTGTAGTATAATGAACAGCAAATTATTAGATGTTGAACTGTTGCCATTCCTAGTCTTTACAATTATTTTTGTGATGAAAACCAGCTTTAGTTAAATAGAAGCATATGTTGAGTTTTACACAAAGTAATTGATTACAAGTGAATTATTTTTAAAATCTCATTCTTTGTAATGTAATATGAATTCATACAAAAAAATGGAGATTTGTGCTTAATGAATTTTTTTTTTATAAGAGGTCATTTTTTTTATAGTTGACAAACATTTAATATCACTGGACTTTGTTTATCACCTTCCTATTTAAAATCATTTCATTTCTTTTGTCTAGATCAGAAAATTAGAGAAGCATTGTATATACATCATTAAATCACAAATGCCATGTGTCACCATTGTATACTAAGTAGTCTAGAACTGATTTAGTGTTTGATCCTCCCGGCTTTTGATGTGAGGAAGCTTACTTTGTGATATCACTTTCATACTCCCCCGTTCTCCCTTTTGTTTTGTATCGTGCATATATTTGCTACATGTATATTTAATGTTTTATGTTATTATCGTAGCTGAATTAAAATGGCTGATGTTAAAGAAAGTTTCTAATTTTTTTTCTAGTAGTTTAATTTAAGGCATTTTTGACTGAAGCAGTCACTTAATGGTATTGGACAAATAACTGTCAGTCAAAATACAGCATAATGAGCATGTAGTAGATCTGCTCCAAAAACTGTAACTTGGCCCTCATCCAGCAAATGTTGATCAGATCAAGCATCTGAAGTAAGCCAGGTATTTTGCATCCTTAGATGTAACTGATTCTATCATCCATGCAAGTTTGGTCAAAGTACGGCATATACCTGTAGTTACTTGAGATTCAGGGAATGAACCTGTTCCAAAAATGTAACTTTGCCCTCAAAATATAGGTTAGATCCAGCATTCGAAGCAAGACAAGTAGTTTGCATCCTTAGATGTATCACCACTGCAAGTTTGGTCAATATAGGACTTAAAATTTCTTGGAAAATTGGACCTGTTCAAAAAAATCAACCTACTTCAAAAACCAGACTTCTCTAAACATTCTTTTGCTAAAATTGCAGCATCTGAAACCTTGACTGATACAAAGAAACGCACTAGAAGTATCTTCCATGAATCTCTGATTAATGTATGGCATAGACGTTCTTAATACGAAAGCTGCACTGAAACTATTACTTTGGTCTCCGACACCGAGAGTCGACACCAGACCCTACCCTTCCGCTTATGGCATAATTTTTCCGCTTTTTACCACAAAATTACGCTATTACGCCACTGATATTAATTTTACGCTTTTGATATTTTGGTTTAAAATTCTTTATGAACGACTAAATCTAGAGTTGAAAGGGTTAAAGTACGACTTGCAGAAATAAAATGAGAAGTTCTAATAAAGGTAATTAATAGAGGACCGGTTCGATAACGTACATAATACACTTAATAGTTACAAGTAAACTGGTATGGTGAAGATTCGAAAGAAGACGAGAAGGCACTTTTAAATGATATTGCAATGAGTAAAGCCATTTCTATATTCAATTTAGTTTATTTTCACATTGCTTAGAACAAGATAGAGAAATGTGAGTGTTAAAAAGATAAAGTACAATGTTATGATATAAGATTTGTGTAAACATGCAAACGCTAGCCTTCAGTTAAGTGATTTGATACAAATTGACCTAATGCTTCATTAAGGATGTACGGTTGTATCAAAATACAGGATACTGGTATTTTACAACAATTTTGCCAATAAATGATTCGAAAAAAAAAATTATTACATCTTTGCTTAGTAATGTACATTTTCGGTTGTTTTGAGAGAAAATAAAGTACTATAGTAAAAACAACAAAATAGGAAAACATGATTGATAACGCTTTTACCTCAGTCTGAAATTCCACCAAAAAATGTACTGAAATTACACCCTTGCAATGAAAAGGGTAGGCATGTCTGTATCACATAAGCTCCCCCAACTTCGGTAAGGTGAGCTAAAAATGGATCTATGGTGAAGCATTACATATATCTCCAACACTAGATTGCATTCCTTGGTGTTTTTTGTGTGGTTGTAAAAGTGAACCACTTGTATAAGACGAGCTTTTTAAACTGCTGTTGGAAAATAATTAAATAGATTTTCCCTATCTTTTACTTAATTCTTTGTTCATGTCTCATATATGTAGCTTATTCGGTACATAAGAGCATGTTTTGTGTGCATTCAATTTCAAACCAGCAGGTTACTGACAATAAAATTGGCATCACATGGTTGCAAATACAACCTATTGTTGTGACTAACTTGAGTAACATGTACATTTATTATACCAATTGTTAGGTTACTGCCATAAGAAAAAAAAAATTCTGACCGATAAATCCTTTTGCAGGAGGAATTAATACAGAGAGTCACAGGGGTATGGCTTGTCGTCAGTGGATTACTTTTTTTCGGAGATACATGATACCACATCATGTGTTTCAAGGTCTCTGTTTTTGTACACCACTGGATATTAGTTTTGTTAACAGGATTTACAAAAGTGATCACTTACCTGATTGTCACGAACCTTTTTATCCAATTTCTGTGAAAAGGCTTTTTAAGATAGATTGTCACAAAGCAAAGAGCATGATTTTTTTTTTAATCTTTTTTTAGCTCTACTGGTCGAGACCAGAAGAGCTTATGCGATAGTAATGCGTCCGTCGTCCGCCCGTCTGTCTGTCTGTCTGTCTGTAAACAATTTTTCAAAATGCTACTCCTCCTACAGTTTTGGTCCGATTTCAATATAACTTGGCACACAAGTAGGCTGCACTAAGATACATAATTTTGTGCATCGGTTTTTGATTTCGATAAACGGTGTTGCCGTGGTTACTAAAAATAGAAATTTCTGTGAAATTCTTTCAAAATGCTACTCCTCCTACAGTTTTGGTCCAATTTCAATATAACTTAACACAAAAGTAGACTACACTAAGATACATAATTCTGTGCATCGGTTTTTGATTTCGATGAACGGTGTTGCCTTGGTTACTAAAAATAGAAATTTCTGTGAAATTCTTTCAAAATGCTACTCCTCCTACAGATTTGGTCCGATTTCAGTATAACTTGGCACACAAATAGACTACACTAAGATACATAATTCTGTGCATCGGTTTTTGATTTCGATAAACGGTGTTGCCGTGGTTACTAAAAATAGAAATTTCTGTGAAATTCTTTCAAAATGCTACTCCTCCTACAGTTTTGGTCTGATTTTGATATAACTTGACATACAAGTAGACTACACTAAGATACATAATTCTGTGCATCGGTTTCTGATTTCAATGAACAATGTTGCCATGGTTACTAAAAATAGAAATTTCTGTGAAATTCTTTCAAAATGCTACTCCTCCTGCAATTTTGGTCTGATTTCAGTACAACTTGGCACACAAGTAGACTATACTAAGGTACATAATTCTGTGCATTGGTTTTTATTTTGATGAGTGGCAAGGATCATTTTTCTATTTATTGCTGATTTAAAGTCTCAAGTCCCAACTGCTACTTTTCTCTTCCTTTGTTTTAAGTATAAACCAGTAGAGCTACAGTCTCGACAGAGACTTCTGGTTTTTAAATAAACTTTATGTAAGATGTTTGTTTCAAAATACTTATGATTCAGATTTGACGTTTTTATAGGAGACTTTAATATTTATTTCATAAATCCTTCACAAACATTTTTACAAGTTTTAAAAATTGTCATCAAAATAAATAGTTCCACATTACGTAGTGATTTCAAAAATCCTGCAAGAATAAACATAAAAAGTTGAAAAAGTGTCATCAAAATTAATAGTCCTACATTACTGTAGTGCGTATAGTCAGCACTCTGCTATAATTACTTAGTATAAACATAGGTATCAATATGACGAAATTATCTCTTTTGTCACAAAGTACGGACACAAGCAAGACATATTTCAATTTCTATAAAATGAGGCCTTTTCAGCTCACCTGAGTTTACTCAGGTTCCTGGTTGTTCGATCTCTATGGATGTAGTTACATGTAAGCCTATTGCCTAGGTCACATTTAAGCCGATGGTCAGGCGACCAAATTTTACTCGTGTCGTGAAAAACATTTCACATTTCCAAAAATGACCAACGGCCGACGGTTTTGAAGCAAAAATGGGATTCAATCGGTATGTCAGGAGATGTGTCATTTGACGAGTACGGCGCACGGTCTGAAGTTAGACTTCCAGAAGGCAGGGCAAGCTATACACCACGCGCTGGGATTGACGACGTTGTGACGGGCCATCTATTTGACACTCCAAAACCACAGATGCAGACAATGGGGACAGATAATGCGAAGACAGGCCATATAATCAAGCGAGCCACATATGACGGAACCAGTTCTTGGCTGGACTACAAATCACATTTTGAGGCTTGTGCTGTTGTAAACGGCTGGACAGAGGATAAGAAGGGTCTTTACATAGCTGTATCACTGCGTGGCCAAAGACAGTCAGTGTTAGGTGACTTACCAAGTGATACTAGTCAGCACTATAAGACACTGGTCAGATAACTTGAGGAGAGGTTCTCGCCTCCTAATCAAGCAGATCTATATTGTGTACAGTTAAAAGAACGTAGACAAAGAGCATCTGAGTCAATACCAGAGTTAGGCCAGGCCATTAGACGACTAACCAATCTGGCCATATACATCAGCACCTGGTGATGTGCGAGTAACTCTGGCCAAAGATGCGATCATTGATGCCTTAGCTTGGTAGATTCAGAAATCTCGTCCTCAAAACCTGAATGAAGTTATCCGGCTAGCCGTTGAACTCGAGGCCATTTACGAGATCGGCACCAAGCTGCCAATGGGAGTGAGCTGTCTGTCAAGGGTAAGACGGACTTAATACTTAATATTGAGGGTATGGTAGCACAAACGACTGCAGTCATTGCGGATATTCGAGCAGATGGAATTCCGGGGCTTGATTTTCTACTGTCAATGCATGCACGGTGGACATGAGCCAAAATTCACATAAGAGATATGGTAATACCAATGCTTTTTGAGGGTTACATAGGGTGCAACAGAATAACCGCAACAAAGATAATCAGCATACCTCCTAGAAGTGAGATCATCACACGGGGACAAATCTTGAAGGACTGCAAACATGTTCCAAGGAATACGTGTTTGGTAGAACCCTTTGCATCAGGTTCGCCAAGGGAAGGCTACATAAGAGCCAGAACATTGGTCTTACTACAGGAGATGGTACCAGTCCGTTTGCTTAATATTGGCGAGGAATCCAAAGTTATTTACCCACGTATGGTTATAGGACAACTAAGTGAAGTCAGAGTGGTTGAGTCACAAGAGGAGAATACGTCAAGCAAACCTAAGAAGTTAAGGCCTGATTTTGTTGAAATGCTGAAGAAAACCTCAAGCCACTTGACAAGAAAAAAGAAGGGAAGCTAATATATTATTGTTTGAATATACCAATCTTTTTGCAAAGTCTGAAAAAGATTTAGGGCGCACGGGTATCGTCAAACACAAGATTGATACTTGGGACAACCATCATATCAAAATACCACCAAGGAAAGTACCAGCTCATCTAACACAGGAGGTTGACAAACAGCTGAATGATATGCTTGAAAGAGGTGTGATAGAGCCATCAAACAGCCCATAGTCAGCGCCTATTGTGCTAGTGAAAAGGAAGGACGGTACATTCCGCTTTTGCATTGATTACCACAAGTTAAATAGCTGTACCATCAAGGACGCATACCCCCTTCCTAGAACAGACGAGTCACTGGTCAGTTGAGTGGTAGCTCGTGGTTCTCTACTCTAGATCTCTGCTCAGGATATTGGCAGGTAGAGATGGACCCAGACGAGAAGCAAAAGACAGCATATGTCACACGACGTGGACTATTTTAACCATGGGACCATGTAGAAAAGTGCCAATTTTTCTCACTTTGAAACAAATTATAAAAATACTACAATAGACTTTTTGTTCAAACTACAATAAATGATGAGTAATAATATATTAATGCCAAAAATTAACGAGTTTTCATGTTTTTATAGAGTACCTCAAAATTTAAAACATACAAAGGATTTATACAAAACAATAATAAAAACTGGAGGTACTGTGAGCAATGAGCTCTCTTAATGATACCCCCGCCTCACATATGAATATAATGGCAGCATCCATGTTTTTCTATGTAAAACCCAAAATATGTGTCTGATCAAAAAGTAAAATATGTGCACAATGGCAATATGTGATAAGGATTCTGTGAAAGTTTTATCAAATTTCATTCAGTGGTCTGAGAATTGCGGATAAGAGATGGGTACCTCAAAGCGTAACAGACGGACGGACGGTCATACCGATTACTATATACCCTCCCGCTTTTCAAGCGGGGGGTATAATGATGGAGATATTCTCAAATTTCTTCGTTTTAAATTTTAACAGCATATATTTATGACTTTTCTTTTTATAATATTTTTATCACCCCTTCTTTCAGAGGTTTAGTTTATCATAACGTCAAAAACACACTGTAACGACGTCAATCTAAATATCAGTTGAAAAATCATTTTGAAAATCAGTCATATAAAACTGTAATTAAATTTTTCAGCCTGTAATTTCTTAATTTTGTTAAATTTTATGAATTACGAGTAATTGAAAAAAAAATGCTTTAAAACAGTCAATATGCTTCATTTTACTATGATGCGCAAATTATTGCGAAACGGAAACCCCAATCGCCCCCCTTAACATAATACATTGTGCATTATTCCATTGCCCAGAACTGCGGAGGCACATATATTGTCTTCTCATATTTACAAAGAACAGCACTGCACACATTACCACTCTCACAAATATTGTACAAAGTTTCTGCAAAACGGATGCAGTAAATGTAAGTTTATGGCACATTTTAAATGGACATTTCACACCTTCGCTTTAGATGTACCTGTGTCTGTCGCAAACCACAAGCTCCCTTACTAATGTGTTCCGAACCTTTTATATTCGGTATTCTGCAAATTAAAAAAAAAAGATGAGTTCAGAGTACAAAGTATAGATGAAAATCTCAAAAGCATAAAATACAAAATCGATTTTAGAAATTTGAATTTTGAATATTTAAGGTAAAATCTAACCAGAAGTTTCTGTTGAGATTGTAGTTCTACTGATTTGTACTTATAACAAATGAAGAGAAAAGTAGCAGTTCGGACTTGAAACTTTACAACAGCAATAAATACAATAATGATGCTTGACTGGGCTCTTTTTGTGGCAATATATTGCAATAAGACTACAGCTGTAGGAGTAGCTTTTAATAACCTTTTACAGTATTTACAATTTTAGTAACCATGGCAACACCGTGCATTGACATCAAAACCGATACACAGAATTACATATCGTAGTGTAGTCTTATTGTGTGCCAAGTTATATTGAAATCAGAACAAAACTGTAGGAGGAGTAGCATTTTGAAAGAATTTCACAGAAATTTCTATTTTTAGTAACCACGGCAACACCGTTCATCAAAATCAAACAAAAACTGATACACAGAATTATATATGTATCTTAGTGAAGTATACTTGTGTGCCAAGTTATACTGAAATCAGACTAAAACTGTAGGAGGAGTAGCATTTTAAAAGTATTTCACAGAAATTTTTATTTATAGTAACCACGGCAACACCATTCATCAAAATCAAAAACCGATAAACAGAATTATGTATCTCAGTGAAGTCTACTTGTGTGCCAAGTTATACTGAAATCAGACTAAAACTGCATAGGAGGAGTAGCATTTTAAAAGTATTTCACAGAAATTTCTATTTTTAGTAACCACGGCAACACCGTTCATCAAAATCAAACAAAAACTGATACACAGAATTATATATGTATCTTTGTGTAGTCTCCTTGTGTGCCAAGTTATATTGAAATCAGACCAAAAATGTAGGAGGAGTAGCATTTTAAAAGTATTTCACAGAAATTTCTATTTTTAGTAACCACGGCAGCACCGTTCATCAAAATCAAAAACCGATACACTGAATTATGTATCTTTGTGCAGTCTACTTGTTTGCCATGTTATATTGAAATCAGACCAAAACTGTAGGAGGAGTACTAGTAGCATTTTGAAAGTATTTCCCAGAAATTTCTATTTTAAGTAACCACGGCAACACCGTTCATTGAAATCAAAAACCGATATATAGAATTATGTATCTTATTGTAGTCTACTTGTGTGCCAAGATATATTGAAATCAGACCAAAACTGTAGGAGGAGTAGCATTTTGAAAAATTGTTAACAGACAGACAGACGGACGGACGAAGGACGCATTACTATCGCATAAGCTCTTCTGGTCCTTGACCAGTAGAGCTAAAAATTAAAGTTTTAGACTTATAGAAAATTTAGAAAATTTATAAAATTTATAGAAAATTTTAATTTTTGAAGTAATATACATGTATTGAATTTTAATATACGAAATCAATACGAGTTTTTGAAGTTAACAAAATCAGCTATGTAGAGTTTGCTAGAGAAAATATTAAACTGTACTTGTAAAATATCCTTTGGCAAATTTTCATCTGTGACTTTATATATACATATAAAACAATGATAATTTCGAAGAATGGTGAATAATTGTTGATGAGAGTCACAAGTTTCCTCTGATATATTTATTGCTTTATTTCCATAGCAACAAAATCATTTTTATAGTTATAAAACTTTCTATTAGTTTCTATTGATAATTGTAAATTTTCTTTTAATTTTAGTATCTTTGTTAAAGTTCAAAATAGATGAACAATTACGTTTTTATCCACAAGTAAAAAAATAATTACATTCCCCATGGAATTTTGATTGTCCGTCCAATTCTACTTCTGGGTCAACCGTGAGTTTTCCTCTTCTTGTTGAACCCAGATTTATATATAAAAAAAAACCATCAAGATAACACGAGTTACAATTTCAGTACTTTTATATAGACTTAGAATGGAAAATACTTTTACGGGAGTTTGCAGTTGGGAACTATAAGGTCTGATTCCAACGCACTATAATTTTTAACAACAAATCATATATACTGAACAAAGATAGAGTAAAATAAAAAGGATTAACAAAAAGTATATATAAGTCAAGTATTAAACAATTATTGAACGAATAATGACATTTTAGAAGCATGTATATAATTGAATTAAAGATGAAAGATTAAGTGTTAATAAATATAAACAGAAGTCAATTAAGGGATAAAGTGTCCATCTGACTGTGCCTCGGGTGGGATTAAGGCTGAGTGGAATTTAAAGAATTTATCATATTTTCTGAAATTCACAAAAAAATAATAATAATAATTTTACACAAAGTAACATTAATCACATTTTCTGAAATATACTAAAAAAAAAATTTACACTTTGAAATTTTAATTCGCACATTAATTCATGATTAGTCCAAAATATATTTTACACAGTAACATTATTGGCTACATTCCATTTGATATAAAAACATGAAATAAGACGTCTTCCATTGTAATTAATAACAGTTTCAATGACAATCAGAATTCTACAAAAATATTGAATATTTTCAACATGATTATGTGAGAAAAAACATTAAAATTGGTCATTTAACACATTCCATTTGATATAAAAACATCGAGAGATAAATAAGCGCAACAAACATAAAGGTGAAAAATTCAATCTCAATTATATCAAAATTTTCCTTAATATTTCATTAATAACAGTAAAATTTCAACAACAATCAGAGTTATTTGCCTATAAAATATTATACACACACGAAAGGACAAAAACAGCACTATTATTTTTGATATATGTCTTCTCCCATTTTTTTGAAAGTTTATCCTCAAAGTTTTCAACATACATATTTTGGTTTCCAAAATTATAGATTACCTTTGAAAAACAATCAGAAAAATATCAATGGTCATATAGCATGATTTAAATGACACAACAAAATTGGTCAGTCTCAATAGAGAAGACAGGATTTTTACATAACAGATACCACATTATTTTTTTTTCATATAAAAGAATAAATTTTGAAAAATTTTCCTCCAATCTTTTTTGTTTATCATGATTTCATAAAAATCAATGATGGAACTTACTCTAAATACTAAATTCACAATTTGAATATGATTTTTATATATCTGAACCTGCATGAAATTATACCAATAAATATAGGTCGTCACAAATTGTTCTAAAATATTAACAGTCAGTTTGGATTTTTTAACAATATAGATGGAAGAGTGGAGTTGCCAGGCTATTGAATATATGGTTAGTGAAAGATCAAAGGCAACAACGGGTTGGTTCATTGTAAATGATTCCATCATAGAACGTCTTGTCCATCATATGAAAGAACCGCCACAGGGATATGTGTACCTTACAACATCATGCAAAGACGTATACAGGATCGCTCATATTGCTACTTATGTTATGGCGATAACTTTTATCACTTAAACAGCAATTGATACACTAGGCGATTTATAGAAATCATATAACATAAATCTGATATTTTATGCAATTTTGTTCTTATAACTCGTTTAACATACGTTGCTGTTCAGTTGTTCATGTGTATGTCTTATGGCTTATTTTTCAGCATTTACCACAAAGACCGCACTTTGTAGTCAGAATTGGCCAGATTCTTGCATGAAATCGCAGTACTGACATGTGGGACGACCAATTACGGCAATCTTAGGGATGTCCTGTTGGAAATCTGGAAGTGATTTTACATTACTGTGAAACCTTTTAACCCGGCATACATTAATAGACAGAGTACAGGACAACACAGCATAAAGATCATAGAAAGTATGGGAACCAAAATAATGGTCGGAATATCCAGGGAAATGGATTTCAAGGGTATTGGATGAGACAGTTTAACCGTAGAATCCCACGTTAATAAGGTTATTTGTATGCCTCCGTCAAATTGGTCATTAAAGCGCGAAAATAGACAAATTTAACATTTCAAGGATCGGAATTAATAACCACCAAAGATATTGCTTTCTAATGTTTTAGGCACAGCTGTACAGTGTATTTAAACATTTCAAGTTTAAAGGGCATATTTTAAATTTTTGATTGCATAACGATTTTTTTTTTCGAATTTATAGTGCATTGTTCACTACCTTAAATCATTTTCAAAGTATTGGAAATTCCAAAACAATTATTATTTTTAAATGCCTTTATAAATCCTTTTTTGAACAAAGGTTGGGTAAATTAATTTAACTGATTTTATGCACTGATTTTATATATAATATATATATTTTAATACGAGGGTCGTTCAAAAGATAGGAGTCGATAAAAATTCTTAAAGTGTAAGTGAATGCATTTTTTCTCATTATTTTCGGTCACATCAAAATTAATTGTCTTCGCATTTTTCAATCTGACGTCACCTTATAATTAATAATTTATAGTTAAGAAGAAAAACACGTGCATATATTTAAAAGGCCACTGAAAGGGATTCTCTCTACCTTTTATCTTCATCTTCCCAGAAAAATATTTTTAATGTGTCTGCCTCGGGACATAATAAGTTTTTCCATGTCCAAGGACTGTGATGGTACATGTTGCCGTTTCTGTGGATATTGTCATAGGTGACATTATATGCCTAACTGTGCTGCCCACTGACAAATATTGTCCCCAAGCAGCGCATATTGCCGCCCACTGACAAATATTGTCCCCAAGCAGCACATATTGCCGCCCACCGACAAATATTGTCCCCAAGCAGCACATATTGCCACCCACCGACAAATATTGCACATATCCCGCCCAGAACATATTGCCACCACATATTGCTAACAAAAATGTCCCCAAGCAGCACATATTGCTACCCACCGACAAATATTGTCCCCAAGCTGCGCATATTGCCGCTCACCGACAAATATTGTCCCCAAGCAGCACATATTGCCACCCACTGACAAATATTGTCCCCAAGCAGCACATACGACGGGCGTTCAATAAATAATGTCATTTGGGCTCGTAAAGAAACCCCCCCCCAAAAAAAAACGCTTTTCTATGATATAGTCTGAATGGTTTCACTAAAATATTCTCTTTTAATTAAAACACGTCCGTAGTTATAACATTTTTATTCAATTTCTAATTGTTTTTAAAACACATTTTTGAGTATAACCCTTCTTATACTGGAATATTGCTGTACTTGTTTTTTTTTTTTCTGATAGATGTTTATCTACGTTTGGGAAATGAACAAGTCAAAGGTTGAAAGGTCTGGCAAATTTTGTTGGTATGACAAAACTTTAACTTTGTGTTTATCCCCAAAACCTCTTTACTCTTCATGGCCTGTGGGTTTAAAACAAATTTAATGATGAATTTGTTGAATTTCCTCTCATAAACCTTTCAATTTTTTTGCAAAAAAATTTTTTCTAGACTCCTCCAGAAATTGAACTTCCTCCCCGAAAATGAATTTCAACAATAAGACCGCGGCTAATATTTAAGAAAATAACATATAAAATGGTTTTGCTCTTGCAATTCTTTGCTCTTTTTAGGCCTTTGCAGTTTTGTCAAGTGCATCTTAAACACAGTAAGTATATTGTTTTCAAGTTTTAATATCAAAATTGTACATATGGAAAAAAAAGTTTCATTATTTCTCAGTCACTGAATTTGTAGACAAACGTGGACTTTGAAAATTATTTAATTGACTTGTATACCAATTATAATTATAGCCTCTAGGGATTTCAAATGCTAGGAACACACAAGTTTTGCATAGCCGTGAAGTTTTTTCATTATCAAAACAATTTTTTTTCAAAATATATTGGGTTAATTATCAAACAGTATTTAACAACATACATGTAATTATTAAACTTTTCCAAGGCTTTCAATTTTCCAATTTAAAACAGTGTCAAAAACACCATGCTATAAAAAATGATTTCTATCAATTTTGCTATGTGTTTAAAGTGCAATAAAACTTAATCAGTGAAAAATTATATTTTGCAAATATACATTGGTTGTTGTAAGTCCTTGTTGCCAAGGATTGTACCCATTTTTGATGCCCATTATATAATTTTTGTTTATTGAAATCCACCTGTTCACGTGTCTATAAAACAGACATTGGATGCTGTAAATTTCAGATATTTAAGTTAATATATTTTTGGGATATTGACAAGTTTTACAGCTGCTTTAATGAAGCGTTTAATTTTACTCTAATTTACTGATTCTTGACCATTCATTTTTAATGCAGTGTCTCGAATAGCCCTTGAATTTATACATCTTTGATTATTATGTTTATTATTTCTGAATAGATCTACTCAATACGACATTTAACAATTATTATAAAAACATTGAGTGAAAGACACTATTGCTTAATGTCATATAATTTTCACTTTTGTCGGTGACCTGTCTTTCGGCTAATGACATTATTTATTGAAAGTCCCTCGTATTGTCGCCGACTGACAATATACAGTGATTTATCATTATATACAGTGTACATTTCTCTTAAACGATTGACAAGTACTTGTACCTATACAACTTTGAATATATTCAGAATGGACTGTATAATCTCATTCCAGTAACAATATATTTCCACATTTTTACATGATAACTTTAGTAATTTTATTAACTCTATTAAAAATTTTCAAAGAATTGTGAATTATTATTAATTGTAGCAATTAAGTTTTCTCTGATATTTTTTATTGTTCTATTTCCATAGCAACAATGTCTTTATTTTATTTAAATTTTCTATTGGTTTTCTAAGGTGAATGTTTTATAATTTGTTGTTTTTTTCACCGTTAATGTTCAACATATTTGGACAAATTCTAGTTCTAAAGTTTAGAAAACTTCTTCTTTTATTACTTTTTTGCTTCAATGGAAAAACCACAAAATAGCAACAATTCCCGTGATTTTTTTTAAATTATCAATGCTATGATGTTTTACGGGCTACATTCTCTATAGTTAAACGTGAAACATTTAACAAGTTCTTAAATTAATAACAGTTTCACTTTCAACAATGGTCTACACAGAAGGGCAAAGGTTATTGAATATTTACCTACTATAAATTGCTTGACCGATAATTTTGAAAAATGATCAGAAACGTTATGCAACAAAATCGGTGCCTAGTTTTACTGAACTGTACCATGCATGACGTCACATGAAGGAAAACAATTATAAAATTAAACCATTAAGTATGTAGCATATACATTGTTCTGAGTTTATTACACTCAATTCAAGTTACTCAATAATAGTGTGAAGTTCATTGTAATTGCTTCCATCGAAGAGGATCTATATTAATTTTCCGAGAGAACCGGAAGTGCCAAAGGGAGTTTGCACATGACGACATCACGTAGAGATGTATAGGATTACTCACATTGCTAGTTGCTTAATCGCTTTATAATACTGATGCTAAAATTGATTAATTAATTCCAAATCTATTTTCTCGCTTTTCTTTTTTGCTCTATCATAAAAATGTCAAAATAATTCTATTTTGAAAATTTATGATTAAAAAAAACATCGTTGAAATTCTTACACATATTTACGAAGACAGATACTAGGTTATATGTAACGATTTAAAAAAGGTAGTTTTATGTATATATTAAAGAAAAAGTTCATATACTTTTAATTCCCACCTTATTTTGAAATTATTACTAGTATATATGAGTGCTTTTATCAAAAATTTTCCTTAAAACTAAAGATTTTCAAAATTTCTTAAAATAATATTTAAAGAATAAAAGTCTACTTTCTCTTTTGTCAACAACGTACCTTAGATAGGAATAAATTTGTCAATGATTTTTTTTTCGGGGGGGGGGGGGGGGGGGGCGCAAAAATTCAAATTTCATAATAACTAGTTTTAAAAATCATTACGGTTGAATTTGAAGTAAAATAATATTTTTCATTTGACAAAAAAATACTTTCATTTTAAAACTTAAGGTAAACCTTACTGAAATATTTTTAAAAAGTGAAAATCGTGATAAAAATCGTGATAAAAATATTGCGATGGATGATTCATTATTTTTAAACTAAATGAAAAGCAGAGGCAACGAACAATTACCTCTCTGAAACGTATAAAAACAAGAAAAATATCTTGTGGTACTGTAGACGATTTTCACGTACACCTAATTATAAATTTTTAAATCTACCACAATTTTTTTCTCTTTTCAAATTGAATGTAATGGTAGACGAAAATTAACAATATCAGAATAAGAACATGTAAATTGAGCAACCGATTCAAATAAAACACGCCAGTATTTGTCTTTCTTCTATGGGAGTGTCTTTACATCTTTATGCATACAAACGACAAAAGGCTAATTGTCGTCCAGGATAGACTATGAAGGCTATAAAATTAAGTTTTAAATTTTTTTAAAAAATGGATATTTTTTACTTAAATTTTAATCATGCAAGCTAGCATTAAGTATCATTTTCACGCAAAGGAAAAAGAATGCAAATTTTATGAATGGAGACAAGTGTTTCAGAGGGTGTGCAGAATGCCTATAGCTTTAGAATGATTTAAAAATCATATTAAGGACACATGATACAAAAAACTTTTGTCAAAAAATCTGAAAATAACAACTTGAGTCATATTTTCGTCAATAAAATGAACACGTTTCACCGTGTAGTTTTTAATTTTTTATTCAAATTTTCACAAAAATGGGATTGGAACTGAAAAATATTTGTAAAGATTCTATATAAATATTTTTCAGTTCATTAGATTAATAAGGATGGTTTCAGAGAGGCAGAATTTTGAACATCATAGAAGGTTTACAATTTTTTTTTATTCTAGAAATTTATTATTTGCATCATTTTCAATGAAATTAGGCCAAAAATATATACCAATCCAGGAATCCATTTTTTGGTTGTATCATCTGTCCTTAAATTTCTAAATTACGTAATAATTAGAGTAAGGTTCTCAGTATTGAAATTTATGAAATTATGATAAACAAAACTCCCAAATTTGTTTTCTCGGCTAAAAATCATTCTGTTATTGAAATAAAAAATAATGTGATATTCAAAACCCTAACTTTAAAAACCTGAGTATCATTTTCCTTTGAGACAAACACGCTAACCATTACTCTATACAACTCGTGAGGAATGGCATTAAAATCATGTTTGTAAAACGACCCCTTCCTACAAAGATTTTTCGAAAAGATATGCGAATGTTTTGACATTAGGTGTAATTTGAAGGTATAATGGATCTTTGCTGTATGATTCTGTTAACAACACAAGTATATTTTTACACAAAAATTGAGGTAAACCTTCACAAACTGAAGCATGATCCCACTTACATCCAAAAAAAAATATAATGATCCTCTTTGGCCTCTTTGCATGTGTATGCTATTTGATAGGCAAAAAAAATTAACATTTTGTGAGATTTACGGAAGTAATGGAGATTTTACATAAATAAATCTGGAGATAACGAACGGTATTCAAACAAAACAAATCATGAGCAAAGTAAATACGGAGCACTAAAATATCATCGGTGTAATCAGGTGCCATGGAGCCAAGTCCTTTTATATTTCCATACCAAAACCAAAGCATAACATTTTTTGTTAAATAAAACAATTCCTTAATGAAGGTGTAATTATTTTTTCTGTCGGCAATGGATGACGTTGCTCTTGTATCACAATTTCCTGTGTAATCCGGAGATCCCTTGAAGCCTCGTTTTAGCGATACTTACTAGAACCAATCTCGCATTGACAACCAGGAAACAGGGGATAACTCATATGTATTGAAAAGAGAGGATAATATCCCAATTTCCCAACAATGTATCATTCAGATCATGGAATGAGACTACCTAAATCATTTGAGAACTATACAAGGATCTATTCGTTATTACATTAGATTTGACCTATATTCTTTATGAATTTTCGAGCATTTTTTTCATTGAATGTTGAACAGTTTACATTGTTTGATTTAAATATGTTATAAAAATTGAATAATAATACATAGTTTTGAAGTAAGAGGTTCTGTCTGAACTTTTTCTAAAAAGCTGACGAGTGACAAGTGTACAAGTACCTATAGATCTGAGCCATTGTTTTTATACATGTTATAATTAGTGGTAAACATTATGTGTTATTTTATTACTGAAAAATCATTTACATCTAAAGCCATTTCTATGTTGTTTTTTTTATTCGGGTCTTTTTCGTTTTGAATTAATTACCAAATTAAAAGAAGAAATATAAGGTTCATCTGTCAACCTGTCAACTGTCGACCCGTACATGGTCGACAAATAAAAATGCTAGTTCATGATTTGATGAATCTTTTACAACTAATTGAATCACATTTCTAAACAAGCGTTAAATATATATAGCGATTTCTATCATCTTATAAATCACTATTGACAGCTCAAAGTCAACCATTCAACAAATTTAGTCAAGTTAAAAATATACATATACATGTGTATAATAAATTTTTAGGGTCATTCACTGATTTACACATCATTTAATTGATGTCGTCTACACAATCGTTGTGAATATTCATGTATAATGGAATTTTAGTACACGAATAGTTATATTCCATTTTAATTCTGTTCAGCATATTTTCATATGTAAAGGAACCACATGCTTGAATATTTTTACTAGAATATTTGAAATTTAAAAACAGGCACATTTTAAGGAAATATTTTTTCTTCTTAAAATTATATTTATAGGACTAGATATAACATTAAGGCATCTGAAAGTGCACTTGATATAAAATACATTTACAAAGACACCAGAAAGGAAAGATAGTTTAAATCTCCAGAAAATTTCCCCCTATATGTATCAATATATAGTTTCAATATGTTTCAATGTTAGGCTGGGGGCAAAGTTTTACATTTTCTTGAACTTGGTTATTCTACATTCATAAACATGTATATTTAATACATGGAGGAAAATCGTCCCCTTTTGTGAAAAAAGAACGAATTTAAAAGAAAAAGGTTAACACGGAGAAAAAGAAAAAAAATTACATTGAATCAGATTAGCAAGTTTTAAAACGCCTGGTTGATTTAATTGTTGTCGAAGAGGAGAATTCTCGATTACTTACTCATTTTTTTAAGATATAGGCACACCTTATTAAGTACATAAATATACTTGTAAATATTAATAACCATGTGTGTTAAAGTTGAAACCGATGTTAAATTTCTAGTTCAGATAATACAACGGTAAATTTGCAAACAACTTATTTCTAAAAAAAAAATCTTAATTGGGCATGTTTTGCTGGATTTTATTTTTAATTTGGCTGCAGCAATAACCACCACCCTGCACCATATTTCCTTAATTGCACTACCAGCGGATTTTCAAGAAGGTTTAGTTCGGCCTTTGATTTACAAGTATGTATTTTGGTTTCAAATTATTTAAAAACCAGACTTAAGAATTTCATTGTATGTTGTTTTACATCCCACTTGAGAATTTTTTCACTCATGTGGAGACGTCACCATATACCGGTGAAGGGCTTCAAATTTTGATCTTTACTCGGCACTCAGGGCCATTGAGCAGGCAGGGTTTTTTATCGTGCCAACGACTACCGTCACACGAGGCCTCATCCGAAGGACCCACAACTTCCACTTCAAGTGCTGTGTGCATGGCGAAGGAACAGTTGCTACCAATTTTATATCGACTTAAGCCAGGCACGACCTCCCGATCACGAATTGAGCTACTTTTAACGGAGATTGGACTTTAGAAGAAAAAAGAAAATGTCCAGTTGTGTTTATAATTAGCTGTACGCATTCATTGTCTCATTACTATCAGTGAACCTCGAGGGAATCACACAAAAAGGTTTTTTAAAAAAAACCTCACCTCTACAGCTTCACTTTTCAGTAAATTTTAACTGAAAATTTGGCAAAATTATTGGAAACTTGACATATGCAAAATCGTATACTTCTAAAGCCATTTTTAGCTCACCTCAACAAAGAAAGCGTCGGCGTCCCAGGTTAAGGTTAAGTTTTTTGGAGCAGTTTTCTTTTTAATTACTTCTGTGATTTATGAAAGATGGTTTTAGTGTGTTTTATTGTACCAGACAAAGTTTCAGATGCTGCAATTTCAGCTACCAGGTTAATGTTTTTGGAGCAGGTTAACATTTTTGGTGTGGGTTTCATTTCCAAGTAACTATAAGCCCTATGTTGACCAAACTTGCATGGATGATACATCTAAGTATGCATACTACCGGGCTTGCTTCGGATGCTGAATCTGACCTACATTTTCCGGTTGAGTGAACAGGTTAAAGTTTTTGGTGTAGGTTTTATTTCCAAGTAACTTAACATGACCAAACTTGCATGGATGATACATCTAAGGATGCATACTACCGGGCTTGTTTAAATCTGACCTACATTTTTGAGTGAACAGGTTAAAGTTTTTGGTGCAGGTTTCATTTCCAAGTAACTATAAGCCCTATGTTGACCAAACTTGCATGGATGATACATTAAATGCAAAATGCTTCGGATGCTGAATATGACCTACATTTTCCGGTTGAACGAACAGGTTAAAGTTTTTGGTGTAGGTTTCATTTCCAAGTAACTATAAGCCCTATGTTGACCAAACTTGCATGGATGATACATCTAAGGATGCATACTACCGGGCTTGCTTCGGATGCTGAATCTGACCTACATTTTCCAGTTGAGCGAACAGGTTAAAGTTTTTGGTGCAGGTTTCATTTCCAAGTAACTATAAGCCCTATGTTGACCAAACTTGCATGGATGATACATCTAAGGATGCATACTACCGGGCTTGCTTTGGATACTGAATCTGACCTACATTTTCCGGTTGAGTGAATAGTTAAAAGTTTTTGGTGCAGTTTCATTTCCAAGTAACTATAAGCCCTATGTTGACCAAACTTGCATGGATGATACATCTAAGGATGCACACTACCAGGCTTGCTTCGGATGCATCTGACCTACATTTTCCGGTTGAGTGAATAGTTAAATGTTTTTGGTGCAGGTTTCATTTCCAAGGAACTATGAGTTCTTTAATACCAATCTTGCATAGATTACATTTAAGGATGCATACTTCCAGGCTTGCTTTGGATGCTGAATCTGACCTACTTTTTGTGGATGAGTGAAAATGTTAGTTTTGATGCATGTTTCATTTCCAATAAACTATGAGCCCTATAATGAGCAAACTTGCATGGATGATACATCTAAGGATGCACACTAATGGACTTGCTTCGGATGCTGAATTGGACATACATTTTTCAGATAATAGACAAGGTAAAAGTTTGGTTGCAGGTCTATTACCAAAAACTATAAGGCTTATATAACATTGTATAAACCAAACTTGCACAAATGCTGCATCAAGAGATGAAAACTCTCAAATTTGCTTCAGATGCTGGATTTTCATTACATTTTCATGAAGAAGAAGTAGTTTAAATTTTTTATGTAGGTCTATTTCAAAGTATCAGATCAAAATTGCTTTTAAAAATATTTTCATTTTTGGAATGTATACTTTTTGTTGGTTAATTGTGTGACTTTGCCTTACTTAAAGACAACATTCGTTGAGGTGAGCTGTGTAATCTCTGATTACCTATGTTTATGTTTTCCTTTCAAGTAAATCTATTTTTTAATTAATAAACAAATTTAAGAACAAGTAGATATGTGATTTTGATTAATTGAATCACATTTCTAAACAAGCGTTTAACATATTTTATCATCACATAAATCACTTTTTGACAGCTCAGTGTCAGACATTCAACAAAATACCGGTTAAAACATTATCCAGATATTTTTTTAGATTTAAAGGGACCATATGAAACACTGGTATAATGAACATTTAAAATATGTGTCGTTTATCCAATCTTTGTTAATACTCATATACAATGGAATAATACTGTATAGACTGAAATATTATTTTATTTCTGTTCAGCATATTTTCATAGAAAATGTAGAATTGCCTTCTTGGTTAATTTTACTAGAATATTTGCTATATGCCCTTCGATCTTCATGTTCATCCATCTCCTTTGAAAACAAGCACAATTTAAGGAAATATTTATTTCCTTTAAACATATTTATAAATCTAGATCCAACATTGTAGCATCTGAAAGTACATTTGATATAAAATACATTAACATAGAGAGCAGGAAAGACAAAATAAAATTCTATTAAGTACTTGGAAGAAAACCGTCCCTTTTTTCTGAATCAGATTACCATTTTTTAAAACGCCTGATTGATTTAATTGTTGTCGGAGGGGGTACTCATCGGTTACATAGCCATTTTTCTACGAAATAAGAACACCTCATTAAACTTAAATTCCAAGTATTCATTTGGGTTTCAGATGATTAGTGATTTTTAAAAAAAATCTTATTTTCAGTTTGTATTTAATAGGATCTGGTCTTTTTCCAAAATGGTATGTACAAACCTTGGATAAATTGATTATCAATTTCAACACAATATTTAAGATAATTTTGTACAGGGTTAATTTTATTAATTATTATTTCTGATTCTTTTAAAATTAATTCATTTCTTAAAGTTTCCTTTTTAATTTTTTTTTTACACAGGTCTATGCATTACTTTTGAATGTATTATCTTTTGAGCTTTTGTTTTTATTTTGTTTTATTTCGTTGGGGATGTAAGAATTTGATAGAGAGGGAGGGTGTGTGAGGGTGTGTGAGAGTATGTGTATGCGAGTGTTAGTTTTCTTTTTAGATTGCTTCTTTTGCATGTTAAAATTACATTTTAGTCAATAAATGTCACGATGCCTGTGATATAATTTATTCTAAATTTATTGCATGCATGAATGGAGACCCCCCCCCCTAATTTATAGAAGATGGAAAAAGCGTTCAGTAATTAAGTAATACTGTATGGTTTAATCTAAACATAGATGATATTCTTCATAATAAAATTTTGTATTTTGCATTATAAAATGACTTAAGACAGTCGTTGTAATTATGATAGTATATGCCAACGTTTCAGTTTTCAACGAAAATCTCTATGCAAGATTTTTAAAAAAAAAAAAAACCACAAAGGAAATGTACATGTAGATGTGTATCTCTTTATACATATTTTTAGCTGCACATAACCTATATAAAATAAATAGGCCTTTTAGAATTTCTCGAATCCTTTTTTTAAAGTTGTTGATCTTTATCCTATTTTTAACTTTAGAAGAAATTTTCTTGATAGACGAGTGTCCAGCATCCGTGGAAACTTTAAAAATGGATTCCAAGATATAGGAGATATATATAAAATTTCATTACATTATGATTTTAAAATATTTTTATAAAAGGTTTAAAAGTAAGTGAAAAGAATAATACATTTTGTTAATAGGATGTCAGAAAAGCCTGTGATATAAAACGGAAAATCTATTGTGTACTGTGAAGTATTTATAAATTCCTGCATTTTGTTTATTGGTATGTAAAAAATCAGGTCCATATAATAAAATCTTGAAAATTTACAATGATTTTTACTATGAGGTTATGGGATTCACGGAGCAATCACTTGACGTAAGGCGACGTAACAACCAGATTTCAACCCGTTAAGCTTTGTCGCAGTTCTATAAATCTTTAGTTTTTTCTTTTTTTCTACTTTAAAATTTAATATCTATATCAAAACATGTTTCTTTTCTTCTATAATGTCTTTTGTACTGATTCGGATATTATTGAGATCTTAAAAAAAGATTATGCAGTTAATCAGTTAATTGATCAGGTATGGAAACTATGCAAACCCATATAGGCGCAACGCAACGTCCATGCGAAACGGGGGTATTCTATTGCTATAAATCTTTTTATGCACATAACATTCTTATATAAACTATTTGAAAACTTGTCCTTTGAAGGTGTAGGAAATTCCTGGCAGCATCTTGAACATTTTAATCTCTTTTTAAACATTTTCCAGTCTGCATTCATAATTTTTACAAGTGCAGTGCTCCATGACGCTCAATGACGTTCCGATTTTTAGATGTGTTTTTACGCAATGATCATTTACAAACGACTATAAAACAGTCATATACCCTCCAATTTCGTTCAAAATTTCTCCCAGTGACGTTTTATGAATACTTTAGAGGCAGGTAAAATATCATAAATCTTTTTGCGCTACAATTGTGCAATTTTTAATTTTAATAAGAGTTATATATAAAATTTCATCCGTGAAGCAAGTTTTATCAATTTAAAAAAGCTGTATATTTTTTAAAAGAGCATTAATTTTTTATATTTATTGGAAAAAAATGTGAAAAGAAAATTAATAGCGCGCTCACAATTGAAAACTTTTGTATGTGTACCAGTGTAATACGAAT
Source organism: Saccostrea cuccullata (assembly GCF_032062105.1). Taxonomy (NCBI): domain Eukaryota; kingdom Metazoa; phylum Mollusca; class Bivalvia; order Ostreida; family Ostreidae; genus Saccostrea; species Saccostrea cuccullata. The sequence continues at coordinate 193,162 of NW_026936980.1, forward strand.
ATCAACACTAACATGCCAGTATTTTTGCGGAATTTTTAATGTGACTGTTATCTCCATCATTTGGACGGAATTTTCTAACTTTACTTGAGAAAATTATGCTGTAGGTAATAAATACATGAGAGAGAGTGAGAGTAATATACTTCCTTCTTGCAATCGAAAACATATTAACTAATGGCTTGTTGCGACTTAACTCTGCGACTCTAGAGTAGAAGCTCTAACCACTGCGCCATGACAATGACTTCCGAGAAGTGAAAAGTAGACAATGGATAGAAATGAAACAATAAAATATTGTATTGATTGCATCAGTTGGACACCCAGCCGAGTCACTGCACATGTCATATGCAGCAAGCTACAATTGCTACCCAATAATAGATACAATATTAAAAATAAGGAGTTCATATTTGTCCATTTAATTTTTGTATCGCATTTTTCTTTCAGGATCTGTTCTGGTCCCTATTCTTTATTCTGGGGTTACCCCACCTTGTAGAAGGCTTTATCTGTCCAAATGATACTCATTGTGTGACGTCACTTCTAGTCCAAAGTGCATTCACCATGATTTATCCCTCCAAAGGGCCTGTTTATGCAGATAACGGATCAATCTATCCAGTAAATTCTGGTGAGGACTCCGTAAATGCATTGAATTTAACAAACGTTATAACTGTAGATGGATGGAATACAACAAGAAGTCTGATTACGGTTAACGGGACCATGCCAGGACCGCCAATCTTTCTGTATCAGAACCAGACCATCACCATCATAGTCAAGAATAATCTAATAAACGAAGCGGTCACCATACACTGGCACGGGATAGATCAGCTGGGATGGCCGGCGATGGATGGCGTGGCTTTTGTGTCACAGTGTCCTATTTTACCTGGACAGTCTTTTAATTATACCTTCAAGCCTCGTTTTAGTGGTACCTATTGGTATCACTCCCATATGGGTAACCAAAGAGACATGGGGTTATACGGAGCGTTTATAGTCCTAAGAAGAGAGAATGAAATTCCAATACCCCAACAACATATCATTCAGCTCATGGAATGGAACCATTTATATAATCCTGTTACGTTGATAAAAGCTAATCTAACTGATAAGCTTAAGGCAGCCAATTCCGTTCTTTTAAATGGAAGAGGGGAATTCGAGAACAACAAGGCACCATTGGAAACATTTAATGTTGACAAAAATGAAACGCACCTCTTTCGAATGATAGGGGTAGGATCTGAAGATACCCTCCTATTCTCTGTTCCAGGATTACGTCTCATTGTTAAAGAAACTGACGGATACGAATTCATACCGCGAATAGTTGATAGAATCATCATATATCCTGCAGAGAGATATGATTTTGAGCTTGACTTACAATATGCCACTGAAGGAACTTATGATATTACCGTGCATATCCTTAAAGACTCTAACATGACAATTCGGGAAGACGTTATTGGACGTGGTTACATCAAAGTTACTAACAAAAACTCATTGCAAACAATACCGTTAAATAGAGACACTGAAGTGATTTTGAATTGTCCATTTCAAGAGTACCCAATGAATCCAAACTTCACCTGTCTACCCGTTTCTGAACTGAAATCAAAAAACCCTGGGAACGGCTTTGAATTTGATACGATAGGAGTTCAAAGAACAGAAGAAACATACACTCATTTTTTAAACTTTGGTTTTCCAAATTCTTCATCATCAATTAACGGTCGAAAATTTATTTGGCCGACAGTTTCCGCTCTTTCACAGCCTGGTGATCTTGACACGTCGTGTGACGGATGTGACGCTGAGCATTCCTGTGAATGTCATCACTCCCTGGAACTGAAGTCAGGCTCCGAGGTCATTATGATTCTCAGTAACTTAGGAACCGGTATGGCTATCACACATCCCGTGCATATGCATGGTCACACCTTTGAGGTTCTAAAAATAGGCTTTCCGTCTGTTTCACCTAATGGCGATCTGTTAGCCAATGAGGATATTCAATGCAATGCGACCATGCTAAATAATCAGAGTCAATGTAACATTGCCAGATGGAGGAACACGACCTGGGATGACTATAAAAAGATTCCTGGAATAAACCTGGTAGATCCAGTTCGTAAAGATACCATAATATGCCCTTACGGAGGCTACTCAATCATTCGGATTCGGGCCACGAACCCAGGCGTCTGGTTTATGCATTGCCACATCGACCCACATATGGTCTCAGGGATGGCGCTTATGTTAAACGAGTCATTTGAACATATTGACAAATTATTGCCTGAAGGACTCCCGACTTGCCATGGCTTTAGTGGTAAAACTCCCTCCGTAATGTCCCTCCCGGCACAGGCTGAAGCTCAAGATACCTCTAACCAATCAAGCAGTAAGGCTTTTATTATCTAACATCTAGAGATACAAGACAGAAAAATTTTTATTTCTAATAGAAAGTCTAGAAAGTTTGTAAACAGTAATTCTTCATTCATTAAGAAATTTTAAAAAAGAACAAAAATCTTGAATTACCTATTAAAGAACGTTATTTATCTTTCAAAACTTTATGAAATAAGAAATGTCATGATTGATATATGATTAATACAATTTATTTTATTTTTAGATAATGACGTCACAGTGATTGTTTTGGGAGTGTTGGTTGGACTGCTTTCTCTCGCCCTTATTGCGGCTTGTGTAAAACTTATTAGAAATCAGAGGCAGCACGACACTGGTCAATCTTTGCAAATGCAACCAGTATCTAGTTAATTCTTCAAATTAATTATATATTTAATGCAAATACATGTAATATTATTAGTATTTATTACCTATATGATCATAATACGTGCTATGATTTTCCTTTGATTTAATACTCATAGCTTATTTTTTGCTTTTAAAATATTTTGAAGAATTTACATTTACATTTTCACTTTCTATTAAATATACAATTTTTTGAAGTCTACATGGTAATTTTAAGGTATCTAGCCTACATTAGGACCACATTTTCTAATCCTAAATATTAACATATATATAAAAGAAATACTATGATATTATTTCAGCATTTTAGAGTACAAAAGGATTGACCGAGAGAAATATTCAAAATACTCATTACCGAAGCAGAAATTAATCTTTGAAAATTGCACTATAAATTTTTAAACTAAAAAAAAATCAATACTTTGAACAGTGGAAAGATGCATTTGATCATAAGGAATAAAGAAAAATGATTTTAAAATATTTTTTCACCGCATAGATTTTTTTTTATAATTGAATTTATTGAATAAATTCAAATAGGAATACTAATAACTCTTCATGGACAGGACAAGGTCATAAATTAGGACAAGTACCACTCTTACATACTGATACTAAAACATGAAAATGATTTCTATATATTCTGAGTATTCAGCCCAAACATATCTGATATGGATTCACTTCTATTTAATCTAATGCTAATATGGATCAGATACCTTAACTTAAGTGTATACCATTTCTTCTTTTAATTAATTAAGATTTTTTTGTATTAAAGAAATTTTATAGAAACATATCCCTTTAACTGTTCTTTCTGTCTTTGCAAATCTTCACGAAAACAAATATTCCAATGTTTAATGGTGCTATTATTTTAACCTATTACTAGAACTTAAGAACCCCTGAAATGGAATTAGTCTTTTGCTGAGTTTTATCAGCATCTCTTTATGAAATACAGTAAAAAAGTCTCAAGATAGCAATCTTCTAAATCTCAGGGGTCAATTCGTGCTGACAATATCGTAATTAATTGCGGTTTCTTTAAAAAATATATTATACAGTTATGTTGCCCGAGGCCGCAGGCCAAGGGCAACATTTTCACCTTCAGGTCCAACAATTAAATCATATGTTGCCCGAATACCAGTCTATAACTGTTTTGTTATACCCTTCAGTGCTCACTTAATATTTAATCAATACACACGATTTTATCAATTACTTTATATGGAAAATTATGGCTTAATCAGTAAATATTTTTACTATATTTTTATTATATCAAAAAAATTATTTATGACAAAACATACTCTTTCCATCTTCCTTACCTTGCTGGTAGCAACAACTCTTGCAGCTCTTAACTTCGGCTATTTCCGTGTCGCCGATATTGAACGATAATTAATTACTTGTGACGTAGCAGTGACGTTGCGGTCTAACAATTCTTATGTTGGACCGACAGCCAGTCAACAGTGAAATTGTTAGACCGATGTAATAAACATTTCTTTTGTTGGACTTTTTTTTTAGTAATAAATATATAGAAAGCTATTTATAAGGGTATAACAAAAAAGATTAGTTTGGAAATTCACTAATAATTGACAGGGAAATTGACACTTTTTAATTTGTTATTCTCTTAAGGAATGTTTTTTAAAGTTTTGTGAGGGTTATTGGTGTGTGAATCACACAGACTTGTCACGTAGGCATATTTCATGAATTGCGCTAACGCTTCATGAAAAATATGCCTACGTGCAAGTCTTGTGATTACGAAAGCCTATTAGGATCAATCTAGAGAGAAAAAAAAATTTAAAAGGCGTTATAACGCCTTTCGAAAAGGCGTAATAACGCGAAAAAAAGGCATTATAACGCCTTTTGAAAAGGCGTTTTCATTCCAGAAGGCGTTATTACGCCTTTTTAAAAGGCGTTATAACGCCTTTCTAAAAGGCGTTATTACGCCTTTCCATTCTAGAAGGCGTTATTACGCCTTTCCAAAAGGCGTTATTATGCCTTTCCAAAAGGCGTTATTACTCCTTTCCAAAAGGCGTTATTACGCCTTTCCAAAAGGCATTATAACGCCTTTCCAAAAGGCGTTATTACGCCTTTCTAAAAGGCGTTATTACGGCTTTCCAAAAGGCGTTATTACGTCTTTTTAAAAGGCGTTATAACGCCTTCCCAAAAGGCGTTATTACGCCTTTCCAAAAGGCGTTATTACGCCTTTTTAAAAGGCGTTATTACAAAAGGCGTTATTACGCCTTTTAAAAAGCGTTATTACGCCTTTTACTTTCAATACATAACTTAACATATTTAGCCCAACCGAGGGGGGGGGGGGGTATGCAGAAATCGTACCTTTGGGACATGAATTTCACAATTAGATATAGGACTAATTTTTCAAAAAATAATTTAAACAGATAGCAATTAGATTTCCAGGAAAAAAGATTTTTAAATGCGTCATATATTTTCAATGTTGAACCAACTAAGTCCTTCTTTCATACCAGGCACACCTCTACCAAGGGTCATTGATTTCAATTGCTCATTTTACCCATGCAAATAGTTGCCTGCTTTTTTCCAAGAAAAGAGAAAAATATCTTCAAATGACATAAATTTTAATACACTGTACATGGCAAGCAAAGCTGCAAGATAAGTCTGCCAGTGGCGGATTTAAGGAGGGGGGGGGGCGCACCCGGCACCCCCCCCCTAAAATTGTCAAAGTTAACGTAAATCACAGTTTCGTCTAGAAAATGTAAATATGTCTACTTGGTAGACCTCATTTTTACCCTAAAAAAACTCTAGTTAACACACCACCAGGGCTTTGCCCTGCCTATTTTTGGCGCCCCCTCTAACTTCGAATCCTGGATCCGCGCCTGTCTGCCTATATTCTAGATCTTCACAAGTAGAGTGTTGCCTTCTCTTAATATGAATGCAAACAGTTGTCAGTGAGATGTGCAGGAATATAGAGAATTGCATAAATAAAGATGGTTTTAATTAAATCTTTCTATATTTATTAACATAAGATAACGCCTTTTCCTTTTCCTTTTCATGTAGGCCAGTAATACGAGTGCGAATGGGTAAACCCCCTCCAAACATACACCCTTTTGAGGAAAAGTCTTGCTACAGTATAAATATTATGATTAACTCTTGGTTTCTTGGTTCCTGAACATTTTGTTGCAGAATGTAAAACTGTGACAAATTATTGCATTTAAATAAATTTTTACCGAGTATTTCCCCAAATGGATTTGGCCAGTGGAGTGTGTGTGTGTGGGGGGGGGGGGGCTATTAAAAGCACGGGCCTGTTAAATGCAAAATAATGGTTATTCAAAAAGCATAATAACTTTTTTGGAAAGGCATAATAACGCCTTTTAGAAAGGCGTAATAACGCTTTTTAGAAAGGCGTAATAACGCCTTTTAGGAAGGCGTAATAACGCCTTTTAGAAAGGCGTAATAACGCCTTTTAGAAAGGTGTAATAACGCCTTTTAGAAAGGCGTAATAACGCCTTTTCGAAAGGCGTAATAACGCCTTCTAGAATGGAAAGGCGTAATAACGCCTTTTAGAAAGGCGTAATTCGCTTTTTGGAAAAGCGTAATAATGCCTTTTAAAAGGGCGTAATAACGCCTTTTGGAAAGGCGTTATAACGCCTTTTAAAAATTCGTTATTACACCTTATGGAATGGAAAGGCGTAATAACGCCTTTTTTCGCGTTATTTCGCCTTTTCGAAAGGCGTTATAACGCCTTTTATTTTTTTTCTCTCTAGATTGATCCTAATAGGCTTTCGTATGTGATTGACACACCAATAATTCACAAAAAACTTAAAAACATTCCTTATATGTACATTTTACATGTTTGGAAGCACCAAAAATATACTCAATATTCGAATTTCTCGCTGCCCTATATCGTTATACTTTTACTGACATCGCTTCTTTTCTACTTTCACTTTTCCTGTTCGGGGTATGGAGTATATTTTTCTCAGTTAGCGAGCAGAGTTTGAAGCTGTGTACGGAGACACATTGTAGAAAAGAATGTAATTTAACAAGGTTTCGAATATTTTCTCTGAAGGCTTAAATGACTGTGAATTTTAGGAGGAGGGTATGGACTTTGAAGTTAAATGCCTTGTGTTATTATCTATAATCGGTTTTAAATATTTTACCAGAAACCAATACCTTCGTATGATAAATAGTGTGTGTTTTCATGTTTTCTAAAAAAAAAAAAAAATCCTCGGTTATCAATACTGTCAAATCACATATTTTCATGGGGTTTAATTTTCGTTGTTTTCGAAAAATGAAGAGACCCACTAATTCATGTTCGCTACATGTATATATAACTACTAAACAATTCTTCATTCAAGCAATCAAATCCCCACGAACCAAGAGTTTTTCTTCAAACCACAAAAATTTAACCCCACAAAATATGTGCGTTAACAGTAACTTCTTACACAATGGTCAGAATTAATGCTGCTTTCGGATTACAAAAAAAACTTTGAAACAAAAAAAAAGAATATTATTTAAGGATTCGAGAATCTAAGGTGTAACAATTAAAGTTTAATAAATAAAATCCTTAAAATATAAGAACATCAGAGAATTCAGGTATTCGAGATACCATGGTATGAAATACCAAACTTTTACAAAACTACATTAACATTGGAACTTTCTCATGGATACACATGTGAGGTTAAGATTGTATTTGTCCAATTTCATGACTTGACAAAGCTGTTTATTAGTTTTATTTCATTTACAGTTAAGTTCCTTGATTAAATTCTCCTATTGTTATGGAGAACAGATCTGAATTTTAAAAACAGGAAATACAACTCTGCTGCTTCATATAAAAACATGTTTTGATTTGCTTAATGTTGTTTGAAATAAACTTTTTTTCTTTCGTTTAAACTACAATAATAACAAATTTAAGCAATATTTAACACTGTGTGCAAGCTATACCATATAGTAAGCCCTCACATTTAAAATCAAAACAAATTAAAACTGAAATCTTTTTTCTACAATTTTAACTTATGTTCGCTGTCGTGACAGATTAATTTTTAATAATCCGCTATCAGGAGTGTACTGTTTGTCCCATCAGTATGATATGAACGATCTTATAGTACGTGTTTACCGTTTAAGTTTTAAGCGTACCACCATAACAGCGACGAAGAAGAAAGAAACCATATTGATATTTTAACGTTTCTATTTCATATGACCATTATAAAGTGAACAATGAAAAGAAATTTGAAAGCAGCACGTCAAACTGAAACATTTTCAATTGTCTATAACAAAGTATATAACATTGTCTATAACAAGGTATTTAACATGGTTTATAACAAAGTATATAACATTGCACTCATTATTTAATTGCTCAAGAGAGAAAAACCCGCATAGGTTCATTAAACACCAATTATAAAATAAAAATATACATCAATGGGTAATTAATTTCCAGATTCCTCAATTATAAATGCTATAATCTTAAATTGAATGTTTTAGCATGATGTAGGTTTTGTTAAAGTAGAATTTTGAAAGAATAGTCAGTAGTTTACTAGTAGTACAAATAGAGGGGTTTTTATGTTCTGTTTACGAACTAAAGTAACACCAATTTCCAGAAAATAAGGTGAATATTGAGGAATAAATCATTCTTCATCTCTTCCCTTGTATTTCCATTAGGTATTATTGCATTATACAAATACGGCTGATCAAGGAAAAGCCTCCAACTTAAAGGGATTGCAATACGATTCAAAATCTCAAGTTCCATTTTTTGTGGTTTTTTGTTTCCTTTAACTAATATTTTTTGCTTATACAGAAATAAGAACGAAAGAGAAAAAAGACGAAAATACGTGAAATTAATGTAAAACAAAGTTTATTTCTTCCAACCGTTAACATCCCAAACAAACATCCAAGATATACCTGAAAGTAAAAATAATCATTATTACACAATGTCAACAAGATTTATTTTGTATAAGTAAACGAAACTTTTACAGTCGATGACAGAGTTGATTAAATACGAACTTACTTTTAGATCAAGTCTTATCCTCAATAACTGTATCTCTTCTTTTTGTAGTATTTCTTGAGTGAATAGTAGCTAGGATACTTATATTTATACACGTAAGGGGTGTATCGTCTGCGTTGGTAGAAGGGTCTGTAAGATCTAAATGACGAAAAATATGTTCTCATGCTGTCGTCGTCACCATTTACGTTGTCATCGCCGTTTCCATCCCCATTATCATCGCCGTTTCCATTCCCATTATCATCGCCATTTCCGTTATCATCACCATTTCTGCCATAATAGTAGTATTTGCTTGGGTACAAAGGCTTGTATCTGTAGGAATATGATCTGAATGGACTATATGTTCTGTATCGTCTGTATGGCCTGTAGGCAGAATACCAGGAACTCATACCATTGTCATCACCATTTTCACCGCTACCATTGTTACCATTACCATTATCATCGCCATTTCCGTTTCCATTATCATCGCCGTTTCCGTTATCATCGCCGTTTCCATTATCGTCACCGTTTCTTCCATAGTAATAGTACTTGCTTGGATACCATGATGCGGACTTGTATGGCGAGTATGGCTTATATGGTTTATATGGTTTATATGGTTTGTATGGAGTATATGGTTTGTAAGATCGGTCAGAATAAGAAAATGTCCTCATATCATCATTCATATCATCACCATTACCGTTATCATCTCCATTCCCATTATCATCGCCGTTTCCATTATCATCGCCATTTCCGTTATCATCACCATTTCTGCCATAATAGTAGTATTTGCTTGGGTACCAAGGCTTGTATCTGTAGGAATATGATCTGAACGGACTATATGTTCTGTATCTTTTGAATGATCTGTACGGCCTGTACCAGGAACCCATACCATTGTCATCACCATTTTCACCACTACCATTACCATTATCATCGCCATTTCCGTTTCCATTATCATCGCCGTTTCCATTATCGTCACCATTTCTTCCATAGTAATAGTACTTGCTTGGATACCATGATGCGGACTTGTATGGCGAGTATGGCTTATATGGTTTATATGGTTTGTATGGAGTATATGGTCTGTAAGATCTGTCAGAATAAGAGAATGTCCTCATATCATCATTCATATCATCACCATTTCTACCACGTCCGTTATCATCGCCGTTTCCATTCCCATTGTCATCGCCGTTTCCATTCCCATTATCATCGCCATTTCCATTTCCGTTGTCATCACCATTTCTGCCATAGTAGTAGTATTTGCTTGGATAATAAGATTTAGAATTTATAGGATAATACGATTTGTATGGTCTGTATGGCTTATAGCCAGAGAACCACGAACCCATACCATTGTCGTCACCATTGTCATCACCATTGCCATTACCATTATCATCGCCGTTTCTTTTATCGTCGCCATTTCCATTATCGTCGTCATTTCTCCCATAGTAATAGTATTTACTGCTATACCGTGATTTGGATGTGTAAGGATAATATGATTTGTATGGTCTGTATGGTTTATAGCCCGAGAACCAGGAACCCATACCATTGTCGTCACCATTACCATTTTCACCACTACCATTGTTACCATTACCATTACTGTCGCCATTTCTGTTTCCATTTTTGTCACCATTTTTACCATAATCTCCGTTCTTTCCAGAATATGTATAGGAATATTTAGGGATGTAAGAGGTGTAAGGATATCCCAGCTTGAACTTATACCCTCCAATAGGGAGATATGATTTACTTGGATAAATCCAGGAATCCATACCATTATCACCATTACCATTGTCGTCGCCATTCCCGTTACCATTTCTGTCATCCCCGTTTCTTCCATTTCTGTCATCCCCGTTTCTTCCATTTCTGTCATCTCCGTTTCTTCCACTTCCGTTGTCCATACCATTTCCGTTTCCATTTTCCCCGCTTCCTCTGTCGTTACTTCCTTTATCCATGCTAGATCCATAGCCGTAAGGGTTGTAGGAGTACTTTTTATCGTAATAGTCCCATATACTGCCTTTTCCCACTTTGCCCCCGTAATATGACCCTCCCTTGCCCCCATAGTAGGACGGATAATAGCCCTGGGTCGCTATTTGTCCCACCAAGCAGGCGGCAAGCACGCATAGGAATGTCAGACAGGTATCCATAGCTGAGGCAGGTTCCTATTCATAAAACAATTGTAAGTTATTTCTTTTATAGATTTTATCTATCCTGCTTGGAATTGTTATTGATGATAAACCTTCAATATCTTCATAAAACGTCTAAGATTGTTATTAAAAAGTTGCTATATATCAATATTTATATATTTCGAAAAGTATTTAGTATCTTCAGAAAACATCTAAGATTGTAATAAAACGTTTGTCATATAACAATATTTTTCTGTCGTATTTAGTATTTTCATAAAACGTCCTACACTGTACCATACATTAACAATGAGCAATATTTTGATGCTTAGAGAAGTCTTTCAAGCACTTAAAAATTGTGAAATTTAAGCTACAGGATGGCTAAGCAAATTTTCTTACCAAATGGAAGTCTCCTCGAAATGAATCAGTCTGCCAAAGTCTGAATCTTGGAGCCTTTTATACTGATCTGGACTTCATTTTTATGCATAATTACCAGAATTGCATAAATTATAGATAAGTCTACCGCTGCAAAATAAATGCAAACTGATATTTTCAAAATTGGGGCAGTAAGGGTAACGTTCATCTAGAGTTTGGTATTAAGAATGATGGATTGTTTTGGGGGATTTGAATGCATTTAATATGACCATGTGAAAAACAAGAATCGCTGAAGGAAACTTCAACTTTTCGAAAAATACATGTGAACTCAATTATATTTTACTACTTTTGATAACTAAAATTTGCAATAAAAAAATCCCGAAAAATATCTTTAAAAAATAAGTTTATTCATTACCCCCATGGGGCCCCCCTGCTTTATTTATTCGATTATGTATTACCCGCCCAAAGTTCGTAGCAATAAGGTCAAAATTCTTTTTCGTGAAATGTCATTAAAAGCATGTTAGTTGGCTATTGACATGGGTTGATTATCATAATTGATCTGTTAATTTTGTTCGGATTTAATATAATGATTAAAGATTGTATTCTAATTCTGCCAAACCGCAAATAAATCCTATTGTTATCTCCTCTTTAGACAGAACTAACAGAAAAAACTCTGCTTCGTCAGCTTGATTCGCCTTTATCTCGAGAAATCTAATTATCAAGATTGTTGCATTTAACAAATAATATTAAAGATAAGTTAAGTTGAATAAAGTAAATCAAAATTTAACTGTTGTAATTCAACGTTTTTATTATTTCAGATTTTATATTTTATGTCCTCCAATTAATTACAGGCACATTTGTATGTTTTGCATCACCGTCTTCCAATTTAACAGAATTTTAAGTTTAGAAATCTCTATTTTGAGAAAATTACAGAACATGCATCAACATTTTTATCAAAGTAAACTGTAGTGAACTATATATGAATGTTACAATGTTACTATCGTAGTTTTTTTACAGGATATGTATCATTTTTAAGAATGATTTATGTCTTGAGGTTTTAACATTAAAATATTTATCAGCAAATGCAATATCTTTTTTTTTCTGTTTCAGTGTTTATCCAGATTTTTTTTTTCAAAAAAATTTGACTGTTGATTAAATATTACATTTTACATCTCTCTGCTTGCTTAATAAGTAAGTCTTATTATGATTTATTCAGGTCAGGGCCGAATCGAAACAATGGAAAAAGCATTAGAGCCCGTTCCAGGTCGTAGCAATGAAAAGAATCATTCAGACTATCGATGCCGTAATCAACTAAATGTAATGAAGAAAGATCATTTCCACCTTCTAGGTTTTTGAATTATTTGACTCTTCTCAAAGACTTTCCAAATACAAAAACATGGTTTGGGGGAAAAAAAGTTTTAGTTTAAAAACATTCTCTCATTCTTAGTGTTATATACAATTTTTTTGGTATTTTTTACACAAAACAATTAATTGTCATATATATAAATTTTGCTTATGAAATATCAAAAGTTTGAAAAGAACTATAGGAAACGTCGCCTTTATTAAACTCCTGTGATATTTTAAAAGAAATATATTCTTTAAGTAAAATAAAAACTACATCAAAGCTTACAGGACAAATGGACAAAAGAATACATTCAACGGGGTAAATGCTATATGAATAATTTATAATTTATAAAGGAAAACATAGATATTTATGATATTTAGCGTTTTGCTCAACAGAGTATTAATTACCAACCATCAAATTCATTATTTAGTGAATTATAATAAGGTTCTACAACTAAAAACAAGCCACGAAGTACAGGAACTGTGGAAGATCTTGCAAACACGGGATCTTAACTTTCAATTAATTGATCAGAATTTTATTTTTCATTTTTATTGACGCCCATAATATTATATATAAATGCCCACTGGAACAACATATAATAAAACACCGGAACAGTTGAGTTTTCTTCTTCTTTGAAAAAAACATCCACGCCTTAGAAGCACCTGGTTCCACGCTTGGAATTTTCAGGGGTCAATGTTTTATAGTCACTTATGTTCGTAGGTTTATGAGATTGAGCACTGTTTGTATTCTTCGCCTTCATTATTGCATAAAATAGGTGTTTCTGTGACATTTGCAAATCATGCACCAGTATCTGTATATGTGCACTTGTCATAGAAAACGTAAGATCATGAAATTCAAACTTAACATTAATTATACATTCGTTGATATTTTCTTAATATTTTTAGAAGGTTAAACAATAAGTCAATTTTTTGTACCTATCGCCTTATTACACCTTCTAGATTTTGTATCCTTGATCTTTCCGATATTTCTTGTCTGCAAACAAAGTTAACTTCTTTAAGTCTTCAAATGATATATATCTAAAGAGAGGAGAACAAATAAAGGTAACAGTGATTCTCGTTTCAACAATAACTATTAGGTGAAGTGAATATATGCAAAGTCGGAGTCATATTCCTTACTTTCTTTATTTATTTCTTTATTTATTTTTGTTTTTTTTGTTTTTTTTTTTTTTTTTTTTTTTTTTTTTTTTTTTTTTTTTTTTTTTTTTTTGTTTTGTTTGTTTGTTTTTTTTTATCCTTTTTTTTTTGCAAATGATTTTTTTTTTGTGGTTTTGTTTTTTTTTAACCTTTGAAGTTAATTATGAGATTTGTTTTGGTCATTTATGTACACTACATCCATTTGTTGATTTTCAGGGAAATCAGTTTGTCCTTCCTATCAGTAATTTTTTTTTTTGCTATTTTAATTGATAACTTTTAGCTTGTTGTTGAATTTATGTCAAAAACTCTATTATCCTTTAACTTTTTGTTTGCTCAATTTTTTTTTCTTTCCTTTCTATTTAATTTTTTTTTTATGGTATGAAGAGAGTCATAAATTACTGTCCTCCATGAGATGTATATTCAATTCAATTTAAAACTGCATGTGACATCCAAGAAATCACACACACACCAAGAACTTTTCCATCAAACCACGTAATTTTGATCCCATGAACTATGATTTTACAGTATTAGGAACATATTACTACAAGAATGTATCCGAATACAGACGTGTTATACATAAAATGAAAACCATTTATGCATTGGATAAATATCATGCCTGCTGCCGATTTGCAAGTAATTAAAATATGTTTTGTTTACTTTGAACATTTTATTAAAAGCATCATTCACCACTCCTACATTTACAAATGAAAGAAGGACTAGCAAAATAAACATGAAAGCAAAAATATAAATGTTGATTAGACACGGACATTGATCTTACAAACGTTTTAAATTAACAATAAGCATACACAAATTAATTAATCAAATTCAAAGCGTTTTCAGTCCTGAGATTTTAGCTAATGATAGTAGCGCGGGTAACCATAGAACCATGGAGGGAGAAGTTTGAACCCCTTCTTAGATTTCTTCTTCTTGCCTTTCTTGTCTTTTCCGTTCTTGCCGCTGTCCTTTTTATCTTTCTTATCTCTTCCGTCTTTCTTGTCTTTTCCGTCTTTTTTATCTTTTCTGTCTTTATCCTTCTTACTATCCTTTTTATCCTCCTTGTCCGATTTCTTCATCAACCAAAATGGCGGATACGGCTTAGGAAACCATGGTTTCCAATATTTCATGGGTGACTTGTCTTTTTTGTCTTTTTTATCCTTCATTTCTTTGTCCTTCTTTCTATCCTTCATTTCTTTGTCCTTCTTTCCATCCTTATCTTTTTTCATGTCTTTATCTTTTTTGTCCTTTCCACCCTTGCTTTTCCTCATAAATGGATATTCGAATGGATACGGTCCAAATGGATAAGGCTTCCATCCCATCGACTTTTCCATCGCCTTCTCTTTGTCCTCTTTCTTTTCCTTTTTTTCGTCTTTCTTTTTATCAGAAGATTTGGATTTGTTCTTCCTCAGAAAGAAAGGTTTGGGATAAGGTCTGTAGTAGGGCTTGCGGTAGATTGGTTTGTACAGTCCATAATAATGCGGCTTGTAGGGTGGGTAGAAAGTGGCAGCTGCATTCGCCGCAAGAAATGCGAACAGTAAACCCACGAACAGGTGGCGAACCATAGTGAACAACCTTGAAAGTAAACACGAAAACATTCATTAGATGTGCAAATTATATTTACATTACAAAACATAGAAAAACACGGAATACACTTGTATATTGAAAACTCAAGGAATAAACTAATAATTGTCAAAAAGTTCTCTTCCATGCATATTGTCTCATGTAGAAAAATATGTGAATTTAATTCCCCAAAAATAAACACTGTCTGTTAACGACTGAGACAAGTTTGTTGTCTTCATATTATGCTCTAAAAATTTAGGGGGTTTTTTTTACATTTAAGGACAGAAGATAAAACAAATTTTTTAGAAAATCTTTAAGATATATAACAACACTTGTTGACTTTATATAGATTTAACTCATAGATTTTAAATTTTTCACCTAAGTACTAGTATTATTTTAAGTATGAAAAACTTGAATAGCTTAATAATTTTTGTTGAAGAAGGATATAATTTTGACCATCCAAGAAAGTTTTCAATAATTATCTTAGAAATGCATTTACTGAGAAATGTATTTACAATCAAATATTTATACCATTCCCAGGCACACATTTTTATAGCATCTGTCCTTAAAAAGTATTTACTTTTGGAAAAAAAGAAGAAAAAGTTAAGGATGCTCGACAAGACCCTACCTTATTTGTCCGGAGGAACAGGGGTTGCTGCTAAATCTTGTAATTCACACTCCTTATATAGTTGTGATATACAGTAATTAATGTTAAACAAATGCACATATCGCTTGTTCTGCTTATGGTCACCAAATGAAGAGAAAATGTCTCATTACCATGGGTCAAGCTTGATTTAAAATGTTAAGTGAATTGTCAATGTTGAATCAAGATGCTTTGTCATTCATTAGCCAAAAAGGTAAAGTCAATTTCTCTGCCCTCTTGTCTTGCATTATCTGCACAAGACAATTTATTTGTTTTATTATAAAGTTAACCTTTTTGCAGTGGAATATTATTAAATTTAAGTGTTTGACTAAAAGACGCTAATTTGTATCACCTGAGATTGCAATATAAATGCACTACGATCTTTTTAATTGCCTCTGAAATTCACTAGTTTCATTTTCATCTTGATTTATTCCTTAAGGACAGATGATACAAACAATTTTTTTCTTTGAAAAATATTAAATATCATGTCACAAGTTTAACTAAAGTATGATGGTTAAATTTAGAATTTTTTCTCCAATATAAGAACTGGAAAATGAAATAGACTTGGAAAATTTTAGTAATATTTCAATTAAAAAAACAAATATGGACAAATCACATTCAGTAAACGTTTACAGGTGAAAATAAATTTCAGAATATGTTTCAAGCTTTTTAAAAGTCCTTAATATAATACCTCAGAAAAATATATTAAGCCAGGTGAATTTTATAAGAAAAAGCTATATGGTAAAAATCAGCCTATGTGATATTGCTAATTTTTTGTCATTTTGATCTTCCTCTTAAAATTTACCTGGCTTGGTATATTTTTTAAAGGTTTAAATTACACTTTTAGCGCTAAGATAACATATTCTAAAATTTATTTTCACCTGTAAACCTTTACTGAATTTGATTTGTCTATATTTGTTTTTTCATTGAAATATTACTAATATTTTCCAAGTCTTTTTCATATTCCAGTTCTTAGGAGAAAAAAATTCAAAGAACCATAACACATTTCTAAACTTATGACATGATATGAAATCTTTTTCAAAGAAAAAATTTGTTTGTATCATCTTTCCTTAAATCGGATACACAAATGAACTGCGTATTCCAGTTATGTCATCAATTTTGATTTCTTTTTTGTTTTTTTTTTTTTTTTTTTTTTGGATGTAAGTGTCGGCATGTTTAAGTAATATACCAAATTATGTATAAAAAAAAAAAAGATAAAGCGACTAATGTTTAACTATAAGTGTAAATGAAAATAAAATGCATCTTGTTTAAATTTCAAGCTTTTTAAAAATCCTTATTATTGATTCAATATACTCAAAACTTCAATTGTAGATTTTAGATGTTTTTTTTTTTTTTTGGTTTATCAGTTGAAGTCGTATATTATATTAAATCCTTATGTACGGTAATAACTTCATAATAACGACTTGTTACATGTAGCAAATATAACCATTATGAGGTCGCCTATGATTCATACCAATAATTCGTTCTTTGTTTACCTTATTTGACTTTGAAACATTCTGGCTAACTGAGAAATACCTAATGGTCACAGTGTTAGTGACCGCCCGACAGGGGATGCTCACTCTTCACAGGCACTTCTTTCTCTGGAATTTCCGGGATCCATGTTTTATGTTCTATGCAGATTTGTTTGTC
Organism: Saccostrea cuccullata; assembly: GCF_032062105.1. NCBI lineage: Eukaryota > Metazoa > Mollusca > Bivalvia > Ostreida > Ostreidae > Saccostrea > Saccostrea cuccullata. Next base: position 210,626 of record NW_026936980.1, read on the forward strand.
TAGGTTTTGGTTGTAAAGGTTCATTATTTTCTCCTTTATCATTTTAACCACCGAGCATATATTTCTACCGTGGACAGTTTGTCCCAGGGGATACTTGTCACTAAGTCTATGTTCACCCATGTATATTGAAAAGATAGCATTTCCATATTGGTTGATTCTACAGGTTAACACACTTTAAAACTGGGAGCCGTGTCTAGTATAAAAAGCTAACAGTCTGTTGAGACTACTAGAGGCACAGGTTCTGACAAAAAAGTTGATGCACCTAGGATTCCCCTTCAGTTACTGTATTATTATATCAATTATCCACAATTTTTTTTTTGTATAAATCAAACCTACAAAGAAGATATTTTTGACTTTCTGGGTTCCCATGTGTTCAATTCAAATATGTTCTATATGAAATTTTAAAACTTGATATTTTAATAAAAAGTTCATGTTCTTCGTTTAATATCCACTTCATTGGATAAAGATTTTATATGTCCATTTTTTATTATCTATCGGAATAATGCATTAAATTTATATGCTCTGATTTACACCGCTCTTTGTTCAAATGGAATAAATTGAAGTATTTCAATGTTGAAAAAAATGACCTTTCATAATTTTATAAACATGTTGATATTCTCTCTCTCTCTCAAAAATGTTAAACTAAGTGCTCTTTAATATACAATTTCGTCTAAAACATGAAATCCTGACCATATCTTTATTGCTTTTCGGCATGTTTTTGATTTTATTCAATGTCATCGTTTAACAACAGATTTTGTTGCGAGACGTAAATTGAGTTAAAGCTAACTTATGGAATAATCGGAGTAGAATGTCAAATTCATGAGCCTCTGATTACACTTGGACCAATTGCAGACTGATACGTTTCCTGGAACATACAAAGAGGTAGGCCAAATAAAATGTGAACAATCAAAACATGTTTTTATATTTACTCTATAATGGGATGTTATTTCGACCGAAAACCCCCCAGAAATTATATCATCAACAAATTGAAAAACAGGTTTGAATATTAATTACTTGTACTTTCTAAAATTATTATCTAAATCAATAAGTTTACAAACGGTATCAAAAATAAAATATTTCAATATTTTCAATTTATGTAAAAACATATTTTTTAAATAGTTCTTTTTCCTAAAATATCCACTGATAGTTGCGTTGCCATATTTACTTATAGATTCTTCCTTCAAAATGTTTTTCATTTATTTATGTTTTCGTCACTGGCACTTCAATTTTAGCAATAGATTTTTAATTACTTTTGCATTGATTTTCTTGAAGCTCCAGACTTTTACCGAGCCCTAAAAAAGAGTGTATTGAAGTTTTGCTATCATAAGAAAAAATATGGATGTATGATAAGTTTTTTTTTCTTAAATTAAGAACTCAATGACATATTAATTTTCTTGATAAAAATTTCTTTTGTTTTTAGTTTTATTTTCCTTATCGCCCCGTGGGGATCCGGGTTAGAATAGGTCCTCAGTACCCCCTTGCTTGTCGTAAAAGGCGACTAAATGGGGCGGTCCTTCGGATGAGACCGTATAAACCGAGGCCCCGTGTCACAGCAGGTGTGGCACGATAAAGATCCCTCCCTGCTCAAAGGCCCTGAGTGCCGAGCATAGGCCTAAATTTGCAGCCCTTCACCGGCAATGGTGACGTCTCCATATCAGTGAAATATTCTGGAGAGGGACGTTAAACAGTATATAATCAATCAATCAATCAATTTTCCTTATCAAGTTTTGTCACCGTCAGGATAACTCAGTCGGTAGAGGCGTTGGCACGATAAAGTTTCCTCACTCCTCAATTGCCCAAAGTGCTGAGTAAATGTCTAAATTTGAAGCCCTTTGTCTGTATATAGTAACCATATACAGGCAAAGGGCTTCAAATTTTCTTATATCACAAGGCGTAAACAACATACAATCACAAATAATATATGGCGATAATGAACAATTTTCAAGCTCATATTCACTAATAAGTACAACAATACAAATCAAGAGCAGAACAAACACTTCAGAGGGGGGATAAAGTACCATAGAGTAGAGAGCATCCCCAGCCGACTAAAATCTAAACTTAACAGTATTGTATATATTTCAAAAGGGAAAAACTTATTATTTTCTTCTTTAAAAAAACAAAATATGGTTCCTTGCTTAATCCTATTTGAAAGGAATTTAATCGCGGTTTTTCATTGGCTATAGTTTTATTTGCATTGTAGAATCCAGATTTCATGTTAGATCTTAAAAATGATGCAGAATTTTAGAAATAAAGGTCCAGGCCAAAATCTGCGCAAAAGCTCAGGATCGAACCTCATTTAGGCTTTGTGAAAAATAAATTTATTTATTACATGGAAAATAGTTTCCTATATGTACAGAACAATACTAAATGTATTGCCAGATTTACTTTGCTAAACTGTAAGAAAAAAAATTGACCAAGTTACATTAAAGTAGGGTTTTAGGCTATATCAAGATTATCTCTCCCTCATCATTATTAAGGATGTTGGGTTGAAATAAAGAAGCTTTTGATTTTATTTTATTTATATGAGCTTGCTTGATATTTCTTCACTCAATTCGGCCAAAGAAGATTTGTCAGAACTACTGCAGAAATATAGGACAATAAATGGTTCTTCTCAAATACCTTTAATCAGACAGTCCTTTATAAAATAAAAAAAAAATAGTGCACATAAATCTTTTTTTCTGGAATAATTAAACGAATTTGAAAGCAGATATTGCAATGATCTGCACACGTAAAACACATAAATGGATCATTCTCCAAAAAAAAAAGAATGTGAGTGAATACATGTACCATATCGTCCTGGTATTGACAGTTCTGACTTGATTAGATGTCATTCGTTTTTTACAGAGCTCTCCTATTTTAGAAGTTTAAAAACAAAGTACTAAATATTTAACCCCCCCCCTTCTAACACGATTAATTATTTATCACTAAGGGGGATATGAAGGCATGCAGTCGGTGTGCCTGTTCGTGTGATGTTTTATCTGTGTTGGTATCAGGCTTTTACATAAGTATAAGATACGAAGACAAAGAACAGTTATCGTGCTCAAAAATTTCGTTTTAACACTATAACAACCAGGAGCAGAGCAAACAGTGACCTCTGAAATCATCAGGGGTGGGATCGGGTGTCATAAAGGAGTAAGAATCTTCGTTATCATAATTTATAATGTACGGTCACAGCTGCATTAGTTAATTGTAATTGTCGTTATCTGCGCCGGTACAAAATTGTATTTTGTTATAAGTCTCTGAATCATATTCAACATTCTTGGCCATGCATATGTTACATTAAAAGTTTAAATCTAAAATTTAAACTTATCGATAACTATCTGATAGTTATAGATAAGGTTAAACTTTAGATTTAAACATTTAATGTAACACATGTCTTGTCGCATGATTCTGCGTCACATTTCTATATGACTTATCTTTTTAAATTAAAAAAGTAAAATTAATTCTCATTTAGTTTTTATATTTTATCTATCTTTATACATTTAATTCTCTATTTATCTATTTACATGCCTATCGACATCTATAATTTTATCTTCTTTTTCTCTCTTTCGATACCCTGGTTTTTTCTAATAAATTATTTTTGCTTCACATAATTTTGTTAACAAGTTTAGATTTTTTTCTTTCTAAACATCTGTAACCTTAGCTTAAGATGTAAAGCGAAATTTAAATGGAAATGGTACAATTGTCATACATGTATTTCACTTTCAACAGGAGAGAATGCGTCTAATATTTAAGTAAAAATGCTTCATACTTCAGGTCATCTAATTTTGTGCAGAATTTTTTATAAAATAAAATATATGCATGTAAACAAAAAGTTTTCTTTGCTGCACAATATTTAAACGAATTAAATCATAATGCGGTGAATCCACAATCAATCTCGATGAAAGTCTCTCGAAAATCACAAAATACCAGTTAATATAAACCATCATGAGGTCATACGGGAACATTCAAATATGACCTTATCGTGCAGGTGGGTTTCCTATCATTCTGAAATGATTTATAAGGTACATGTATTAATTCATCTGACTTGTTTATTCACATATACATGTAACTACTTTTAAAATATCAAATCCTAGCTAATTTTGGAAAATGGAAAAGTAGAGAAGTAAGGCATTTTATATGATATAATTTTCTCTCGTTTTTCTCATAAATTATTCTGCCTTGGTTTTGGAAAGTATCTGATTGGGCGAAAGCTATCAAGTTAAATACCAGCAGATGTGTATTATCTGTCTGTAGTTTATTATTAATATGTAAATCAAAAATAGAATTTTCTTTCAATCATGTGATGTGATTTTTTTTCAATTAATGATTGTTGAAATTAGCACTGTTACTTGACTGTAATAAATTCAATATTTTATTCATCTATGGCTATGTTGATGAATATCAAATCTTTAAAAGAAATAAATACAACTTTGTGTCAATTCTTTTTTCTATTATTCTTATATGTATAGTATCACTTAAAAGGAATAAATCGAAAAATATAGTAGTATTAAAAATATTTGGTACCTGATTCCACCTCTTATGTTTAAGAGGTCCATGTTTGCTCTGCTCAGTGATAAACAAACTCTTTCAATTTATGGGTAATTCTTTATTAAGATAAACATTTATCGTATTTGAAAATATATCCACATAACCCCAGGATAATCAAATGGACTTACTTTTTTAATGTCAACTGTTATTCAATACTATGTGTAGACTGTAGACTATTTACGATTTCTTAAGTTTGTAAAGATCAATTCTACAAACGCTTCTGTTGATAGATAAATTTAAAACGATAAAATTGACTTCCTTTTATTCAAACCATAAATACATGTCTGTTTTAGTAGTTACATCCTGCATAAAGAAAGTTTTTTTTAAAAAAAAAAAACATGAGTTGTAGAAGCGTAGCCTTCTGATTGAGAAAGATCTGTCAAATACTAGTAAACCAGAGAATAAACCAGCTCTGAGCATTGCAACACCCCCTTAACCCCATTTACTGGCAGTTTTTTCACTCTCTTAGATAATTACGAGGGTTGATCCAAAAGTAATGTCACAGTGTCCGTAATATCTTTTATATTTGAAGCCATATTATCAAGTACGATAGACCAAAAGATGCACAAATATAAATCTAATTAACATTGAAATTTCAATTTAATAATGTTTATTTGAATTTATTTTATAGATGTTTAAAACATAGAGCATAGGGGGTGTCGCCGCGTCAAAACGGAACGTCACGTTTTAAAGTGTATTTTTTCTTATAATAAGAATACAAACACATAAAAAAGATAATAAAAAAGTACCTAATCTCTCAATTTTTTAAAAGACACAATTGTCGCCATTTTTTTCTAGTCTTTAATTAAAAATTAAATGACGGGATTGGTATTTTTTATCATAAACATTGTTGTTTTTACTCTGTTGAATTGAACAAATGGATTGTCGAAATGGGAAAAAAACGATTCGACGAGTTGTAATAAATTTTTGCTTCAAAATATGGGAACCTTCACAATCGACAGATACGTGAATTAATCAGACTTACAGAATAAAGAAGGTAAACAAGAGACATCTTTATACATGTAGATGGTTTCAGCAATTTTAGCGGGTGATTGGTCACTGAATGATCAGCAGAGGACAAGAAGACCGAAAGACAGGAGATCGGACGGAAATGTTCAATCATTATGGTATCTGACGTTGTCAAAAAAGACAGACGTATAGAGTGACATGTGAATCTTTAAGTTTGTCTTATGCTTCAGTAAATAAATTTTGAGAGAGGGCTTACTTATGAAAAGAGTGAGTGTATTGTAAAAGAAAGAATTCTTAAAGAAAGTGGAATTGGTGAAAGTGATTGCGATTAATATTTTTTAATGAAATGAAGGGGAAATGCTTAAAAGTATTACGGTGCGTATCCGTCATATGACGTTATATTTAGGTGCGGCAACTACCATAAATGTTCATTGTTTAATATCCGATATTTTGGAAAGTTAAATCATATTACTTGGAATTTTTCTGGTCAGATTTGAAATAAATAGAGCTTCCATCATGTATAATTTTGTTGCTTTACATCGATTTATAGCAATTTTATCAAAGTTGTGACATTACTTTTGGATCAACCCTCGTATATGCTCTTTTTAATATATGTGCGTTCCTCTGCAATATCCATTATACTTGTTAATTATATTATCACTATATTTTACTAATCATTTTCGTCCTTTATTTAACCTTTTACCGTTTTTGAAAAGACCTAGGAATAAAATATGTTTTTTAAATGAATTCAACCATATCGTTTATTTCTAAACTATGATGGTGTAATTCAGAGAATAGATGATGTTCAAAGATATTATGTATTGTGTTTTTTAATGTTTATGAACTCTAAACAAATCTTGTATAATTCTTCTACACAAAAAATATTCAAGATCATAATTCATTGTATCGACCCTTTTTAAGAAGCTATCTCTGAGTGGGAACTGTTTGTTGTTGTTGCTGTTTTTTTTTTAAATCTGATAAGTGTTGGAACAAGTGAGGCACATTTTACAATATGGTTCTAATTAAATAATTTTAAGACTTAATTTGTTGACTTTTATCAATATATTTACAATCTTTGTCAATTTATGTTGAAATTTGTTTTTAAAATATGATATTAAAAACTGAATTTTCTTGCATATAAAAAAACGTGATTTTTTTTTATGTAAGATCAAACTCCTAACATTTAATGAATAAAATTTGTACACGTGAAGATTTTTTTCATTGTCTATATATATATATGCATAAATTCAACGGACGTTTCTTAAAACCGTAATGGAAACACGTTTTAATTTCAAAACTTAAAGTGGATATTTAAAATACAAATACTCTTTCTCTTTAGTAACATTTTGGCCGTTTGAGATGATTGGATATCTCCTTTTTACGTCATATAGTCATTTAACCAATCAAAATATGAAGAAAATTTACAAATGTTAAATATTTCATCATAAACAAAATACTTTATGTAAGATAAACCTACGGCTTTGGTGATAAATATCAAATTTATTTGCAACATGCACCATTTAATTCACAGATCCAAAAGTAAAAATGATTGGACAACAGACTAAGCCTTTTTATCTCTCTCCCTAAATATCAAATCTTATAGATAAATATCAAATATAAAATCTATAAAAACAGCGGACTTTGTTCCGCCTTCCAAATTTTGATAAGATCATGTACTACGTATGCAGTTGTTTTTCCATTCTATTATTATGTAATATATGGAGAATAAAAAGTTATTCCTGATTGATTTATCTGAAAATCAATAAAATATTTTAAAATATTTGAAATCATTGTTTGAGTTTTCATTTAAACACAATTCAAAATTCAATGGAAATATTCTTGGTGTGTATTCTCAACAAATCGACCAAAAATTTGAGGGAATAATGCAGAGAAGAGCCAGAGACCAAAATTATTTAGTTTTCCACTAAAAATCACATGTTGTAAAGCACTGCTGCATTAGTGGAATTGATTTAAAACTCACCATAACCGCGCCTGTATTATTCGTATGGAGCATTTTCTCCTAAGAGAACCAAGTAGTTAGTAACTTTGATTTAATTTGCAAACTTACAAGACTTCTCAGTGTAGTTAATATTTCTCAATATCTGCCTGACCTTTCTCAGGTATGTCATTATTTGACCAAAAACGTCTGCTCGACTTAACTTTTAGGCGGTGGGCACTAAAATGCTGATTTTTTAAAAGTTGTGAATATATATAGCAAGTACTTAAGTATTTATATTTTGCGGAAGAAATTTAAACAATAAAATGCTTTCTTTGTTATTACTGGAATTAACGGAAGCAGCTGTTGCAGAAAAAATACATAACCCGCGTAAGCGGGTTATGTGAATTTTTCTGCAATAGCTGCGACCGTCAATTCCAGTAATAGCAAACAAAGAAAGACATTTTATTGTTTATATTTATATCTTTAAATTAATCATTTAAAGTAGGATTAAAAAGATTAATTATTGTATTCATGATGCGAACATCTTTATAAGTTTCATTGATGGAACAGCCACTGATCAAGAAATCTGTACAGGTGACGTGCCTAATGTAGTTCATGCAGTGATTAAAGCAATGAGTTTTCTTAAGAAATAAAGAAGAAAATATTCAGTGAATGTAAATATTTGATTATTAATGCACTTTTAAACGGGTTTATACCCTTTATTCCCCGTTGATGAGAAGAGGGCAACAGAAAAAAATATGAACATTAGAAGAGTCCTGCTGAATGTCTACCTGAAACATGGAGATACCGAACAGTAATCACGATGAAAAGTCAGTTAAAACAATAAAAATTGGGAGCAGATGAAATATGAGCCTCTGTAACCATCAGAGGTTGGATCAGATGCCATGGAGGAGTAAGCAGCCCAGTCGATCGATCACAACCGCCGTGTGCATTTTTTTTATTCCGCTGAAGGGTCAAAAAGTTTTCCTTACAAACATCTTTCTCCATTACAAAAAAGTCCTGTAAAACCGGAACTCAGCAAGGCCAGGACTTTTTCTAAATCTTCTAAACATCAAATGATTCGTACACACAATTCCTGCAATGCTCCAATCTTCTTTATAATTAATTTCACAATTCCCATACTATGTGTATAGACATTTCTCTGTGACAGGATTCAAATGGATTACTGTTCATTAACCTTTTAGTTTATAAATTAAAAGCGAAAAAATATGTAAATATTACAAATCAATTTCAGCCCTCATTAATGTGGTTAAATTTTATGACAGGAATGTGTCGAAATGACATGCCTTACACGACCCATTGTTTATAAATGTCCCGAACTAGAGATATTTGTTTACTAAAAAGGTCTCGTGGTGAAGGAAATAAGCGAGAATTTAAAAATTTTAATTTGTAAGTAAAGTTTTATTTTAAGTTTAATTAAAACGGATTTGATTGATAAATTCGAAAGGAAGACGCGTGTATATGACCGGAATTTGGATTATAATTTGGATAAATATTTTAAAGATTTGTCAAGTTTTCTGGAAGAATTGTGTTTTCTCGAGGAAAATAAAAAGATTTTAGACAGTAGTTAATGTGCAATTGAAACGAAAAACAAAACACATCAAAAACACAAACATGAAAGCATCAGAGGTTAGCTTTTATTTTTTTTAATTTGATGTTTCATATTGATTTGGTCGAAACATTAAAATTAACTAGAGGTACTGTGAGCAATGAGCTCACTAAATGATACCCTTTGTCTCCCATATGAATATAATGGCAGTGTCCATGTTTTGCTATGGGAAACCCAAAATATGTGTCGGGTCAAAAATCCTGCATATTGGCAATATGTAATAAAGATTCTGTGAAAGTTTCATCAAATTTCATTCAGTGGAATGAGACGAGTTGCGGATAAGAGATGGGTACCCCAAAGCGTAAAAGACGGACTGACGGACGAACAGCTAAACGGACGGACGGACATACCGATTACGATATACCCTCCTGCTTTTCAAGCGGGGGGTATAAAATAGTAAAATTGCCATTATTGAAAGTTTAATGTAACCGTTAACAAATGGACTCATAGACTATCATGGCAAACGTTGAGGATTCGAGATCTCAAATGCTCAAACTCCAATGTGAAGATCCAGAAATCAAATATCGGTTCCAGAAGAAAGATCTCGACATAAGGAAGTGCCTTGTGAACGCCCTTAGCTCATAAGTGAAAATCTTTTTTTAGAATATGCCAAACCTCATTGTAAACGCCAAGGTTAAAGTTTGATAAACATTGAAGAGTATGTTAGACTGAAGTCAAAAGGTCAAATAGCATTTCATGTTGGTACCACAATACTGTAAAAAAAATAACTAGTTAATGTCACGAAGAAAACTAGTAGATTCAGTGTCCATACAATCACTATTACTTATAGTAGTTTTACCAGATATTGGTATATTTACTAGATAAGATTTAGCAAATTTAGGATTGATGAGTAACTTTCACTAGGTATCTAAGTATCTATAGGACCCCAGCTCCACAACTCACTATCTTAACCAGTAAACTGAAAGTTTACTAATCACGACCAACGCTTCACGAAACACAATAGTTAAATTCACTAGGTTTTTCTTTCAGTGAAGAAAGGTTTTGTCAAAGGGATGCATATGTGAAATATGAAAATCATAGCTCCAAACCATCAAATGTTATGGGCGACGTTGATTTTTTGGAGACAAACGAATCGAGGCATAAAAAATTTATGCATGGATCTTGAATGATAAATCCAAATAAACACATATCGGTTTGATAAGATCAATATTTGCAAGTCGTCTTGCTTAAATCCAAATATTAGTGCCCTCAATCAAATTAAGAAAAATATCACTTTCATTAAATATAATTTATATATATGACAAATTGTCAGACTAGTGTATAAATTTAAATTGAATAAATTTACTAGAGAACACTAGTACTACATGTATTCCATTAATTAACGACTTTTTTTGCAAAACACATCAAGGGATCATCTAACAATCCTATTGAAACGAACCTTTAAGGCCATGTTTGACTCCTCAAATAGCAGTAATGTGTAGTTTCTAAACTATTGAGAGATGAAAAGAGCAATAACTCTAGGTCCGTGTAACACTTAACAATCCAAATTTCTGAAATGATTTAGAGTTTTAAAATTCAAATATATGTGTATTAGTTCAAATTTCTAAATTAAAAAAAAATCAAGGTATTTTAAGGTATTTCAAACATTTGAGTGTTTGATCTATCGATTCTTTTGTGTGTTTTTTCTTTAGAAAGTTAACGCTTAACAATCTAGTTCATTACAATTTTTCGTATTTTGATATTTTAAAATTAACTTCAAATTTCGTTATTGTAACTTTGAAAACGTTGAATTTTTAAAAACACTTTTCTTTTTTTTTTTGCTTTTTGTTAGAACTTTACTTCAAATATCCAAAATATAAAAATCCAGGTTTGAATTTTGAAAGTATATACTCTGCATGTCAGAAACTCTTTTGGTCAAGCAAAATAGCTTTTTGATATATAGTATATTAAACTGATATTCAAAAGTCAATTTAGGTTTTGAAATTTGATACATGTATTTTGGATATTTAAAGTGAAGAAAATTCTGAAAACTAAAAGTGTTTTGGTTATTTGTAATGTGACTGTTTGAATCTAAATTCCAAATTTCAAAAAACTCAAACGTTCTGAAAGTTGAAATTTCTCATTTTTAAATCAATACTAAAACAACAAAAGAAGTAAATTGGTACTGAATTTTAGATCGTTAAGTGTAAACTTTCTAAACAATCGGTTAACAAAAACTCAAAAGCTTAAAATACCAAACTTGATTTTGAAAATTTAAATTTCGAATATTTATGAGGAAAGTTTAAAAAGTAAACATTCTAAAACATGTTTAGAAATTTGAAAATTAAAATTTTTGAACAAAAATATTAAATTTCAACACACAATAACAGTGTTCAAAAATTAAATTTCAACACACAATAACAGTTTGTGTTTTTGAAGTTTAAAAATTTGAACTACTGTATTAAAATTCTAAAAATCCATAATTGTTAGAATTTTGAATTTTTACATGTAAGTATTACACAGACTGAGTTCATTTTTTATCTCAGTCTCACATGTCGACGATGAATCACTAAGACTGATAAGAAGGTGAGCTTGTCTAATTTTTATGGTCACATTTTGTCAAAAGTTGAATACATTTTAAGTATTTGAAAGGAATAAAAAAAATTTTTAAAAACTGAATTGAATTATAGTAATTGAAAATTGCTTTGATGCTGTTTAAGGGGAGGAAGATGAGATTAGGACGAGGATGATAATGGTTTTGACGGGGAAAAATCTGAGACTTTAGAAGTAATATTTTTTTAATGCCAGATCATATACACTGTATCCCTTAACCCTCTGTGACCATCTTTTCTTCATATACATATATACAAATCATCAACAATTAAAACTTGTGAAAACAAATTGACTCGGAATATAATACTAAGTTAAGGTATTTACATTTTATTTCATACAATGTGAACATTTACTTTACATGATAGATATTTCCAGATTTTTTATGTCTGTTCTTGAAATACCAAATTCTGACAGGTCTATGTTCGAACACTGAAGAATGTTTAATAAAGTCATTCCTAGACAATAAAACGTATTTCCATGATCCTCCTCAAAGAATTTATTCTCTAGAAAATGCGCTAATTCATGCACAAATGTACTAAGCAAATGGAGGTAACCAAAATGGCGGGCGAGATTTATCCGGATAATGGCGTTCTCATCGAGAATTGTCTCCCCTAAGTCTTCTTCACAATACGTCAAGTCTAAAATTAGAAATTTGTAGTCTGTTCTTCTAAGTCCAATACATTTTCTATAAAACTGCCAAACATATGCAGTCATTTTGCCTGCTTTGTGAATTTCTATTATTTCGTTGCGGAATATAGATTTGTCCTCGGCGTACGAATACACTGTCCGATGATAAATATCGGTGATACGGCACGTCACTTCATGATTTTCCTCCACATATCCTGCTCCTCTCTCCAGAATCTGGACAAGGTGAAGTTTCCGGAGCTCTATACGTCCTTCTCCGCTCCATAACAGGAAGTTGACAGAGTTCTTGGCGAAAAGAATTACCTGTAAAAGTAAGAATACAAAAATATTCGGCTGTTTACCGTATTGTATAATCATATTATATGCCACACCACGTGCTTGCACTACTAACACAGATACTTGAAGTATACACAGATGCATAAGTACATGTATATGTGACCGGTTGGCAGGGGATGCTCACTCCTCCATGGCATCTGATCCCACCTCTGATATTTTGGAGGTCCGTGATTACTCTGCTCCTATTGTGTATTGTTTAATGGACTTTTGAGCTTGAATACTAGTATTGTTCGTTATCTCTATATTTCATTCATAAATCCAACTCAGAGAACGGGGATGGAGATTATTGCTTCTTTACATTTTTTAACAAAATAAGGTTGGAAAGTTTGCAATACAGATTTGAGTAATATGGAGAAATTTCAGTTTAAAAAAAAGAAAAGTTTCAACAAGAAAACGTCAACAATAAATGAAATAAAGAAATAGAATAGGAAAATTAAAGCAAGATGTTCGTGTTAAAATTATCAGAAATAAAAATTAAATTTGAATAAAAATTGGAAAATCAAGAAATGAGATCTAAATTAAGAATTAAAAATTTAAATGTTTTAAATCATTTTTTAATTATAATCGAAAAAAAAAACAAAAATCTAATTTAAGATATGAGATAATAAATGGGATATTAAAGTTAGACATTAAAAATCCATGTAAGTGAAAATGAAAACATGAAAAAAGAATTGTGCCACTGAAATTCCTTCAGATTAGATAGATATTTTTTTATAAATACAGATATTTATTATTATTATTAATTAAATGTAGTTTATTTTATTTATTGATTAATTTTTTTTTTTATTTATATTTAATATTATTTTATTGATTATATATGTCATAAGTAACATGATAGATAATCTTACCTTTTTACTGTTAGTGTGGCCGTTTTTAACATTATTTATCCAATGTACAGAGGGTAGACTAAACATATAATTAAATTTACCATCTACCTTCATTGTTAAATTAAAATGTTTACAAAAAATAAATAAAACAGCTTTTATAGAATGTTTTTCTCCCATTATACGTACCTTAATCAACATTAAGACACATACCCATGTTCCGTTATTTTTAAACAATAGAAAAATTAACATTAAGATTTCGAATCTACATTTCTTTTTTTTTCTTTTTGATTGTCAATGCTGTGAGCTGAGATTCATTAATTGCCATAGCTGATTAATGGCGTGATATTAACAGAGAAACATGTCTATATGCACATTTAAATGCATATTAAACACCTGTTTTAACATCGGATACCTGTTTTTTGCCGCTGATATTATGAATGATATGAAAAAGATCTTATCTTTAAAAAATTGTAATTATAATTACTCTCCGACGATTATAATTTCCTCGGGCAATTAAATAACATACATTTAACAGTTTTGTGAAAGTATTAATTTTCTTATTTACGAAAGTCCTGTTCTACAGATGAATGTTTTTTTTAACCAAGTATTTGGTTTTACAAATTTTAATTAATATTTAAATATCCCTTTCTTCATTTAGTCGAATGATATACCCGGTACTTTTAACCTTTTCGGTCCTTCCGCTCCTATTTATGAAGCTTTCTTAAAAATTAGAATCCAATGGTAAGTCACAATATTTTCTCTAAATATTAAACACATACATGGTCTGATTGTCAGCTCTGTCACCCAGTATCTAATTTTTAAAGTAATTCTTGATTTCCTCTCTTCTTCACGAATTATTTAGAAGTTCATTCTTAAAAACTTCGTTTGTTTGTCCTTTCGCAACCAACTGGCAAAAACAGATTGATTCATTTTTTTTTTCATTTAATATTGAGATTAATACTGTATCATAGGATAAATAGATATATATATATTCAACAGGACAGACCGTAAATGCACAAATAATGGGAAAACGACATCTCAGTATAACAACATTATTTATTTATAACAAAATATTCTTCCAAATACAGAGTGATAATATATAAAAAGTAATCAAAAAAAATCAACAATTGTAAACAATGAATACATGCCCAAAGGTGCAATGCACATCAGTTGAAATACGTGTTTATAAATGGCATAATATTATACAAGTATATCTGAATGAGTATTTTTTGAACAGATCTATTATACTTATTATGAATATATTTTATGCAAGGAAGATAAACTTTTACTATTTTCATTTCTGTATTTGTCACAATTTTCTATAACAAAAGGGAAAATTAATAAATTTCAAATAAATTAATGTCAGTGTATACTTAACAGGACAAAACTTTGAGTTCATTAATGCAAATTGATTTGTTAAATTGCTTTAAAGGAAGCATACTCTTTAAACAAGATTACAGTAATCTTCCATCTTAAGTTACATATCAACATGAATAATAAAAATATATAACTACATCGTACATATATATAACAATTTTCCATCATTTTGATTGGATTTAACTCCCTTTTTACACAGAATATGGCACAATGTAAAAAAAGAAGTTCAAATGTTTGAGAAAAGATAAATAATACTAGAACGTGCACAAGAAATCAGTGGTAATAATGATCAAAGAAATTGTGAATAGTCGTGATGCGTTTCATTTATATGATACACTAAGGTGTGCTAGAATCACATTGTGATTTTAAAAAGTACAAATGTCCTCAAACCAAGGCAGTCATTGCGTAAGGTCCAAACGGAAATATAAAACAAATGTACATGTATATTTTTAAAAATCACACTGCACCGGTGTAGGTGACAAAGTTGTCTTTGACGCCTGTCAACTTCATCAGAAAAGCCGTTGATATTCCCCCGGCGAATATGGAAGGCACAGCTAGAAGTGACAGCCAGGCGAACAGACCCATACCGGATATGCCATGTCCACTGAAACAGAGAAATGAATGTCACATTGGAGGATAAGAGATTTCCAGAAGAAACAAAATGAAAACCTGCAAGATGACGTTTCTCGAGAAAATTCGGTGCAACTTTTCCGATTTTACTTTAAGAAAACATGAAAATTCCTCCAAATAATATTACATAAAAAATATATCTATTAGGGTCTTTTCCGAAGGAAAGCAAACAAGATTGGGTTTGCTAGAAGAAGGGACAGATACTTACAAAATTACAAATACCATGCATGGTATGAATGTGAATTTGAATGTCTATTACGTTTATTCTTTATTAATTCATAGATATTATTATTAAATTAATATATATGCCCTAGTGTTAAATAAACGGACAATTTCAACTTATTGTTCTTACTGTATAATACCTTGTACACCCTGAAGCAAACCGTGATCCCCAAAGCATGAGGACCCCGCCAATCACAGCGTCAGGAACGCTTACGCCCTCTATGCTTCCGATTGATGATGACAGTCCCGCAGACAAAACAGCGCCACCTGTTACCCCAATTACTAGGAACACCTAACAAGAGAGTAAAATGAAGTAATTCGAAACTGATTAATGCCACAGAATGTGTTTGTAGGCATGAGCAGAATAAAAGTATATGTATTATCGGCATTTACATGTTTTCAATAGATGTCCTATATATGGCTAGATTTCAAAATCGTTCGTCTGGTGCTGATTAAAAGCTAAATAATTAGCAGTGTCTCACCTGCCACCAATTGCCCATCCCGCCCCTACACCTGGCCAGGTACGGGAACAGTTTCTGTAGCCTCTCTGTGACCACCCACTGGGACACTATGGTGGCGTAACAGGAGGATCCACCCAGCGTGTCACACAGAACTAGAACCACCGGGATCTGACACAGTCCCACCAACACACCTGTATATATAATTAATTTCTCTTTAATCAAATTGATTGCTGCAGAACTGAAGCTCTTCCAAAAAACATACTGACAGTCCAGACTGTCAATATATTTTTTTCGGAGAGCCACAATTCTGAAATTATAGGTACATTGTATATTACGGTATCTCTTATGATTTTCTTATTCTTTCATCTTGCAAGAAAGTGTTTCATGTTCCAATATAAGGTTGCTGTGACCTCATTTTAGAATTCTACATTAATCAATTTACTTCCAATTACTTTCTTGATGCAATAGAATTTCTTGTTGGAAACGTACCTGCAGCATATGGCGGCCAAGCAATCTGCTGCATAAAATTCTTGTCTGAACTAATTTCAATCTGGAAAGAGAAAAAATATATAAAATCAAATAATAGTATTAAATATAAAATGACGAATATTAATTTTTTTATACACATAAAAAATGACAACATAATTAATGACTAGTCATGATAAGGTTTTTTAACAAAAGAAGTTCTGATGATAGATGCATATGGTACTTTACTTTTGATTTCATTACTTACATTCAAATTAACTAAGTCTTTACTCATTGGCCACAGCCATTCAAGAACGGCAACTCCTCCGACCAGAAAAACTGCCATCGGAAGAGCAAGCGCTATGTACGGGAGGTTGAACTTTTTATAAACTCTGAAACAAGGCAATTTCTTTTTTTTATTTTCGAAGGAAGAAAACCGCACGTGTGTAAATTTGACTTCTTTTTTTTTGTTGTTGTAAGTTTTGTAATACTTACTGGTGTACTGCAAGGGGTTTCTTTGGCTTGGTTGTTTTTTCTATGTATGGAGCAACTAATCCGTACGTCAGAGCGCCGAATAATCCACCAATCAGAGAGAACACTATCAACAGAATTTTTTTTTCTAATGTTACATTTATATAAACAAATGAGACAAGAATAATTTTCAATATCCTCATATGATAAGCTTTAAAATTCTTTTTTTATTTTTTCTTATTTGTTGTTATAAAATTTTGATTGCAATTTCATAATTTTTTTTTTTTTGGTTATGAAGCTTTTCTAAGCTTCTCCCGTCCAAAATCTCTTTACTTCAAATCTTTATTATGTTTCCTAATTTAAAATTACATGGACGCACCTGCATTTGGTACAACACTGCCTATCTGCGCAAAAACCATGGCAGGGCACTGCAACAAAAAAATAGAAAGAATGGTAACCTCAAGGGCTTAATGACTCATATTTCTGACTAGATTTTATTGTTACACTGACAAAAAGAGTAAAAATTCTCCGGCTGGATTGAATGTCGTGCATCTGCACAATTTGAATGGACCTTGTAAGTAATTCCTAAGAATTCTGGAAAGGTGTAATTACATGTACCTTGTCGCCGGGTATCTAATTACGCACTGACAAATGAACGGTTGATGATGCAAGATTTTTGCAAGTTCACGAAGGCGAGTTTTTCGCCGGTGTATTTCAGAGAGAGGTGATAAAAAAGACCTTTAACCTACATATGCATTGTTACTTACATGAAATAAAATCTCTTTTAAGTTCTTTATCAAAGAGAATTTAAATACCTCTTAACATAAATAATGAATTTATTTTCATAAACAACATTGTATTTAATGCTTCTCGCTTTTCAAGCTGCGTCATTCAGGTGAATAGAAAAATGTGTTAAATTTACATAATGCACTAGATATTGATAAAATTGGTCAAACTTTTTAGGTTTCTTTTTTTTTTTTTTTTTTTTTTTGGTTCAAGGTCAGATGCTGTTTAGAATCATAAACTGGAGGTCGTGGGCAACTTGTAAGGATAATTTATTAGGACTTCTTTAATTGGGTCAAGGTCGGGTATTGATTAAAACCGGTGCGCATTAAATATCACTACCCAGGAGTTTTAGAAATATTTTTCATCCTGCTTACCTCTTTTAGAAAAAATTGCCGTGGATGTCAGCTCATAACTCTCCGTGAAGAGGTTGCTTTTAAATTTTAAACATTTGTATAACATGTATCTTTGAAAATATTTTTAGAGATTACAGAATTTTTATCTAATTTGGATTGACAAGTACTACAGAACCGTTGAACCAATTTCAACCAAACCCGCTTTGAATTATCGGATGAAAATTAAAATTCCAGTTGCAGAATAACAGGACAGTGCTTCTTTCAAGAGAAAAAAACCTTTTAAAAATTATGGAATAAAAAAGTTTTTTTTGAAAATAAGCAAATTTAGTTTGAATCTCGGGAGCATGACTGAATTGATATTATAGTTTTATTTTAAAGATGTCTCTCCTTAAATATGATAAACAATACATGTATTTACGTTAACTTGACCCTTGGCTATGGTTTTACATGTAAGAGATAAAGAGTTAATTTTTATGTTCTTTTGTTTGAAAAATTTTTTTCCACATTTAAATATATGTTATATAATGACAATAACAATTAATTGCAGAAGTTTAAAGTCTGTTAATAACTGCATATATAATATCATAAATGTATAAAGTCTTCAGAATACGGGGAAATATTCATCAAATACTTCAACAACTTTGAGATTTTACTGGAAATAATTAATTAACCTTGAATATTAATTTTATTTTCATTACTGTTATAAATAAGAAAAAAAAAACTTAATGCTGATTTAGGGATTCCTTTCGATTTTGCAATAGACCCACTAGGCCTATATCGATTCAATAAATTATATCCACATATTTGGAAACAGAAAGTGAAATTTGAAGCTCTGTACAGGTGTTCAAAAAAGTACATTTGATTGACGTTTGAAGAATTTACTTCGTATAGCTCAGTTGACAAAGACAAAAGGAATGTATTAAATGTTCTTTTTATTATTAACATATACTCAATCAAAACCAAAACTTAGGTTTCCAAAAAGGTAATACAATATAAGCTAAATATGACAAGTTTTACAGGTTCATTAATTAGATTTTTGATAATTTGGGGGAAAATGGGCCTTAGATTATGTCTTTACAATTTTTTTCTCTTCACAGCCAAAAAATGTGACTTAACTACGACGTAGCTGGTATATATAGCATGTCCTTGGCTTCAAACTATTTATATATTTGTATTTGTACTCGTAATTTAATCGAAAGCTACATTTGTACATATCAAGATAAATTAAAACCAAAATATGTAATCAAAATATACATATTGTATTTTAAACTATTTTGATATTTTTAATATTCGATCTATGTCATGTAGTTATTAATATGTATCGTAAGCTAAAGGCATCAAATATGTCATGTTTATACACACAGTTTATACATGTATCTCTACTTATTTGAAGGGAAACGTCGATTCTAAAGAATGCCGATGCTGCTTAAGTTGATTTCTTTTTAACAAAGCAAAATATTAAGCCATAATTTGAGTACGAATCGATGTAACATTTCTTAATTTGAATGGCTAGGTTGTTTTTCGTTTTTGCTTCATTTTACAGAGAATATGAGTACAGAGATTGTTTAGTGTATTGTTTGTAACTTACAAATTTTGATCTGCTCCTCGATTTAATTTTTGCATTTTTAAAATCTGGATCAGTTTTGAATAAATCGTGATATTTAAAAAAAAAACATCAATGCAAATCATTTGGATTTATTGTTAAAATATTTCTACCAAATTTCGATAACATATGACGTCAAAAAAAAAAAGATATGACAAAAGTCCTGAACTTTTCGAACAACCTTCGTATACATAGAACAATTATAATGATGTTATACTTACAGCCCCACAAAGGGACATCCCCACTCCAAATATAAAGGAGCCCAGTACAGTAGAGAGAATCCCCTTCTGGACAAAACAGGCGACAAATTGTTCAGCCGCTCGCTCAAAGAACTGCTTCGTCCTTGGGATCACTGATATGATGGACATAACTATCTGACCTGTATTGAAAAATTGTGAATTTCCAGCTGTACTTCAGGTAAGAGATTTGTTTCAGTATAATAATTTTTTGCAATAGTTTTTGATCAGTGCAAAACACACTGAGAACAACAATCAGTTATCTGTGATTAGCATTTTTCGAAGAAAAAAAGCTGTTCTAGCTTAAGACACCCATGCCTTTCGCCCCTTTCCCTCTTTGTCTACTTGACGAGGAACCATTTGAAATCTTGTCATTTCCCTCAATGATTTTTTTTTTATTTTAAATTGTAGGTTGATAAATATTCTAAAAATTAAAATACGTTCATTAACAATACCTGCTGCCACAGCAGACAGAAACATCTTAAGCATGGCGAAACTCTCAAATACCATCTGGTTCCGAACACTCTTAGGATCAAATACTGCAGAAAAAAATATTTTTATTTTTTATTTTATTTTATTAATTTTTTTTATTTTTGCTTAATGTCTTATTTAGATAACATAATTACGTGTTTACGTTATTACATAATTACATGTTCTCTATTCAATAAAAACTATTCAATAAAAACAATGTAGATTTTTCTTTAAAAATCATTTAATATTTTCACTTTTTCTAGTATATCAGCAATTGTCATCAAATAAGTTATCTTTGGTAATTTTTATGAGTAATTTTATACTGTTTGAATTCTTTTTGCTTTTAATTTTTTTCATCAAAATGGAATCTCTAAACAATGTGAACAGAAGAGTTCTGCTACAGTAAAAATGTTCTGTCCTAGATGTAAGATACAGTAAGGAGAATCTACTGGCAATGACACAATTTTTAATAAAGATATTTTTAATTACAATTTTTATGTTCCAATAAACGTGAGCAAATCAAATCTATCACAAGTCATCTGGGTAAAACTTAATGTACCTGGTTGTTCAATCAGTTCTTTTTAATCCATCAATAAAATTCTCGAATCACAACATAAATGTATAATCGTTCGATCATTTTTTTTTAAATCCACCAAGAACACTTTTCTGCGTACAACTTGATTTATCTGAAGGTTTCGATTAGTCTAAACATCCATAAATTACAATTTTCTGAGAATTACTTCAAATCTCTCTGAGAAAATCTGAGTAATTGTTGAAATTGGTCATAATTATGGCGTTTAGTTTTTGCGAATTCTTCCTGGGGAAAATATATTATCGCTATTTCAATTAAATTCAAATAAAATTATTATAAATTGACTGCATAAATCGAAATACCTCGAGATTTCTCCAGGGCAATTCCTAATAGGACACCACTTAACAGGCCAGTGGCTATTTTTAGTATCAGAATTCCACATTGGGAGCATTTTGATTCGTCTCTAGTGCTTCCATCCGAAATTTGCATGTTCTGTCGATCTACTTCCGGTGGTACTTGAACTTGGCAGCTCGGACATGACGAAGAGTTGGAAACGTCATTAACTCCAGTTGATGGCTCGTCATAGGAAACGGAAGATACTGAGACTTTGGACGGCATTTTTAAGATTTCATTGAAGTCCTGTATGCTCACAAATGTCTATTTTATGAAACTCAGCACCAGATCCTGCCAAAAAAAAAACATTACAGTAGTGCTTTACTTTATATGTTAATATATGTACGTAGTTACGAAGTTAGTATAAAAGATGATTTCTTGAGAATAGAAGAGTTTAGATTGTACAACGATATTCATGCATCCTAATATCAAAGAAGTTCAAAAGTCGTAAAATACACGTCAAATCAATCAGTTTGCCTATAGTCGTCAAAGATTTATGTCTATAAACATTGCTTATAAATTGACAAATACAAATAGCATGTTTTAGGAATTTTATCATATTACAATTAAGGGTGATCGTCCTAAGTAAACATTCATATTGTCAGGCCTCGGTTATTTCAATCTCAATAAAATATCAAACTTTGGCTCTATTGATTTGTACAAAAATTTTATGCATAAAAGTGGAGCAAAAGTTATATACATGTATATTCGACGTAAAATTACTTCGTTCATTTCACAGGTACCTGACGTTACTTATTTTTCTTTTGATAAAAAACATATACCCCCTACATATATAATAATACACAAGGGTGAATTATTAGGTTAGGGGGTACATGTATATGTTTTTTATTAAAAGAAAAATAAGTAACGTCATGCAGGTGTCTGTGGTTCAGTTGAATATTTTCAAAATAATATATATTTATATATAATTTTAGTTGTAACAGGTCATTTGATTGGTTTTATCCATTTTGTATAATATAACTTGCCTACGTCACAACGAGTTACGTCAAAAACGTATTACTCCGCTTGACGTTAACTTTTAAAACATGCGATATTTGAAGCCTTTTTCCGAAGGAAAAAATGGAAAGATTGTCTCATTGTCTACACTGAAATTAAATTATAAGGAATGAAGCTTATTTCATTTTATGTTATACGATATAACATAACTTGGGGCAGTTTACGCTTTTTTATAAACTGAAAGTTGAAATAAGCTTCATTCCTTAAATAATGTATACTTTATGATAAACATGATATGATGATAGCTCTAAATTTTCAATTGTTAACTTCCCTTTCTTATGCAGTTATAAACCCTTATCACTTGCATACGGGGTTTATAATCTCTCAGTTTATTCAATCATACGCAAGAGCAGGTTCTACGTAGGAACAATTTATAAAACGAAGTTATTGACAAACAAGTAGGTGAAACAATTATATGAGTCTTGCTTAACCCCCTTCCTCGCAGTCACGCATTTTAACGCATATAGCATTTCCTATTTCTAACGCAAAATCACGCATATACCGTTTCCCCGCAATCACGCATTTTCACGCACTTTAAAAAGTTCATTTAATCTTAAATTTAATGCCCATTTCCTTCTATTTTATACTTGCAAAATTCTCATCAAATAAGAAAAGTTATATTTGTATCAAAATATTACGTCATGATATTATTTACGCTAAACTTTAGAGAAACGTGTACTCCGCTATAAGGTGCTTGCGGGGAAATGGTAAATATCTATTTCTATGACGTGAACATTAAGTGTATGTTGCATAACAGTTCAGTAAGTTGTAAAGAGTTAAAGTCATCATTTCATGAGTTTCTTTGTCTCTTCCATGACCAGGACAGCAAATACAATTTATCATTAAGTCAAATGCTGACTGACGTTTTTCATACACTAAATCATTATGACATTATTTACATATTGAATTCCGACTGATTTTTTCGTTATTTTCCGATCATGTCAAGGAGCACACGCACGGCGGGTGTGACCGGTCGGCAGGGGATGCTCACTCCTCCGTGTATCTGATCCCACCTCCAATGTTTTAGAGGTCCGTGTTCTCTCTGCTCCTAACTTGTAATGTTAATGGGGCTTCAATACTTATATAATAGTGTTGCATTATGCATGTACTATGCCTAAATAGTAGGCAGGGTTTGACACATGGTGCACGAGCCGGAGGCGAGTATGTGTCACTATTTAGGCATAGTACATGCATAATGCAACACTATTGTTATTATTATGCTGACTGTTGTAATTATTTATGCCGCAATCTATTTGACTTTTTCCTGAAAATATCGGTGCTTAAACAGCGCACTTGCAAGAACTCATTCAAAATATTCATGCTAAAATTGTTTGTATGCTTAGTTATTTTGGTTACTAGTATTTTCTCTAAATAAGTCAGGATTTCCTGTCCCAAAGCAACACATCTTTATTACCGTCTTCCTTGGAAGACGGTATTGTATAGTTGAAGATTTTTACAGTCTTCGGACTATGCACTTCCTCTTTTTTGTGATTGGTAGAAAATGAATGATGAGAAAATTTTCAATTATTTCATTGGTTGAAATGCTGTTCAAGGCAAGGGAGATAACTTTCTGATGATCTAATTTTCGTACGACTTAACAATTTTGCAAGATTTTCAATCTTATAAAAATGACAAAACGAACAACAAAATCAGCAGTAATTAATTCCTAATAACATGATTTTTTGTATAGTAATAAATAAAAAGATCTCTAATTTCATTATAAGTAAAATTTGATTTTAATTGCTTGCAGGCTTTACAATTTGTTATTATTCTTTTCCCCTTTCTTGTCAATCTCTCACCAGAGGGCGCGCTCCGCTCCGTGTTGGAGCGGAGCGTATACAACGCCCTCTGGTGAGAGATTGCTTTCTTGTTTGAAGAAGGGAATGGAATCAGCCGAGGTTTGCCGAATGCTCTGGGCCAGTTTACGGAGATGACCGAGCGACAACCGTGGTAGGGCTAATGCCAGTAAAAAGCTAATGTAGAAAAATACAAAATCAAGAAATTCAAAAGAATTATACGGCCTGATAGTTGTAGATGAGTTCACTGTTTAAGATTGTTGCTAAAGACGGTTAGCTTTTTTAAAAAGCTCTACTTGTTTTCTGTTATGTTAGTAAGCCTTATTTGTTTGCAGACGTCGATTCTCATTGATAATTTTCTTTTACATCCTTCAATCAAGCGTCATATAAAAAAGCGTTTTAATGACCCTATAAAATCAGTTCATCTAACGATCTGTATGTAATTAGTTTGAAAGTTTGTTGTACACATTAATCTAAAATTCCTTAGAATAATATAACTGTTTTCAAATAATATTTGTCTATTTTCTCCTTCTTGTGTCAATTGTATAAATTAAGTTTATATATTTAATAAAATTGCACCAATAAGTGATCGTCTCTATGGCGTAGTCGATAAGGCATCGGACTGACAATCTCATGGTCGTGAGTTCGATCCCCGGCATGTGCATGGAAGAAATTTCGGCATAGTATGTTTACGCTATATAAATCCTTAGACCACTATGCGAGAATAGTAGGGTATGGGTTACATAGAGACAAACTGACAGGAAGCATATCTCCACATATTTCATGTCGATATTTTGTATTATTATATGATTGAATAATTTCCATCTCTCTGATTGGCTGAGATCCAACTATGTTAGAAAAATATTACGTTGTATTGACCTGCACGTGACGTTCCAGGTCAATACAAGGATTTATTTCCTCTACATTGATCTAAAAATAGATTGGGAAAATCCAAATTGGTACAAATTGTTTTAGAAAGCTATTTAAACGACTATGATTTCTATTTTCATGTGAACAAAATATAAGTGAATATATATTTTAGGTGAGGGTGGTAAGAGGGGATGCAGGGACCCTCCTCAAACACTTTTACTGAACATGTTTTTTTTTTTTACTTTTTTACTTTTTGGCAGTTAGTTTTCCCTGATGATACTCCTTCCTTTTCAAAATCTATCCTATGAAAAAGATTGACATTATATATTTTTTTCATGGCAACTAAATTGATTAAAAAAAAAACATTTCAAATTGATATGACTGGTAATGTTTATTCACATTTTAATTCTGCTTCTCTCTTGTATTTGGCTAGGACTTAATAAAATAAGCTGTTTCATTTTATCCGTGAATCATATAATAAAACAATTATTGCTGTTTTTTCGGTCAATACAATTATTTCGCCACCTTCGAAGTACAATATTCACCTTGCCCTTCGGGCTCGGTGAATATTGTACTCCTCAGATGGCTAAATCATTGTATTGACCTCAAAAACCAGCAATAATTGTATAATATTTTGTTAACATAAACTGCAAAAGGAGTCGCACATGTATTTCTAATAAGATTTTCAGTGCCCATAAATCATAAATTATCAAAAAGTTGAAATCGATGGGTAGAAGATTTTATATGTAGTATCTAGAGGTGCTTGTACTTGTGTTATTCATTTTAGTTGGAAATGAACCAATTCGATTCACTGAATATTTTGTAAGACTTACCTTCATATTGTTAAATTATTTATCAACAATAGGGGGTGACGCAAGGGTTTTTTGTTACATATAACCCAATGATCGAAATCAGAAATGCATAATGATGTTTGGGATAATCATGTTTGTTTTTGTTCTAACATGTTATGCAATTAATATATGTAAATATATGGTTATTACACAATCTTGAATGGATTTTTGTAAAGCATACTACTGTGTACAACATTCGACTTTTTAAATTGTGCATTGTTTAAAATAAATATTTATGTGTTTTAAAAAGTGGAATATGTTCATTAATCCTTCATTAAGTATATTGAAAATCATATCTTATTATATATGAAATATTATATTTTTTTCAAATAAATTGAAAATACTGATTTTGATTTGAAATGTATTATATTCTTGACGTAATTTTTTCAGACATTGCATTGTTATTTTAATCATTGATTTTAATTGTTGAAAAAATTAAGGAAAATTTTTAAAAAATAAATCAAGCATTAAATCAAGATCAATATAAATAATTGTCATTCTGATGTTTAAAGTGATTAATTATTAAGCCAATAACTATTGATTTCTTGTTAAAACAGTATGACACAAAAAATTAAAACGCGAAGTCATGGTTTGGTGTTTTATTTCGGGAAGTACACCAATTTAATGTTCGATATACGTATACTATAACAAGGTTTCACGACAATTAGTATCCCATAGGGCAAAACAATTACTGATCAACAGAAATCTCTCTCTCTCTCCCTCTCTCATGTAATATAGATTTGTTTCAAGTTGAATTTTAGTTGTAGCTAAATGTTATTGTTTGTCCATTCTAATCTCTCTTTCTCTCTCTTTTGTCCTGAGAAAGGTCAGTGTGTCCTTAGATTTGGACAGTGTCTATTACTCGCATCGTGGGTTGTTTAAATACTTTGTATTTAATTTCTATTCGTTGACCATGAATCTTTTCAAAAAGAAAATTCTAGTACAGTTGTAGATACGATACAATAGAAATATAATGTCGTCAGTATAGAGAGAGGGGGAGGGAGAGAGAGAGAGAGAGAGAGAGAGAGATTTGTTAACTAGTGCAGATTTACTTACAGCTGTGAAATTTTCAAATTTCCAAAATATAAACTTCAGTATTGCATACTGTATACTATAGGTGTACAACAATTTTGCAAAAAAAAAATTCTCCAATACGGATATTTTTTCGAAACTTCATTTTTGAATTTTCCTTTTGCATAGAAAGAAAGAAATATCAGTGTTACTGTAAACCAATCTAACTTTTCAGAAACAAATGTTTATTATTCTGAGAATTTCAATTGATAGTCTTTCTTTTCGATTTTTAAATGCAGATTTCAAATAAATCCCTTTTCTAACCACCTTCTGCGTTTAAAGGAAAAAAAACTGAAGAAGAAAAAAAGAGAATTTCTCAAATTCTCTACAAGAAAAAATTCAATATTGATGAATTCATCGTAGTTTTTGCAACGCTCGAAAAGAAAAAAAATCATTTTACAATCTGCGGAGTGATTCAAAACCACTGATCAATATCTAAGCCGCATGTAAGTCATAAAATCGTGTTATAATAGAGAATCACTGACCTTTATTCTGCATAGAATGCTTCAATTCAATATTGATTTTAAAAAGACCGTTAAAAAGAAAGAAAATTCAAGAATCTGTAACAATCTTTTTAGGATGTCGAAACACTTTGAACCCCCACCCCACCCCTCAATTAATTATAATTGACTTACATTAAAACTGCATTTAAAGGATCATAGGAAACCAATGAAAATAGATAAATTTCATTTATCGAAGTCAGAATTTTTCGTTGTTCGAGAATGAATTTTTCGTTTGTATATCCAAAGAATTTTAACATATGCGTATATGTATTTCTGTCTTTGGGTTGACCTCCGCTATGTTATTCGTGGTGGCATTGAGAACATGACTTCAGAATTTTCAATTTCAGTTTCAAAATTTCAATCCAAGTTCACCTAACCTTTGCTTTGTCTACCCAACAAATCAATATACGCGACACAAAACTAGCATTTCAAATCGCGGCTAACGTGCAATCTTTTGCATGCACCGCCCAAGTAATAATTATACAGCAACTATATACTCCGTGTAAAAAAGAAAGTTTTTTTTATTCGATTACGTGATTTATTTGAACACATGTAGTTAAAACCTTAAACGATTAGCATTTATACGGTATTGAAAATTACCAATACACAAGGCCACGCCAGCAAAACAAATATTACCTAAGTTCTACACCACCATTGAGTTTTGTTCTAAAGAGCTTTTTGCAATCTCTTGTGTGCATTGAAATCCTTACAGTTTAATCAAACATTGCCACCTTTGATTCTCCTATACTTCTATAAACTATAGATATTATTGATAAAATGTCTGTCAAGCCAAGTACTCAAACGCAAAATGAAATAACATATTAAGATGATTTACTAAAATTAATGTATTAAAGTGACTATTGATTTGTAAATTCAACGAAGTAAAACACGGGAGAATTGTAAAAACTAATACTAGTATATTGGTTAGTTTTAAGAGGACTTTGGAGATGATAATGTATTTCCTAGAAATGCGCCTGACCAAAAATGCCGAAGTTTAAGGTCTTATAGATCTAGCCTGATATTGGCAAGTATAACATGTGTAATCACTGTTTAATATAAGTGTTAAACTTGAAATGTGAATGTAAAAACACTTAAAAGGAAGATTATTTGTTATTTTTTCCAGACTGTGGTCGAGTAAAGGTGCCGATTAAAGCCAGGGAAACCTAATCTTTGTCCCAGCTAATTGAGAAAAAGGGGCATTAAACATTGTTGTTACATTGACCAGGAATGCCAGAAAAAAAGATGTTTTCATTGATGACAAATAAAAACAGAACGAAAACAGCTAGGGCAAATCTTCTAGTGTATCAAGGATGTCGAACTTTTTCCCGCCCTCCAAACACCTACTGGTCAGTGTAACAAGGTCACGGCCGAATCTTTGCCGGACATCACGTACAGGTTTACCGACCTTGAGCGCTGTCTTATCAACCATTAAAGTTGTTTTTAATTGATTTTTTTAAATGAATTTTTATTTTCTTTTTAATCTATTTTACCATTTTGTTTCTGCAAAAAATATGCAGTGTACTATGTAAAATGTATTTTCAATCAAACCAAAAAATAACTGGTATAAGTGTTAAATTTTCTTCTTTTTTTTCGATTTGATACTTATCAAAAAGAAAAACAACATTGAAAATGTTATTTCAGTTCCTCATACGGACACACAGTTAGTTTTGATTAATTAAAAATGATTGGAAAAACACTAAAAAAAAAAAATCAAAATCAAGTCGGACGTCGAGGAAGTTAATTATCTCGACCTTAATAGAGATATTAACTAAATACATAAGAGTCTTCGGTTCGATTTCAAAATGATGACAACAGTTTTCTATATGTTAAAAAAAATAAACAATTAAAAAAAGAACGGAAGAATAAAAAAAATTAACTGTTCGCGAAATTTTTCATGCACGTAAGAAGTAATGACAATTTTGATTCTGTTTAATTTCATTATTGAAAAAATAAAATGAGAATTCTACCTACAAATATCACCTAATGATCAAATGAAAAGTTTTATGCATAATTTGCATTTAATGCACAGACTAATTTAATGGAAAATAAAATTTGCAAAGGATACTGCAGCAAAATAATTAAATTTAAACTTACATGTAAGGATTTAATGTTCCACAAACTTTTACTGCTGACTCGCTCGATACACCCCCAACTCTCAACGGTCGATAGTTTTCTGTGTATTGGAGTTTATGTTGCAGAGAACCATCATTTCCCTGCCTTGTGATCTGTGCAACAGTCAATGAATGCCTTCTGTAAATCAACTAATAAAAAATGCACACTAATTAATAGGGGAAAAATTCGCTTTCTGTATGACTAGGTATTAATATGCCTCATTTACGCTATGTGCTATATCGTTTGTGATCTATTTCTATTTCACCAGAGCTTAACCGAAATATTTTTTTATCAAAGCTTTCTGCCTTGTCATGCTCTTGTTGAATTCCGACACCTTATGAATGAATGAACCAACTACGTTAATGTTTTCTAAATTATGGCGCATGCGCATATCAATGTCCTCGGCACGTCTGCTTGTGATGCAGCAGAATTTACCTGAGACCGCTGCCGATCAATTTCCGTAAAAGCCCAGGTATAAACATCATATAGAGGCAAAAGTCAAGACATTAAATAGCTTCGAGGACATTCTCGGATCAGGGGTCAATGGGTGTGTTAAAATTGAGGAATGGGGACCAAGCAAAAAATTAATATTTTTGTTTTAATTTTCTATCTTTTTAAATGGACTAGATATTCGACCTTGGGGATCGCTTGATATATATACAGGCATTTAAATTCTATCCAAGTTATTGGATTGGGTGTATTTTGGTAATGAAGAAGTTTTAGCTGCAAATCTGTAGCTTGCGGGTTTCAAAAAAGACCAGAGAGCCACAGTTCCACCAATGCATAGAAAAAGTGTGTATTTATTGTGCACAGAAAGTGTGCTGTTTCTCGACTTATTTTTCCATATATATCAAAATATTACTATCCCCGGTGTTCCCAACACATTCTTTCACTTCTTCAACAGTAAATCATAACATTCTCCATAAACGTTGTTAATGCACATGTAGCCCTCCTGGGTTCAAAATTGACACCACACGTCGAAAATTTCATATTTTAAAATAAAATTAGAAAACATATTATTTTCCTTCTTTTATTACATGTTTGTACAACGTATTTCAGGAATATTCTATATAAAAAAAATCAACTGAAAAGTAAAAAAAAAATGTGAGAACTCTTTCTATGAAAATCAAAATGTTATTGTTAAGTTTTTAAAATGCAATGATTTATAATTATGAAGCCTTTAATATTGATTAGTTTACCAGTAATGTTTTACAGCCACAAGGAGGTTATAAATTAGAACAATTTTAGTCTCACTTCGTTTTAATGAATTTTCAAATTTTTGATTAAAAGACACAATGATTGACACAAGAACGGAAAAAAATATAGGAAAATAGATTTTTTTTTTACATAACATGCAAATTTTGTTCAATTCTTGAACGCTTAAGTTACACGGTAAAAGTTTAAGTTTAACAACATAAAAACTATACTTTGATAAATTAGAAAAATAACAATTCTCCGGCCGGCCCAATCCTTATAGTACGCATGATGCAGAAAACATGAACAAGTTGCCATGATCTGAAGTTCCGAGAAACTGCCAG
The DNA here is from genome assembly GCF_032062105.1 of Saccostrea cuccullata. NCBI lineage: Eukaryota > Metazoa > Mollusca > Bivalvia > Ostreida > Ostreidae > Saccostrea > Saccostrea cuccullata. Next base: position 241,813 of record NW_026936980.1, read on the forward strand.
ATGTTCTTTTAAACAATCATTCGAAGAATAGGTAAATCAGATCATTTTCCGACAACCTTTGCATGCATTTTGTGTTACAACGCTCTTTGAAAAATTGAACGCACTTTTATTCAAAATTAAAAGGCTCGGGGATAAGAAAAATACACAACACGTTAAATAAAAATCATATCTTACTACAAATCATGAGAGATCCTATATTTGTTACACAAATGTTTTTTTTTTTAAATGTAATTTTGGTTGTGTCCTTAGGCCTTAATTTTAAGGATAAATAACACAAACACCTTTTTTCCGAAATCAACACAATTTCTCGTATTTAATAATTAATAGGAAATTTAAATAATATTTGTTTAGTACAGTAAGAGAATTTTGTAAGATTTTGTTACAATTTGAAAAATACATAGAAAATGACATATTTTAAAAAATAATGAAACTTACAATTTTTTATCATTCAGTGAATTATCATTTATATCATTTCTATTCAAAAAGTAATGAAAATATACATCAATTCATGCATCAATTTTTCTGTAAATGTGTATGTTTCCTTAATAAAAATGTCTTAACTCAAGTTTCCATAGTTTATTTAATTTGCTTTTACGTAATTTCAATGTATACATGTATGGAAGGGAGCTTATATTATCTAAAGCAATGTATGTAATAACCAAATCACTGGAATAAAGCATTACGGACGTTTTGATATATGGTCTTGACATGGCCGTTTTCGAAAGTATAAATAAACGAGAATTATATGTCTCAAGAATATAACAGTGTTTTATTTCAAAGAAATTTTGATACGTGATAAACATGAAAGAACCCTTAAATAATTATATTTTCCCCCTTTTTCATGCATTGAAACATTCCAAGGGAAAAAATATTCGATATTTAATACGAATATTCTCTGCTTCTGAACTGTGTAAAATTCTCTTAGATCTGTTCTAAAAATTGCCAAAGTACGATAGTATCTAATGGATTTTCAGGCAAACGGATATTATATTTTCCTCTCGCCTTTCAACTTTTCTATGTAACACAAATTACTTGCTTCTAACCAGAGCAAGTGACCTCATATTGCTTTTCATAAAGGTATTATAAGTGACTTGAAAATTTGTGCATTAAAGGGAAACATTATTGCGCTCTATTCTTTATTGGCTAGAGGTTCTTTAATAACCTGGTGAGGGCAGGGGGACGGGAGGACGTGGGGTTGGGGGTAGGGTCTACCCCTATCGTAAATTCTTTGCAGATAAAAGTACTTAACAGAACAAGGTCACAAAAATCCTGGTTATGTGCGATAATGATGAATCGTTATTTCCTTTAACTTGATTTTGACTATCAGTTATAATTAAAATAACAAAATTTAACACTTCAAATAAAATTTGAAGATAACGATCAGTACTTATGCTCGAATGTCCATTTACACATGCAATACACATCAGAACAGATCAAACCTGGATCTCTTAGAGCATCAGAGTTGGGATCAGGTGCCATATGGAGTTAACATACCTGTCGACCGGTCACACCCGCAACATGCTCCTTGTATGCTCCTTTTTCGGGAAAAAGGGAAGAATCCGCAGACAAGTCAGTGTGTAAATAACGGCCTAATAATAAGTATGAAAAATTGTCACTCAGCAATCAAGTAAATGACAGATCGTTTTTGTTGACAAGGACATAGTATTCAAGTTAATTTATTCTTTTAGTTTGTTGACGATGAATTTATTTCTTGTTACCAAAATGCATGAATGAACTCTCAAGCATCGTCTATAGTTGCGTAGCATTCCAACTTCAAATACACTGTATGTTGCAATTTTATACGCATTCTACATAATGATGTGGATGAAGCAAACTTCAATGTATTTGAAGAAGTTGAGTATTATTTTATAAACCGAGCTTTCTTTATTAAGAGAAAATCATAATAATGCTAATCAAATGGAGCACAATTCCCGTCAACTCTGACTAGTATTAACTTATGTGGATAAAAATAAATTTCAAAATATTATTTCAATAGGTATGAATAAGATATTGCTGGATTTTAAGTATGGAATATTACATTGAATAAATGAACTTAAAAGGGGAATGATTTTTATTGTCATTAAATTTGGAAATCGGAAATATCTAAAGTATGTTGTTTAGCTGTCTTCCTTCATTTAACAAAAATGGTCTTTAAATACTTTTCAGTTAGATATTTATATGCTGCTAATTTACCCCTTTTTAATTACTTATATAGAAAGCCAACATTTCGATTTATGATAAATGCAATGACTACAATTTTTCAACCCTCAAATTCCTTTATTTAAACAGCAATAACACCTCGTTTTAGAAATTGTTCAGACGTTGAGCATTCTCTTGCGTATCGAATCAATTAAGAAATACATTGTATAAACCTGTGTACGAGGATAATATTTCTCAGTTGATTCGATACAAAAGAGCATGCTCCAGATATGAAAAATTTCTTAAACAAGGTTATTTATTGACAAACAAGTTAATAAAACAAGAATATTAAGTCATTTTAAAGGCATCATTTTATACGTTGCATGATCGATACAATGACCATGTTAGCAAATACAAGTTATCATTAATTCAATGCTGACTGACGCTTTTATACTAATTATTATGCATTATTCACACACTGACTTGACCACGGATTTTCTCGTTATTCTCCGATCATGACAAGGATCACACTGCTGGTATGACCGATCGGCAGGGGGTGCTCACTCCTCCCTGGCACCTGATCCCACCTCTGATGTTTTGGAAGTCCGTGTTTGTGTCTGCTTCAAATTCGTATTGTTTAAAGAACTTATGAGCTTGAATATTGTTAGTTATTTACATTCATTTCATTTTTGAAACTCTTCCCTTTCAAAAATGAAATACGAGTTAACGAATAGTAATAAAGGTTTAACGTCCATTGAACAATATAAATTGTAAGCAGCGAAAACACACAACTCTGAAATATCAAAGACTGATCAGGAGCCACGGATTTTTTTTTGTTTTGTTTTTTTTTTTTTTTGGAATAAATTCTGCCTCATATGAAAACAAATTTAACATAACTGAGCATACATGTGTGTATTCAAAGGGCATTCCAACGGACTGCTAAAAGATTAAATCTTATTTGATTTTATTTACATTTTTATTTTCGAAAAAAAACCCATCAATACTCATATTCAAAGTCCTTAAACAAGTGACACCAAATCCATCCATTTTATTTTTTATCTGTTGAAATTATAACATTGTAAAATTATTTGAAAGAAAAAGAAAACCAGTGGCAGTTTTCATAATTTAGTCTTCTTTGTGCTGAAATATCTTCTTCACTTGAAAAAAATTGCCGTCCCATCTCTAGTAAAAAAAAAAAAATCAAAATTTTATTGTTATTTCTTTATCAATAAATTCTTTGTCAAATTGACGATATTTTATATTATGTATTTATTTGAAAATTGAATGCACTTTGACTGAGATTTAACATTGCAGAAATCATATTGCATTAAAAAGTGTTATGTCCATGGGACATAACACTTTTTTCTACACCTTATTAAAAACAGATTGAGGATATTTAAATTAATACGATTAATACAATAAGTTAGAGAAAATATGATAACGTGCACCGGACTTCCCAGGTGAATATATACAGGATATTCAATATTTAGTGGTTGGATATAGAACTGATTTCACGAGTAGGACCATTTTTCAAATATATATAATTATTTTCAATGAGTGTGAAGCACGAATGAAAATATAGAGAAAAATACTGTCTCACAAGTGAAATAAATTCCACATTCAACTACAAAAATTGAATTTTCTGTCTTTTCATTTCCTTGGATTTCTGCCTTTGCCAAGAGCTATCTTTTTGTAATACTGTGTCAAAGGCTACATGACGTTATAGTTGAGCCTTTGCGGCGTCATAGCTGATTGATTCGAGATTTGAAAAATTATAATATATATATAAACATGGATTTCAGTAACATATTTGCAGGAATTTTGGCAGTTTTTGTCTCTTTCGGGATGGTTTATTTACTCTCTCTCTATATAAGCCAAGAAGTATTTTTACAACATTTTTCGTTATGGGTAGGAAAATCGAGAGTTAAACCGCACCTCTGATATTCTGCCACACTGGGAAAGGATTTCATTTTGACATTTTGATGTCCATTCACACTATGACAGAATATCACATTTATTCAATAAATAATTTACAGTATTTAAGTGTTGAAAATATAATTAAACATTTTTTCAACATTGGACCAAAAATAGAACAAAAACACCATATAATTGATGAAGACATTTATTTAACTTGCTTCCGACTTCAAGGTGAATCTGTTCTACATAGCACAAAAATAGATCAAAGAAATTTCTCTAATGTCCCAAAAGCAAATCAAACTCCGTGTATTGATTCTTGCATTCATGCAAGAATACAACTATTTATTTTAATCCCGCGTTTTCTACTAGTAAAAACAAATGAGAAAGATGATCAGGTTTGCTTAATGTATTTGTAACATTAATTAAATCAAATGACAAATTTGTTGCTGTTTTTCAGTCAACTAAAATTATTGCTGGTTTTGAGGTTAATACGATGATTAACACCCCTGCAATATTAACCGAGACCAAAGAGCGAGGTAAATACAGACATTTTTCTTCGAAGGACTAAATCATTGTATTGATCAGAAACCCATCTATACGTGTAATTGGTTAATTACATTGGTCCCCTCTATGCCACGGACTAAACTTAATGTAACCTTTACAGAATCTTTATTACACAGCGCCATTTTGCACCCACCACCTTCTGTGTTTAGACTATGTAATCTTTGTAATAATGGACAAATAGCTGATGAGTATCACTACATTTTAGAATGTAAACATTTTTCCGAATGTAGAAAAAAAATATCTTCCCAGTAAATATTGTAATAGACCAAATTTTTTCAAATTCTCAGAATTGTTGTCGTCTGCTGACTACAAAGTATTAATTAAACTATGCAGTTACATAAATAGAGTATATGAAAAAGTCTGTCCTCCATAATTATTTATGTTACTTTATATGAATGTATTTCCGCCATCTCACGTGTATCTTGTATTTTATTTTTTGTATATATTGTACATATATTGTTGAACCTCATGTACCATTGATATGGTTTGAGTGAATAAATTGAACTTGAACTTGAAAAATAGTAGTGTGTAATATACATATACTTAATATATAGATATTTTAAATTTAATGTAAATGAATCAAACTACATGTACCATAATAGATAAAAGTATAAAAAGCTTGATCCCCTCTATGATATACTTAGCCCTACCTGTATACATATATATAGATAATACCTGAGGGCGGTTCAAAGGTTTTGGAGTATTGTTGATTCTTATTGGTAGTTTGGTTGTGAAGTTGTTTTTCATTGGTTTTATTCTTATGGTCAGTGGTTTTACCGCCAAAATATTTATTCTTTGTTTTGTTGAGTAATGACCAAGACTGATTTTATACAAAGCGGTAAACATCACACATTCATGTGGTAGCCTTTCCCCAAAGAATGGTGAGGAATTATTTATTTTAATTAGATATATTTTTTAAACCTTTATATGGGAGAATATATGTAAAGTCTATATATCAGTTGTAAGAGTTATCTCCCTTAATTGAGAGTGAATGTACATATATAAAAATCATCTATAATATATCATTACTGATATGTTACCTACGAAAGCTACATGTATAGATGATGTATTATGACTGAATTTATGTGATATGATATTGTTGTTTTATTATATTTCAGGGCTACAACTTTTATATACTGCTCACTGTGTCTAAATAAATAACCTGAACCCTGACAGAAGGGTTTTTGTCTATTATATACACGCCCTATTGTTATATATGCTTCAATCGGACAGATATATGGCGTATTCAATGGCAAAACATAGACTTTGCAATTATATCCATAAGGTAGAGGGTGAGGGCAAGGATGTCATTTCCAAGCTCAGTGCACGTAGTACTTCTACTTTTGCACTATTCCTTATCGACTTATACATTATACGTACCAATGCATTGTGGACTTTGGTATGAGAAAGTCAATATCTATTACTTGTTAGTAATGATAAGATTCTGAAGATTATATTCAAGGTCATTTGAATACAATTTCCTTTCAGATATAATTTATCTGTAACACAATGCATTACGTGTATTTTACTTGCATGAGACAATTTAAGATCTAAAAAAAATATCAGAAAGGGAGGCTTTGTAAATTTGAAGATATCGTTTTTCACATTTTTCGACGTCATAACTCCCTTTTTAATTAATTTCTCAATTTCTTTGTGTTAACTGCACATGTAATTCTTTAATATACTGAAAGGAAAAAGAAACGCAGGGTAAACTTTTGATGTGAATTAAATTTATTTTTTCTATAATATGTTTTAGCATTCATGTCTAACTTTTAAAATCATCTTTCAAAAAGATAAAACCAAAATCCCATTTGAGTTTGTCCAATAATTCATGAGTTATGGAAGCTCATATGATGATACCCCCCTAAAGTGAAAACCGAAAACTCTTATTTTCTTCAATGTCTCCCTAGTGCATCTGTAAGAGCCGTTTTTCTCATTTGCATGGAATTTCATCAAAGTGTTTATCTTTCAAACTCTGGCTATATTGGGCATTGGTAACCAAGCAGAAAAATGGGTCAAACGACACGCGCATGCGCCAGTGAGAGGAATACAACAGTAAGTTGACCAGCTCAAAAAACCAAATTGCCGAATTGTTTTCTTTCAATTTTCGTGTGAATGTAATGATTATTATAGTCTACTGTATAAATCGCAGTTTTTGTGGTAGAAAGGTGACGGTTTAAGAGATGACAGGACGAATAACCCGCTCGTAATATGGCTCTATTTCGCGTTAACGTCATCATCACGGTTGATTGAAAACCATTCCAGGCCCTCTCTGACAACGGGTAACAAGTTTTATGGGGAAAAATTTACAAGATACTGCTTTGTCAACCGTTGTTGCCTTTTTCAATAATTAGGCAATTCGAAAACAAGACCCCATTTGAACTTCTGTTAAGCGTACTAAGATTGGAAGAAATTCATGTTGTCTCTAAATATTGAAAATCGATGTGCATACCTCAGGTGCATCAAATAATGCAACAAGATTTGTTGACAAACTCGTCGTTATTAAATTGCACGTGTTTTGGGTTTTTTAGCGTTTTCCCTACGTGACGTCATAAATTTTACGGTTGAGTAGTTCTGAATTCTGATTTTGATGCACAGTAACTAAATTTCTCTTCTGACAAATTTTCGTAATTTTCGGTCATGTGGTCAAATTTTAATCGAAAATTATGCTACCCTGCGTTTCTTTTTCCTTTCAGTATACTACAGGGCACAGCGATATAAAAGTGAGCATAACAACTGAAAAGCTAGTACATATAATTGTAACAACGGGTAATTGTAATAGTGAAAACCTTACAAATTAAATAATTAGTTTTAATGCTGGAGCTTTTTTTCTGAGACTACAAAAATCTTTTACATTTTTTTTTACAAGTACATCTAGGTGTAGAAGCACGTTGAAGTTTGCCATACACTTGTCCATGTTATGAACATTTGCAATATTTGAACATGGAAAGGGCCATGATATACTTTTTAGATTATAAAGCAAAATATGTATATTGTGATATATAATTGAATTAACGTTTTATGAATGACTGAATATTCCGCCATGCGTCTAAGACTATTTCATTATCTGGGGTCTGGACTCAAGATCACGAAATTTAAAATTGGAAAAATCAAGTAAAAATTATCATGATCTATCATCTGAAGAACACGTGTAAAGTGTAGGCCACGTAACAAACTGCACAAAGGCTTAGTTATATGTCACAGAGATAGGACTGGAACAAAGAACTCAGAATGTGTAAGTAAGAAATGAAAAGTTATTGTCCTTTGTAAAATAACAAACAACATTCAGATAATCTTTTAGAAATTGATGGATTAATGAAATATTAAAACACCAAAAGTTAGAACATATTCTTTATAAAAAAGATTATTGCAAATGAAATTTCAAATACATAGGTATCATCAATCTGTTCGTAATGATATAATATTTTAACTTAAAAATTATATATCCATGCTTTACAAGAAACTGAATTTTGAAATTTAATTTGAAATAAATGACATTAAATTATTTTCTTCATTATGTTTTAGTGGTCCGGATTGCCGCTGTCTGTGTCTTATTGATTGTCCAGGAAGTTCTGGGGTCAGTATGTGGTCAAGATCACTTGTCTTACAATCTTAATCTCCCCTTCCATCACCATCTTTTCTGTTTTTTGAGGTCCGTTAGAGTACCTTTTTTAACTCATGGTGAGATGCCAATACTTGCCGATGGAGGGCTTCAACAAATATAGACTTGAACTCGGCTCTTAATTAAGGCCTTCGAGCATATAGACACTTTGACATCAGAAGATTCAATCAGTCATTTACATGCCTTGTCATTGGTCATCTACATTCTGTATATATACTCCAAGACTGAATAAAAAGACTACTTCTAAGACACGACAGGTTATTAACAAACAAAACGATGATACAGAGGATTCAAAACTTTCTTTAAAAATTAACATTTTGCAAATACAAATACATATACTATGCCTGATCCCTTGTCCTTGTCTACAAATCAAATCTGCCGTTAAGAAGAATTATGACTGATACTTTTATAGAAACTGTTAGACTATTATTTTTACACTGAACTGTGACGAAGTGAATACGGTTTTTTTTCTTTTCAGAGGTCTGTGTTGACCCTGTTTATAAATCGCTGATAACTGTTTATTAGATTCATTTCTCATTTTTATCTAGATAAACATGATAAAGGAACAGTACTAGTATTATTAAGTGTAAAGTATCGCAACTCACGCATTAGGGGACGTCGAATAATGCAATGAATAATACACTTTTTAAACTTTTAAAATTCTTTATCGTCATTTTTTTTATAACAGGGCTGGTATGACACTGGAACAAATGTCAGCACAGGTAGTTCATAGAGTGAATCCCAAGGGTTCCCACGTGACCTATGACGAACTACGTCACTTCCTCGATGTCAACTATGACAGGAATCGTGAGTAAACATTAATAGTAACGGATTATATATGTTCAAAACTTAAAAACAATGTCTAATTAATTATATAAACAAAAAATTTCAGCAATTTTGTATAAAGGCAGTCAGTTCATCAAATTCAGTTTCTATTGGAAAAATAATTAAACACTGCGTCTGATTAGCATTAAAAATAATTAGGCCTACTAGTACCGTGAAGAGTTTCCACTATTTTCATATGATTGATAAAATTTATGAAATCATTAAAATCTTCACAAATATTTACAGATGACGGATGCGTATCTTATAGCGAGTTTACAGCGGTGTGGACGGTAATCTATCACGACTCCATAGAAACATCGACCCAATTCGTCAAAAACATGGATATGGATCATGACGGGTGTTTGGATGATATCGAGGTTCTAGTGAACGGGGCCAGAACTAATCACCATGCTAAAATAGGTAGAGAGTCGTGTTAGCTTGCATTATCTTTTCATGTGCAGTTACATGTTTTATATTGAATGAAATGATCACCACCAAAAAGGAATCGAATAAAAATTTCCTCAAAATTCTTATCTGATATAGATTATACAATTTATCCAAGGTTTAACCCCTTTATCCCGGGGATATCACTCATTGGATTTTTCATAACCCAAAATTGTGACGTCACAATGGGTTTTGTGTGACAGTGATGGAGTAAAGTAACAGCAGATTCCTACATAAAAACATTGATAAAAATAAGTGATGTACGGAGCATGGAATTAAAAAAAATCTTCCATGATGGGAGATCAAATATATAAATTTGCCTCTATTTTGAATATGACTTTACATTGTGAATATCTTAAAAGACAGGAATTCCGTTTTACTTGTCCCCCTTTTATTTCTCTGTAAAATTCATATCAACCATATTTACCAGCAAACGCGAATCACTCAAATCTAGAGTTCTAAAAATTAAGAATATCTCTCTGATTTGTTTTGTTCTGTAAATATCTGTAGGTTATCCTATGGGATCCCATGACCTTGCTCATGTATTGGAAGTTGTGAGTATTTGTTAACAAAAATTCTAATACCTCCAATGTTAACCAAAGAAAATATGCTTTTAAAACATATTTACTTTCATAATCAGTTCAAAATTACAAACAGAAAATTGTTAGCATTCCTGATAAAAGCAAACTATTTCACTGATTGTTATTTCAAACAGTACCATCCCACAGTGAGCGCAACAGGAAGTACACCCGACCCAGGAGTTGTCGGTTAACTTCCTCAGGACAAGCGGATGAATACAACAGCCAGTGAAAAAGATGTATCAATCACAAATAAAGAAACTTTTCCACTGCTCTCCATTACTGGTTAACATTCAAATGGCATTCTGTTGGAATATGTAGTTCCTTCCTCATGAGCTTTTTCGTTTGAGTGTCTTTGCATGTCCTCTTAGACTTCTAATGAATTTTTTCTGACCGTGCATAAAGCCCAAGTCTATAAAATATTGAGGAACCCAGCCCAACTGAAAAGAACAAGAGATGCTTAGAGGTAAAACACAAGCTTGACAAAAATCTACTCATGTCTGTTACTATAACAAAATTGTATTACATGCCTTTAAATCGACTGCAAAGAACCAGACAAACGTGCTTCTGTCGGGGTCATCTTTATTGGGGATATACATCATCCCTGACGGATACAGGTGGCCACTGAAACAGTGTTCAAGAACGTTTTATTGGCGATTTCTACATCAGATTTTCAATTTTTGAAGAAAGATTTATTTTTGAATTTATTTAATGAATATGTAGCGAATATAACAAACGTTGTTATCATTTAGAGACATGTTCCAAACCTTATCATAGAAATAAGTATGTATAGCTATATGATTTATTTTTAGCTTCATTCTAGCTGTTTTCACAGTACTTGTACATTTACTGTGAAGTCATTCATTTTTTAAAGTTAACCACAGACAGATAAAAACGAACTTTAGATCAACCTTAAACCTAATTTGTCTGCAAATAAAGTAAAATCTAATCTACATATACATGTGAATATTAAAACTTTCGCATGTACTCGATATTCATGGCAAATATATTACATGTAGGTGAAAAAACGTTTAGGTTAAATTACGTCACAATGTCCTCTGGATCCGGGAACTTGGGAGACATAAGTGATGACGTAGCGAGATTAAACTTTCCGTTCCTCTTTGACCATTGTCTGGCCAGAAGGAGTGACCGAGCTGACATCAGACCAGCGATTTCGTGCATTGTTTGACGAACCACATCCGTACAGGAGTTCACTTGTTCTAGCAGCTGGAAGAATTTTTAAAGCTCTGTGCTTATACCATTGGAAGCTGTATAAATCATAGAAAGTCCATTGAAAATGCTTGACTAAATATACTGTTACCTGGACTTCTTTCATGTCTTTGTTCCAGTTGGCTGTATCATTCACATTGATCACCATATCCTCCCACAACACGCGGGCGCTGATATCAACATCTGCCTGTGAAACAAAAAGCAATAAAACAAACACAGAAATTACCACCTTCCATAATGGGTTAGCTTTTTTTTTGATAAGATAAATTTCTTGTACAGTGTATTTGATGAATGTAATATTCTCAATGTACTTACTGTGATACGATAGATTTTGAGGCCCCATTTGTAAATGTATTTGGAGTGGATTGTAATATTTTCTGAGGTGTCTTCTTCCTCTACCGACCATCCCCTCGTGTCCTCATCAAGTTCCGCCAGCCCACTGGTCGCTTCTACTCCAATCTTGTAGAACTCCATCTTTTCAGGATTTAGATCTGTTCGAGGACATTTTAAGGGAACCTTCCATTGATTTCTGTTGTCATTTGAATTTTTCATTGGCGATTTGGTTTTTTCTTGCTGTGCGATAATGGGTTCTGTTGTTGTGAGTTGATTTTTTCTAGTGCTTGTACTAGAGTTTGTCGATGTTTCTTTTCTCGTACTTGTTGAATCTAACACTCTTTTTGACGTTGTTTTCTTTCTTGCTAATGGGTCCTGAACATTAGAACCGTCTGTAGGTTGTGGTGTCTGTCTGTTCGCTGGAATTACTTTGTAAGTTGATTCTGATTCAGAATCTTCATTTCTTTTGATCTCAATTGTTGTCACCGGTATAATAGAATGATCTGATGAAAACTTACGTGACTTTGAATAAAGTGTATAAAGTGGACTAGAACGATATGTAGAGGGCAGCCTTGGAGTTGACGTGATGGTATAAAGATCATAAGTGGTTGACATTGGAGGTATTTCATTTCCCAGTATTGTAGTATCAGCCATTCCTTGGGATCTGATTGATTGTTTCTCATTTTCCCGAGTTTGTGTTAAAATTGAGATATGTGAAGGAGTTGAAGAGGATGACCCTGAACCCGATTCTGTTGTCTGTATCGTGTGAGGTTGTGATTTTACAAACGTTTTTGATGAACCAGAAGAAGTCTGTGTTACTTCTGAACTTGTTCTTGTTGATAGTGCGTTTTGCGTCACTGTGTATTCTTTGGATAGCTGAGGATTATTTAATGTTCCCTGAGTTTTCAGTAACGATGACTGTGATACAGAATTGGTGGATTTTATAGTTTGAGGCGATGACGATGAGGAGATTCTAGACTGTGGAGATGTAGTCGATTTTACCTTAGAAATTCCTTTTAATTTTGTTGTTTTTCTGGACGTTTTCCCAATGTTGTGAACTGACAATGAATCATAGAATCTCCTTGTTGTTGGTGTTTCTGAATAATATGTCGATTGTGTTATTGGTGATTTGGATGTTATTGATCCCTGCGTTGTTAAAGTGGATTTGTTTGTTGTTGGTGGTGGTGTACGTGTTGTTAGTGCTACTGATGATTTGGGTGTTTTTGGTTCATCTGTTGTTATTTTATTTGATGATTTTGTTACTGTATGCGTTGTTGATGTTGATGATGATTTCAACGTTGTTGACGTATATATTGTTGGAGTTGATAATTTACTAGTTGATGTAAGTGTTGTTGGTTTTCTTGAAAATTTGGCTGTTGATGTGCTTTTTGTTGTTAGTGTTATTGGTGGTTCGACTGTTGCTGAAGGCCTGATTGCTTGTGTAGTTGTTGACCTTACTAGTGATATTGTTGTTGGTTTTCCTGAGGATCTTTTTGTTGTTAATGAGAGTTTTGTTAAAATCAACGATTTTGGTGTTGAAATTTTTGTTGTCATTTTCGAGGACTTATTTGTTGAACTAGATGATTTTATTGCAGGTTTTGTTGATAATTTTGATTTTGGTGTTGAAATTCTTGTTGTCATTTTCGAAGACTTATTTGTTGAACTAGGTGATTTTATTGCAGGTTTTGTTGATAATTTTGATTTGCTTCGTATTGATGTTGACTTCTTTTTCGTTAATAGTGTTGAAGTTGATATCGATGGTGCATTAGATAGTTTCTTCAATTGTTTTTTAATAGATTTTGATATTTGTCCTGATGATGACCATTTTGTTGAGAATATTGGTAATTTTATAGTTACTGATGTCGGATGTATTGTGAATGTTACTGTTGATGGTGTAAGTGATCTTTTTGTGGTCATTGAAGATTTTATTGATGTTGATGATGATAATGAGCTTTCTTCTGGCGGTTCTGTTGTTGACGATTTTGTTGTTAATGATATATTTTCTACTGAAGATATTTTAGATGAGTGTACTGAATTTGATGATGATTTTATAGATGATAATCTTGTTGATTGAGATGTTGATGTCTTTTTCATCAATAATGATGATTTTGCTGTTAATGTTGATGATTTTCGAGGGAACAATGTTGCCCTTTGTTTTGGAGTTGACGATGTTTTGTTCCCTTTTTCTGATAAAGGGGGAGACTTGCTGACTACAAATTCTCGTTTTCCAGATTCTAGATTCTTTCTTGATTTTATTATGAGGGAAGAAACTAACGTATATCCATACGTGTTTGAAACTGAATCAGCTTTCACTGATGTAGACACTGTCATTGGATGAAAACTGGCCTTTGTAGCCATGTTAAGCTTAAACGTCCTTGTATCTTCCAGTAAAGACTCTTTTGCAGTCTTCATGTTAGATAAATTATCATTTTCTAAAGAAGATGTGGTGAGATTCACATTAGGTTTTTCGTTGATCTTTTTATCACTTGTGTATAGCTGCTTTGTTGTCACTATTATCCCTTGTTCCTCTAAAAACTGAAGCTCAAGATTAGGATTTTTGTCCCTTTGAAGTGTGTGCTGCTGGTATGTCCTGAAAAGTATCATACTGTTACACACAGTAATGGGGCTATAGATTGTTGTTGAAAGAATCACTACAGTGCATCGAGAACTGCATCAAATTGTTTGAATTAATCAATTCTGTTGATATACAGTATTTTTGCTATATGCATTTTCTCCTTAAATTTAAACTGGGTTATTACTTGTACGTAATATTTGACTCTCTGTATTCATTTACTGTGAAACCACAAATTTTCTTGGGGGTTAATTTTCCTTGTTTTCGAGGTATGACGAGACCCAAGAATTCATGTCCACCACGAAATGTAAAATATTACATACATAAGTACTCATCAATTCTTGATCCACGAAATCAAATCCACACGAACCAAGAGATTTTCCTCAAACCATGAAAAATTGACCCCACGAAAATATGTGATTTTAGTGTATATAAGTATTTATTATTAGAACATTTCTTACGTTTTTAAAATGTTGATGATTCCGAACATGACGGCTGCCATTGCAATAGATACAATAATGGTGAGAGGGATCCATCCTAAACAGCAAAGAACAATAAACGTTATAATGCTGATCAGCCCAGTGATTTAAAACTATAGAAGTGTACGAGGGTACATACCTTTTATGCAGTCCGAGTTGTACCTATACTTTTCTCTCTTCTTTTCACACGAGTGATCATCTAGGAAATAAAGAAATTTTCATAATTTTATGCAAGCTGATTTTTATTTCAATTTATTTATTGATTTTAGTTTGATTTTCATCAGTTTTACTTCTATGTAAGTCAGTAGTTTGAGCACCTTTACTGACGTCATAAGGCTCACTGAACGACTAACCAGAAAATAATTTATTCTTGCAACAATGAGAAATGATTCTAAAGTGAATTCAGACTAATAATTTTTGGTCTGATCGTCTCTGAATACCATTGTCATTTTATCGTGTCAGTGCTTTCCTCCGTTGTTTACTTTTAACACTTAATCTACGATCTTTTGAGATTTGTAATGATTGGGAGGTATACATAAGATAAACTTTTATCTGATGAATTATTTCAGTGGGTCAAGGTATGTAACTTGACATTGTGTTACACACGTATAGAGAAATACATAACATAAGCATAATGCATATCATTGGTGTAGGAAACACTCTATACATCTAAAAAGAGTATTAATTATCAAATTCCACTATTAATTGAAATATAACATATATTAAACATGTTAAACACGATATTAGATTGGTATATGCATATTTTTCTATCGACTTAAAAATGTTAAAGACCAATGAAATTGATATCTTTCGGACTCCATAAAGATATACATGTACAGTTATTAAACTATGTATTTGTCTTTTTATTCTGTACACAATGTTCTCTGCCAGGTTAAAAAAAAACATTTAACTTAATTAAAAGGCATAGCCAAAGCAGTAATGCTATTTCGTGGTCATTTTCCTACACTTAACGTAAAATACAACTAATAAAAAGTATATTTCAATTGGATTCTTCGTGAAGGATGTGAAATGCAATATATCAATTCTGTGATCCTTGTCAAAACCGAATTCTACTCACCGTTACGTTGTAGGAAGGGATCGGTCTCCATGGGAACATGTATCCCTGCTTCCTTTGGGGGATCCATCATTCGGTGACCCTCGTCCATCATTCGGTGACCCTCGTCCTGATTCCTCATCACTTTCCTCCTGAGGGATACTTCCGTTAGGCGACCCGTGGAAAATTAAGCCTGTGTTACAACCTTTCATTATTTAATGATCTTCCTTTGGACCATATATTCCGTTATCATCACCATTGTACATTGGGTGTTTGCCCAGTGATAAAGAGGTGTTAGTCTCTTCTCCAGTTTATTAGTGCAGTCATCAATGAAAAATTAAAGCCCGTTCGTTGATCTTCTTACATATACACCCACTCATCTTGTGCAAGAACTAAAAGACATTGCATTCGATATCACACGGTGAAATGTAGTTAAAAATCAATAGGCCTAACAACGGAGAGACGATTTAAATAAGCACTTTATGTTTTTTTTTTTCGTTTTTTTTTTAAATTCCTTTAAAACACCTGCGAAATAAATGCAGATCTTTAACTTTTTCAAATTTTTACGCAAAAACAATACAGAAAGCACTCTGAACAACAATTAGTATGAAAAGAAAATCAGTCAGCATTTGACTTCAAGATAAATTGTATTTGCTGACAAGGTCATTGTATAGACCACAGAACTTACGAAATGATGACTTTAAACGAGGCTGCTGATATTCTTGTTTGACCAACTTGTTTGTTACACGTATGTAATAACTAACTTCATTTTTTTTTAGAATTGTTCATAAGCAGAGCATGCTCTTGCGTATCGAATCAACTCAGTGAGTTTCATACTGCAAGTATGAAAAGTTTTTTAATCAAGACATGCTACTGACAAATAAGTTAATGTAACAAGGGTTTCTTAAAAGTCAGCTTTTCACAAACGTTTTAATGACCTTGTTAGCAAGTTTAACCTATGTTTGGGTTATATTTTGGCTGACTTGTTCCTTACCAATTATAATGCTTTTGTTCTTCAACTGCATTAAAAACCAGAAGTCTCTGATGAGACTATAGCTCTACTGGTCTGTATGTATAACAAAGGATAAGTAGCACTTGGATTTGAAACTTTGCAACCGGCAGCAATAATTAAAATTATATATCTTAGTGTAGTCTACTTGTGTGCCAAGTTATATTGAAATCATACCAAAACTGAAGGAGGGGTAGCGTTTTAAAAGAATTTCACAGAAAATTTTATTTTTAATAACCATGGCAACACCGTTCATAAAAATCAAAAACCAATGCACTAAATTATGTATCTTAGTGCAGTCTACTTGTGTGCCAAGTTATATTGAAATAAGACCAAAATTATAGGTGGGGTAGCATTTTAAAGGAATTTCACAGAAATTTTTGTAACCATGGCAACACCATTCATCTAAATCAGAAACCAATGCACTAAATTATGTATCTTAGTGTAATCTGCTTGTGTGCCAACTTATATTGAAATCAGACCAAAACTGTAGGAAAAGTAGCATTTTAAAGGAATTTCACGGAAATGTCTATTTTTAGTAACCATGGCAACACCATTCATCGAAATCAAACACCAATGCACTAAATTATGTATCTTATACCCCATTCATACGACAAAATATTTTGCTTATGTGTGCAAATTTACATCTGAGTAAAAATACACACGTAAGTAAAAGTTAATTTGCTATGTGTTCAGACGAGGTTTATGTACTGTAAGTAAATCCTTGTATTTTCATATAAAATAGAAGAAGATCCACAGATTTTTGTAGAAAATGGGTATTTTCTTACTTTTTGGGTATAAGACCAACTTTTGAATGTTCCTCAAAGAAAGTAGGGGGAAATCCTATCCATTTATTTTCTTTTTCGAATAAAAACGACTTAACGACGTTCGATCCTGATATTTAAAGTCTTAAACTTTTTTTGCCAAGTATATTTTTAGTTTCTACATACATAGCTTAATTGAAATTCAAATCAAAAAATGGGGGTCAATATGCTTCTTTTAGCGCCACAGTACATTTAGTATGACTTTTCTGCACTGAAATTTGTGTCTTGATTAAAAATTATATCTTCGACGTTTTCCCTCCAATATTTTTATCCAAATCGCTTCGCATAATCAATTATTTGACCTTTCTGAACTAATAAAATGTTATTTTTCCGGCATTGAAAATATAATAAGCAAGAAAATTATTTTAAAGTCTTAAACTTTTTCTGATTTTAAGCAAATCAAAGTTATCTTGAATATTTAGAAAAGAACATCAAAAGTGGGGGTATATGATGTACATTTTCAGATATTTAAAAAAAAGTGTGAATTTTACGTTAAAAAGGGAATATATTTTATATTTGTCACACTTTGTTGATAGAATTCATAAGAAATAATTTAATAGATATTTCAGAACCAGCATAACATATTTCACTGCAAAAAACAGCTTTGTGTGCAACTAGCATGGGAAAATAGGCATCCAAAATTAACAGTACTGTTATAGTTCAAATGAGAAAAAAAAACTGATCATTTTCGTCTAAAAAAACCTTCCGCCACAAAATATAGTCCCTAGCTTAATTCTACTTGAATGGAATTTAATCGCGATTTTTTCATTGAATATAGTTTAATTTGCATTGTAGAATTCAGTTTTATCGTTAGAACCTAAAACTGATGCTTAAATTTATGAATAAAAGGCCTGCGCGATATACGCTCAAAATATCAGGATCGAACGTCCTTAATAACTTTTTGGAAATAATTTACACACGAAAAATGAAAATTAATTAAATTCATTGTTTAAAGTTGGAAAATGCTTTGGCCTCGGTCCTTAAACTATAAAAGAGCCGTTGGGTGTTAAGAAAAAGATGTCTGACTACTGGTTGGCGTCTTCAACAGGACGACTGGAAATCTTTTTGGTGTTTGGAAATCTACAGTTCATCAAGTTTGCGAGTTTATTATGAAGAATCTGCTTGAATGTTACATGTATTTCCAAGAGAATGAAATGGGCAATCGATTTTTAAAAACTTCAAACTAAACAAATATGTGAATAGCAAATAAACACGAATCCCCTAGAAATTCATGGTAGGATCAGTTGCCAAGAAGAATACTTGAAATGCTTATTTTCAACAGTGTTGTTGAAATTTCTGTAACATCAATTCATATGTCAGTAGCTTGCCTTGGTTTAAATACAAGAAACGTAGAAGAAATTTAATCTGTAATGACACCGGGTGATTGATGCAATGCTTATTCCTAATGCAGCTCCGGAGCTTTTTTGCAAATTCAGCACGTTTTTTACAAATTCAAATTTATCTCAGAGGAGACTGGAGTTATAGTCTCGATCTTTTCAGAGTTGAAAAAGCCATTTGTGGAAAGAACCGTGCTTGTGCAACCTGGCGTAACACTTTAAAGCAGTACCCTTATCAAAACTCAATTTACTATCAGCTGTCCTTGAAGTACAGCAAAAATTACCATAAAAAGTTCAGTTTTTTTTCTTTTGCATTCTTTCCGCCATTTTAACAGACCGATGTTATACACCAATGCATAAACAACCTAAACAACATTTAAAATGGAGATTTATGCAATAAACAATACAAAATAGACTCATAAGTAAATTTGCTGCGTGTTCATAAGACAAAATCTACACACCAGAACTAATAATTTGCCACATGTATGCAAAAGTTAATTTGCACCTAGTCCTGACCATGTGTAAATTTACTCAACTGTGCAGAGTTTAAATGTGAGCAAATCAGTTCATACGACAAAAATTGCACATGTGAGTACATTTACTTATGAGTAAAATATACTTAGGTATGCAAATCATGTCGTATGAATGGGGTTTTAGTGTTGTCTACTTGTGTGCCAACTTATATTGAAATCAGACCAAAACTGTAGGAAAAGTAGCATTTTAAAGCAATTTCACAGAAATTTCTATTTTTAGTACATGTAACCATGACATTAAAATCTAAAACCGATGCACTAATATATGTATTTAATGTAGTCTACTTGTGTGCCAAGTTATATTGAAATCAGACCAAAACTGTAGGAGGAGTAGCGTTTTGAAAAATTGTTTACAGACAGCTGACAGACAGACAGACAGCTAGACAGACAGACGGACACCTTACTATCGCATGGTCTCTGACCAGTAGAGCTAAAAATATTAGCAACTATCAAAGTTAAAGACAAAATACCATCGACTTTGTTGTTGGGTATAAATTATAAGAAAAACTCCTCAAGTTATCAAATAGGTGTTTTTATTTTGACATGTTAATTGACAATATATATAAATGTAAATACATCACAAACAAATCACAAGAAGGGGAAAAATACAGTAAAAGTGTGTATATAATAATAAGCTGTTCATTAACAAGATACATTAATTAGTGAACAATTATAATCTCTGTTCATTTTATCTAATGCACATTTACAGTATAATTTCATGCCTTTACAAGGCTGTATCGATTTTTAATTTACATAAACATTTACCAGATGTTTTATATTATAATATACATAATTTTTTTTTCTTTGTTTATTCCAACTTACAGCATACAGATGCAGAAAAAACACCAGCTAGTATAAATTCAACCACTATCCAATATTATAAGTAAATCTTTGTTAATATACAAATCAACTGAAACAATATATATTATCAAATTTTTCTTTAAAAATTAAAAAACAAACCCATGTGTTTAAATTCTTAACAAATACTTCATCCGAGATTTACGCACTACAAAATTAATGTACAAACCAAAAAAATTCAAATTTAATCCCGAAAAATCAATGAGTTTCACAACTTTTAATTTACCACAACATCAAGTCCTTTTAGTTTTTTCTCTTTTTTTTTGCCATTTATGGCACCTGAATACCATATATCTAGACACATTTGAATATTTGGCTATTGTGAATCTGAATGCACAAATCTAACACTTCCCCAAAACAAGCCCTAAAGAAATTGTTAATAAGTGCACAACAAATTCATAATGATTTTACAATATATATCATGTAACACCAAGCTGAAAAATTGTTAATGGATTACTGATAGCTGTTAGATATTGGCAAGGACCCAATTAACATTCACTCCAGGAAAAAAAAAATAACAGCAGAGGTGTATTGACTTTAGAAAGAATAGCACATCACATACATACACATACCATTTAATAGTAGTACACATCTCAACACTACCCAACAAATGTAAATACTAGAAGGAATTGTGTTTTACCCATAACCATATAGTTTTGATATAAAAATCACTAGCTATACCACAACAACTATGGGTATACTGCACTCACCATCATATATATAAAACAAAAAAAATAAAGGTGTTTTTTAAAAGGTTATACTTCTAACAATACTTTTACTGGGGTTAGATAAAATCTGAAGTTCAGGTATAAAAAATCAAGGTTGAACTTCAGATGATATTTTTTTAATTGACAACCCATACACAGATTATATTAATCAACTCATTCAAAAAATAAATACAAGCATGGGGGGAGCAAATTATCACAGGAAGTTAGACCACCCTCGCAAGCCACAAGACAGAAATAGAGCGAGCAACCAGATTATAACCTGTGGTTCACAATGATGGCAAAAGGCAAACAACAGAGTACACAGGAATAACAAACCTATAATCAGGGATAAAAACAATAAAACAATTAGTAAACACCAAAACTAAGCAAGGACAGGCCTGAATATCTGGGTGTTGGGCCTACTAGGTTCTACCCAGGGTTGAAGAGCCACTCTACCCAATTTGATTATATGCAAAAGAGGTATACAATTGTTTACTACATATTCTGAAATGTCAAACAAACTTACCATCTCAATGGAATTTACTTGAGAGGTAAACTACACATGTATATAAAAATCTGCCCCTGACCAATTATTGCATCATGCTTAAAAAAAGAACACACTCTCTAAGCTAAAATACTGCTGCATTCAGGGACAATATATGCTTTTTAAATTGTCAGATAACCAGTTTCTACAACTTCAAAACTTGCACTTTTTGTATATTTGTCCAATTTTGAACTTGCAAGGGTAATTAGAAAATGCAAAAATATAGCGGGCCATCATATCCCTGTATTCATTATTCTGTGATGCTAAGAGGTAGGAAGACTAAACAGATAAGGCAATATATTCTACACACATTGACACAGCTAGATCACGTGACAAGGGCAGAAAATAAAGACCAAGGTCAAATGTAATTGTAGCTTAGAGATCATAAATTATAATATGAAGACCAAAACCATTGCAGACTATAGCGTTAAGACCCAAATACCTGCAGGCTATGCCTAAAGACCCAAATTACTGCAGACTATAGCCTAAAGACCCAAATACCTGCAGGCTATGCCTAAAGACCCAAACCACTGCAGACTATAGCCTAAAGACCAAAACCACTGCAGACTATAGCCTAAAGACCCAAATACCTGCAGGCTATGCCTAAAGACCCAAACCACAAGTAATCATAGTCTTAAGACCAAAATCACTACTGATTATAGCCTAAAGACCTAACTCACAGCAGGCTCTAGCCTAAAGAACCAAATCGCTTCTGACTATAGCCTAGACCCAAGTCACTGCAGACTATAGCCTAAAGACCCAAATTACTGGGGATCATTGCTTAAAAATCCAAATCACAAACCCCAAGTACAGGTGATCTAAGCCTACAGACCCAAATCACAGATGACTCAAACCAGCTTTGACCAGTTTAACAACTCAAACCACATAATATCATGAACAAACCTTGAGTGACAAAAGATTAAGTAATTAAAGATGTATAAAAAAAATGTGCTCTAGTATTAGTAATAGATTTTGTGAACATTGACTACAATATATTAGCACCTTCAAATAACAAATCAACAGCTATTGATAAAAGGATTTAAATGCAGAGAAGCAACTTTTTGTAAATATAGACTTATATATAAGCTAAAGCACCTCAATAACACACAAATACTTCAAAGCGAGGCACACTGTGGAACATCTGTGCAATGACTGAACTTATTGGTGTGCAAGATTTGTTCTTGTCTCCATGACTAAAAAGTTTTGAAACCATGAAAAAACAAACTCAGAATTTTTCCTAGAAGCCTGCAGAAAACTGTTTATAAACTATAGATATATAACAATGACTTTTTCTCCACAACATAGCTTAGTTGATTTCTTTTCAAAATTTGTAAACTTGAATTCAAAACATTACAAGTAAACTCAAACTGTTATGTACAGGTAACCATTAATCTATATAGAGGAATTTGTATAAAGCTATGATAACAAGCAGTTAAGTAAGCTAGCACTTCACATCACTGATTAGTAGGTGCAGAATAATCATAACTGTATGTTAAAAAACACCACTTTCTACATATACTCCTAACAACAAATATTTATGTGAAATTTGAGAATAGCTAACTTTTTCAGAATTCTTTAGACTTTTTTGCATTCTGCTAATTATTCTAAGCCACAATCATTAAAAAAATTCCATTACATTTCACCAGTAGCTCACATTGCACTTTTGGCAATGTGTAAAAGCTCTTTTTTAATTTGTTGATAAAACAGGCTCCTTTTCACTCTTCAATGCCATTAAGCTTCATTCCTTCAGCTGTCAATCATTGATAAGCCACAGCCCTTTGGCTGTCAATCATTGAGAAGTCACATCCTTTAGCTGTCAATCACTGAGAAGTCACACCCTTCAGCTGTCAATCATTGATAAGTCACATCCTTTAGCTGTCAATCATTGATAAGCCACACCTTCAGCTGTCAATCATTGAGAAGTCACACCCCTTCAGCTGTCACTTATAACTGTCACTCGTGTGCAATGTGTCCCTTGCTTCCCGCCTCTATGTCCACTCGACAGATAGGACATTTTTTGTTTGTTGTCAGCCATTGATCTACACACTGAATGTGGAATAAATGCATACATGGAAGGCGTCTGTAAAACAGAAAACAAAATTATCAATATGTATCACTAATCAAACATAACAGTTCAAGAACTAGGCATGCTAGCCTTTAAATACCACTACAGTAAAACTCAGTTAGAACGAAGTCACTGGGACCTGTGAAATTATTTGGCTATATCCATAATTTGTTATATCCATATAAGGAATTCATTAAAATTATACAGCTGGGGATCAAAGAAAACTTCATTATATCCGTGAATTCGCAATATCCGTGTTCGTAATAAACGAGTTTTACTGTACCATCTTTACACACTGATAATTTAACAAATGGAAATTTTGCTTACTTTAGGAGAGTTATAAAATATGGAATTGATAAATAGTTCTAAAACCACTGTCAAATGATTAGCTGCTTCTAATTACAACTCTTTTTGATAAAGGAGTTTAAATTTTGCTAATGAAATAAAGCTTGAACATCATGTATTTGAAAATAACAAGATGTCTGTGTGCCAATATTCACTGGTAATGCTTCTGCTCTTATGTGAATTTGGTATGGACAGACACATGGATAAACAGGAAGTATTCAAACTAAACTTCTGAAAATGAAACCATTGTCATTTTTATTGCATTTCTTCATATTGAAATTAGTTTAAAGCTCCCAGGAAGCCTGCTATTCTTTCAGCAGTCTGGTGGTCTAATTCAAAGTTTCAAACACCTCTTTTAAACATGTTAAAGGTAAGATGTTTTGAAATTTCTAATATTTTTCACCGATACATGTTGTAAATAAAGTAATGCAAGTTTCTTGAAAAAAATTCTCTGCTTTGCTTTGGAAACATTTATGAGAGTATAATGCATGACTTGCATGCTGGTAAACCAATTCAATGGACATTTGTTATCATGCATCTTTAATTGACTATATTCATACTTATGAAGAAGACTGGCACAGAAATTTACAACATTAATCACTTTTCTATGTCATGATACCAGTTTTCATCCAATCAAGCTTCAATATTGTTTTGATCCTACAGATGTTGACATCTCTGAACTTTAGTAGAGTTTATTGCATAAGAAAAGATAAAAATAACGTGTGATGTGATTTACCTGACATCTTCCTCCATCTCAAACTCACTCAGACAAATTGTACACTTCTCTTCCTGTTGGTCGTCATCCCCATCCTTCTTCATCTACAATATCAAGGTCAAATCAAGTTTAAATTAGGGTCATATCAAGGTCATATTAAGGTCAAATTAAGGTTATATCAAGGTCAAATCAAGGTCTCAACAAGGGTTAAATCAAGGTTATACTGAGGTAAAATCAAGATCAAATTAAGGTTATATCAAGGTCAGTCAAATCAACGTCATATCAGTCAAATCAAGGTTATTCAGTGCTCTATTCATTAATTCATAACAATAACATAACATAATTTCTTTTGTCTTCTTTGTATTCATTCAGTCATTGCAATTTATGTTATCTTCTAGCTCTGTTCAAATTAATTGGTAACCAGTCATATCAGAGTCAAATAATTATTCAGTGCTCTGTCACTAATTCAGAAATAACATAACATAATTTCTTTTGTCCCTTTGTATCATCAGTCAATGCAATTTAGTGTTCCCTTTCTAGATCCTGTTCAAATCTGGTAACCAGCTCAAAGCAGAAAATTTACATGTAATTAAAATCTATTTAATTTTCACTAATCCTTCTTTATTTTCATAAATGTAAAATGTCCAGACTGTTTAATTCATCAATAATTGGTGTATATTAAAAGTCTTCCTTTTTTTCAACATTTCTTCAAAGAGGTGAAGCCTCCTTAAAGTTTGGATCTAAACCTGAATTTTTAATACGTTTTTAAAAACAAACCATTTTAATAATAACTTTTTCAGCTTTAAACATGTAGTTGAGAATTAATTGTTGGTAGGGCATTTTATAAATAGTTGAAATTTCTATTAGTCAAACAAATGGGGGGGGGTTGCTCTACATATAGACAGGAGATGTACTGCAGTGTGGTCATCTACGAATGAAACTTATGACACAGAGATTAGATACACAGTACTCAGTGACTTCACAACTCTTACATCTCAAGTCTGACAATACAATTATAAAATTGTGTTAATGACCTTTTCTTTTGAAATGATAAGGAAGATGAAACATTGGCATTCCCGGTGAATGCAGCCAGTGAGTACAGATTCATTAAAGGAAATAACAGAGAGAATGCAAAAATTAAATGTAATTACTATATTCATTGAGAAATAAATGTTATAAACAATTGCAATTTTTTTTTTTTACAAAAGCTGAACAAAAAAAAAATAGTAAAAAGAACTATATGCGGTATATTAATAAAAAGTCAAATTTTGAAAACTTTTTTTTCAATAAATTATATGAGAAATATAAATTAACAGAACATATTATTGTTTCAAAGTAGTTCACAATTCACAATTTTTGTTTTTATGTCACAAACTAGTCCGATTTTATATCCTTTTTAGAAAGAGAAAAAAATCTAAAATTCCAAAATTTTAGCTTTAAAATTTTGTGGCCTGAACAATAACATATTTTATATTATCATTCTACACATTATATCAAAATATTGAGCCTGAACACACATGCGCTCTTATTTTGCCAAAATATCACGAACATATGTACATTTTTTGCCCCGAATTTAAAAAACATAAATATACCCATGTTTGTAGTTTTGTTTAAGAAATTATTACTTATGAAAATATTCAGTGCGTTGAAGTCAGCATATATCGCCCCATAGAACATAATTAAATATTTCGCCCAAAGTTTGGTTTGGGGGGCAAATAGGGGAGAAAATCAATTTTTTTTTTAACGACCCCAATTTTTGGGAGAAAAAAATCTATTATTCCAAAAATATTTAATTGTGGCCTGAACATAACATAACATTATATTTCTTTTTTGCAGATTGAGCCAAAAAAAGATTGAAGACCTTTTTCAGTAATACAATTATTTAGTAATGCAATAATCATACAAACATTATATTTGAGTCCTCAAATGCATCCTACATATAAAAGACTAAAAATCACTCATATAACTCAAATTTCAGCATTCTCATCTTTTTTTGATAAACATCTTCTAAATAACTTAAAGGTTTTGGGGTTTTTTTAAGTTGTTACCAAATATTATGGAAATTCCATAGAAAATATGACTATTCAAACTTAATTAGACTCGTGTAATAATTTCCCATTGTAAAAGGTTGGCAGCCACAATGATTGAAAATAATTAATGCTTTTAATATCAATGCCTTTAACATGCTTCCTCTATGGAGTTATTTTATATTGTATCATCAGCATCATTTTTTAAAAACTAAATTAATACATAACCATCAGAGAGTTGGCTCTGAGACCATGAAACTTAGACAAGCTCAATTTTGATCTCTGTCTCTCTTTAACCTCAGGAATATATAGCCGAAAGTGAGGCTGACATCAAAATTGAGTTCATCTAAGTTTTATGGCCTGGGATTGGCTTGGGAGCCATAAACCTTAAACCAGCTAACTCTTGATCTCAGTCTCACTTAAACTAAAGGAAGTAGGAGAGTGAAACCTGTGACCAGAAGTGAGCCTTTCTAGGTTTGATGCCCCCCGGGTCCTGATTGGTCCGTGACTCACCTTTTTGTATTTGTACGGCAGCGTGTTCATCTCGATGATATCCTGAGTGGCCCCTCTGTTCACATTACCCAGCCTCTCCTCCAGACTCAGCAGCTCCTGTAAGATAGAACTGTTTGTAGCCATCTGTCTTCAGTCCTCAATAACCTCTCAGAACCATTCACATGAATTATCACTTGTACAAAAACAAATTGTGTAGTACTTTTCATTACAGCTAAAATCCTGTAACTAATTGGATCTGGTATCATTAGCTCATTGGTTAGAGCACTGGCATGGTACGCCAAAGGACCTCAGTTTGAAGTCATTGATCAGACCTTTTCTTTTTATAAAATCTGTGACTTAAATATCATTTTAGCAGACCTAATTCTTTTTCTGAAATTTCTGCATCTGAAACCCTAAACAGTACAATGAATCAGATTATAAGTACCTTCCATGCATCTCTGATTAATACAGGGCATAGAATGTCTCATCAAATGAAACTGGTGTCCCAGGCATTGCCAAAAGTTTTTTATACCCGCTTTCACTGAAAGTGGACAATTTTAATTTGGGTTTCTCTCTCCCCCGTCTGTCTGTATTTCTGTGTGTTTGCATTTTTGGTTTTATGCGATATCTTGAGAATTGTTTGAGCTTTTTGCAATGAAATTTTACATAACAACACCTATGGCCTAAAGAAGACAACTATTGATTTGAGTTCAAAAAGACCAAATAATAATTTCTGTCTGTTTTAATACTTTCTGTATGATATCTCAACAACCTTTGAGCATTTGCAGTGAAAATTATATCGCAACTCCATGTGGCCTCAGGAAGACCCCTATTTATTTTGAAGTCCAAAGGACAAAGGTCAAGGTCATTAATTCATATACTATGTGTTTTTGAAAACTTTAATATAATTGTTATTCCAAGAGGCTTTTGAGCTTTTGCAATGAAGGTTTATACCATAACCAGACTTGTATTAATTTTAAAATCACTGTCAGACATTTGGTCTGACAAAGTCAAGTGTTCTGTCTGACCAATCAAAGTGAAGTGTGATAAATTTGTTATAACAGAGCAGCAGTAGAAGATTTTAATTGATAAAATGAATGAAAAGGACATGAAAGTTAAATAATATACAAAGATGAGCTTATCACTTACAAAACGGAATGCTATAACCTTGTCTATAGCAAACTTTTACCTTAGTGTCTATGAATATGTACACTTAACAAATTAAGTCTACATGTATGTAGAGTATATGAAAATGTATATACACATGCAGTGCATATGGACATGTATATTGTGAACATGTGTAGGAGCAGATTCAGGAGTTGTCCACCCCAGTCCAAAAGAAAAATCCACCCCAGAATTTTTTTGTGTGTTCATACCTCATAGGTGGGTCTGTGAGGCATCATCATGCGTCCCATCCTCAGCTGGAAGTTTCGGTTGAGGTTGATATTTGGCAGATAAGTAAACGCTGGGAGAGGGTGGGGATGCACGGGCGGAATCTGATGCTAAAAATAAACAATGAGTAAACACAGGTCAAAATGTGGTGCAAAAAAAATTCTGATTCTTTTATCTGTATTAGTTTATATAGATTTATAATGCAATTTTTTATTAGATTGATTCTCTTAACAAGCACAGAAAGAAACTGTGACCATTGGTGACCATTTAAACAATCCAATTTGAGAGCCGAGAAAACACGCACCTCTTAAAAACCCTCAGAGGTGGGATCAGGTGCAATATTTTATAAAGGAGTAACTGTCCCCTGTCAACCAGTCATACATTTAGTGTGTAAATAATAGCTAAAACATCAGAGATGGGATCAGGTGCAATATTTTATAAAGGAGTAACTGTCCCCTGTCAACCAG
The DNA here is from genome assembly GCF_032062105.1 of Saccostrea cuccullata. NCBI lineage: Eukaryota > Metazoa > Mollusca > Bivalvia > Ostreida > Ostreidae > Saccostrea > Saccostrea cuccullata. Next base: position 270,885 of record NW_026936980.1, read on the forward strand.
TCATACATTTAGTGTGTAAATAATACTGGCCAAAATAAAATTATAGTTTGTTTGGAATTGCCTCCCGCCTCACTGTAATACCCCCCTCCTGAAAAAATTTTATTGACCAAAATCAGGAAGATTTTTTTTTTATTTAATCAATTTTTTTGCCTATTACATGTTTCACATGCACCATACAAAACACTGAAATATATTGTCAGATCTATGTAAAATTAGGTTTTCAATTAAAAAAAAAATAATTTCCCTCCCTCCCTCCTGTGTCTGAAATCCTTCAGGTGGCAATTCCAAACAAACAATTTTTTCAGGATGGTCTAGCTAAAACATCAGAGATGGGATCAGGTGCAATATCTTATACAGGAGTAATTGTCCCCAGTCAACCAGTCATACATTTAGTGTGTAAATAATAGCTAAAACATTAGAGATGGGATCAGGTGCAATATTTTATACAGGAGTAACTGCCACAACCAGTCATACATTTAGTGTGTAAATAATAGCTAAAACATCAGAGATGGGATCAGGTGCAATATTTTATACAGGAGTAATTGTCCCCTGTCAACCAGTCATACATTTAGTGTGTAAATAATAGCTAAAACATCAGAGATGGGATCAGGGGCCACAAAGGAGTTAGAATCCCTGTCAACCAGTCATACATTTAGTGTGTAAATAATAGCTAAAACATCAGAGATGGGATCAGGTGCAATATTTTATACAGGAGTAACTGTCCCCAGTCAACCAGTCATACATTTAGTGTGTAAATAATAGCTAAAACATCAGAGATGGGATCAGGTGCAATATTTTATACAGGAGTAACTGTCCCCAGTCAACCAGTCATACATTTAGTGTGTAAATAATAGCTAAAACATCAGAGATGGGATCAGGGGCCATAAAGGAGTAAGAATCCCCTCCTAACCAGTCACACATATGATATGTAAATAATGGCCAAACCTTTGCATTAGGAGAAAAGTATAATTAAGAAATACCTGAAGGTATGACATCAAGAAGTACTTACAATAGGAGCAAAGTCCGAGGGCATCCCTGGAGCGATGGGGAAGTGATGAATCCTGGGAGGGTGATGATAGTGATGAAGATGATGATGAAGATGTTGATGAGGAGGATTCATCTGGTGAGGGGGGCCTGATGGGGGACCGGGGGTCATCTGGTTCTGACCACTGTAAAATAAACAAATCATGTCAAGAACATGTCTATAATCTGTAATAATGGAACAGGGTCATCTGGTTCTGACCACTGTAAAATGAACAAAGCTTGTCAACAACATGTCTATAATCTGTAATAATGGACCGGGGGTCATCTGGTTCTGACCACTGTAAAATAAACATATCATGTCAACAACATGTCTATAATCTGTAATAATGGACTGGGGGTCATCTAGTTCTGACCACTGTAAAATGAACAAAGCATGTCAACAACATGTCTATAATCTGTAATAATGGACCGGGGTCATCTGGTTCTGACCACTGTAAAATGAACAAAGCATGTCAACAACATGTCTATAATCTGTAATAATGGACCGGGGGTCATCTGGTTCTGACCACTGTAAAATAAACATATCATGTCAACAACATGTCTATAATCTGTAATAATGGACCGGGGGTCATCTGGTTCTGACCACTGTAAAATGAACAAAGCATGTCAACACCATCTCTATAATCTGTAATAATGGACGGGGGTCATCTGGTTTTGACCACTGTAAAATAAACATATCATGTCAACAACATGTCTATAATAATGGACAGGGGTCCTTTGGTTCACCACTGTAAAATAAACAAAGCATGTCAACAACATGTCTATAATAATCTGTGTCTGGTAATGGACCCTGTGAAAAAAAATGTGTCAAGGAAATATCTACACTCTTTATCTGGTCAGGACCTGTGTTTATCTGACTTTGACCACTGCAAAAAATGATCATGTAAACAGAGTACTATAAAATCACATATATTCGTGGGGTCAAAATTTCGAGGATTGAAGAAAAAATATGGGTTTGAGGGGATTTGATATAGATTTCATGGATAAAGGAATGTTGTGTAACTATATATGAGAAATTTGACATTTTGTGGTAGATATAAATCATAAATTGTGGGCCTTATCATACCTTGAAAACAATGAAAAGTAAACCACTACGAAAATTAGTGATTTGACAGTACACGTATCTATGCAAGAACCTTATTCATCTGGTTCTGACAGCAGAAGAAATACCCCTGTGTCACTCTCTTATTGTGGTACTAATTTACTATCCCCACATATCCAACTATTGCATTATCATGGAGCTAATTTTTTTTAACTCTGACTTTAAGGCGTAACAAAAAAATATGTTTGTTTACGGTTACCCGACCGACCCTAATTTTAATCGCCGACCCAAACATTTTTTTGTCGTAAAAATCCGGAAGTTACTGGCCGGTCAGTTTAACTTTTACATTCATCTTTGAAATCGAAATTGAAAGTACAGAAAGAAAACCAGTGAGTTCAATTTCTACATCAACGAGTTCGTTGCAATTTGCTTACCATTGTGTGGCAGTTGCAGGGGTGTGCAACTAGCATAGCCCGACGCCCAGTGCTACCGTTTTTTGGGGTAGTAAAAATTAAAATTATGCATGTATAACGGTTAAATACATGAGAAACACAAACGGTATTTTCACTCATTGTTTTGCTATTTAATTTCCAACTAATGAAAATTTTCTAGGCAGCATGCTCCTAATGTTCTTAAATCACTTTAATCTTATTCATTTTGCAGTACTATCTGACCTATTTACTTAAAACAAGAGGCCCATGGGCCTTATAGGTCACCTGAGCATCATGCAACAACTTTCAAATGATTGAATTTGGTTCATGTTTTAAGCTAGATGCTATGGCATTCACAATTCTGAAAGAGGCACCATTGCTAATCATAATTATACACTTAGCAATTGTTTAGTTTGTTTACTTAATATGGATAAGCAGGGTAGGGGAACAAAAAAGTATGTCAACTAATCAGTAATATTCAGCAATAATCAGGAGTGCTCCCACCACATATGAACCCCTGACCCTAGGTCTATACATTGCACAATTTTTGAAAAGGCACACTTGCTTATCAAAAATGTTTGATTAATACCAAGGAGCAGATTTCAAACAATTCTTTTTCAGTATATAAGTATAGCCCCCCCCCCCCTCCCCATTTTGGTATCTCAGACCCAGGGGTCTTGAAATTCACAATTCTGGAAATAGAGCCCATCCCATCATAACTATGTTAATAGTTCATTCTGCTTATTACCCAGGAGTAGAGAAAAAGATTTTCATAGATGTAATGTATTTTCATCATATAATCATTATAGAGCCACATCCTAACACCATAACCCCTGACCCTGGGGCCATAAAATTCACAATTTATGGTAGAAGCATTCTTGCTCATCATAACTATGTCCTTAATTAGATTATTCAATACTCAGAAGCAGAGAAGAAGATTTTCAAAGATTTAATGCATTTTCACTATATAATCAATTGAGCCCCGCCCTAACACCAGAACCCCTGACCCTGGGGCCATGAATTTCACAATTTTGGTAAAGGCACTCTTGCTCATCATAACTATGAACTTAATTAGTTTATTTAATACTCAGGAACAGAGAAGAAGATTTTCAAAGATTTAATTCATTTTCTCTATATAATCAATAGAGCCCCGCCCTAACACCAGAACCCCTGACCCTGGGGCCATAAAATTCACAATTTTGGTAGAGGCACTCTTGCTCATCATAACTATGAACTTAATTAGTTTATTTAATACCCAGGAGCAGAGAAGAAGATTTTCAAAGAATTGATGCATTTTCACTATATAATCAATAGAGCCCCGCCCTAACACCAGAACCCCTGACCCTGGGGCCATAAAATTCACAATTTTGGTAGGGGCACTCTTGCTCATCATAACTATGAACTTAATTAGTTTATTTAATACTCAGGAACAGAGAAGAAGATTTTCAAAGAAATAATGCATTTTCACTATATAATCAATAGAGCCCCGCCCTAACACCAGAACCCCTGACCCTGGGGCCATAAAATTCACAATTTTGGTAGAGGCACTCTTGCTCATCATAACTATGAACTTAATTAGTTTATTTAATACCCAGGAGTAGAGAAGAAGATTTTCAAAGAATTAATGCATTTTCACTATATAATCAATAGAGCCCCGCCCTAACACCAGAACCCCTGACCCTGGGGCCATGAATTTCACAATTTTGGTAGAGGACTCAATGCTGATTACAATCATACCAACAGTTTGACTGCTTGATGTCTGGGAGTAAAGAAGAAAATTTTTAAAGATTGCACTAATTTTAGTGGTTTTTGCCCCACCCCCCAGACCCCAGGGGGGCAGGGACCACGAAATTCACAATTTTTGTTCCCCTTCACCCATAGATGCTATATGCCAAAATTGGTTGAAATTGGTTCAGTGGTTTCAGAGAAGAAGCTGAAAATGTTTAAATGTTAACGCACGACGCACGACGCACAACGCACGACGGACGACGGACGACGACGGACGAAAACAGATAGCAATAGGTCACCTGAGTTTACTCAGGTGACCTAAAAACGATCGTTTTTTCCTAATCCGAATTTTCTCCATTCCTCTGTTAATGGTAAATACATGCAGATATCTCTTTCAATATTATATACGTCTAATACGATCCCCCAATCAACTGATAGCTAAGCGTTATGTGGTTAAACTTTAATATATATCAATTGTATTTAATGGTTTGAAATGAAAGTAAAATGATTTTTGCTTCATTTTAGATAAGCTAGACTAGTGCAATATGTTCAGAAAAGAAAAGATAATTTCTTAAAATTTTTAAACTTCAACTTTAAAAGGAATGGCTTAGGACCCTGACTTTCTCAACAATGAACTTTTAAAAATTAGTTTTTACAATTTTTTGCCCCTATATATATGGACTGGTCACTTTTAACTTTGGACTAGTACCGTAATTTTCGGGTTATAGGTCGATGGGGTATATAGGTCGAAAGGCTCATTTTCAGCCTTAATTTTTGAAAAATCCTAAGATAGGACGAACTTACTATATAGGACGAGGCTTTGTTTCCCGTTTTCTAAAGATTCTTACGCAGATACAACGTATCAGAACAGGTAAACCTCTAAAATTACCGTGGCAATTCCATGACATGAACGTATCAAGAAAACAAACAGGTATTTTAATGAGTACAGCATTTAAAAAAAGTTTTTAAAAAAATGTAGAACTTCTTTGAATTGTGTTACTACTTTTTTTTCTCCAACTTGCCTGTTCAATGCCTCCGTAGTTTCATACTGTTGTTAAACCAGAGGCAAAAATAACACGAAAATACGTTTCTCATTTTAAGCTATAATTCGGGAAATACCCGAGATCAAAGAATGATAATTCTGATTTCAGAACAACTTGGACACATTCCTAATATTATAGTTTATTCAGTTAGTTATTTACCGGTGGACGACAATTGCTTCGATGTCTGCCATTTTCATTTTTGTTCTGCAGGGATTTGCTAAAACCCGCAAACGACCTTTGAATGTATATATAAAGCAACAGTAAAGAATTGAAATAATATTACCACGCTGTAAGTTTAATTTATAAATTTAATTGAGAGTACCGGTACATCCACAATTTGACAGTCATTATGAATTTCATGGCTTTGTTTGTTCAATGATGTGTAACATTAATACCCTATAACGGCATGTGGATTTGCTAATCATGCCCTGCGGGTATTAAACCAACACAGGTGTTGAAACCTTTGCGTGTACACAGTGTAAATCCTTTTATCTGTCGGACAACTAAAATTCGTTAGAAGCCAATCTTTGTATAGCGGTAATTCAGTGTACTTCTTGTGTACGAAGAAGCTTTTAATAAACCTTATAATATCAGTTAAAATTATATTTCTGTCTTAAATCATATTTCTGTAACCTGCATTTATTACTAATTCTTTGCTTGTAAAACTCCATATCAATAAAATTAATTTTTTATCATCCGCATATATATTTCCATAATTGCTTGTAAAACTTCAAAATATCTTTCAAAACGATTTTTAGGAATTGACTGGCAACAATTTATTTCACTCATTTTACATTAAAATAAATATAAGACTTAAACAATAAAAAAATTAATACTATTTCAATTTATCAATCTACTAATTAATGGTAAAACACTACACTTGTGATCTTGAAAAATTTTCCGTATTTTAAATTTTGATACGGTTGCGGTGGTGGGGGGGGGGGGGGGGGGGGGGGCAACCAGCTTTTCAATGAACATTTTCAATAGTAATGTTGGGGAAAAAAAGTGGGGGGCCAAGCCCCCCCCCCCTGTTGCTACGTGCCTGTAATTTGGTTACTTATATTGAAATGGCTTGTTTTGAAATTCCGCTTATTTTGAAAAAGATAAACCCATTTTACCTCTCATATTCTTTGCATGAAAATAAAAGTTATATTGCTATCGGCTGTATTGAAATTTCGCTTATATTGAAGCCACTGATCAATCCCCTCAGGTGATAATGTGTTGTTGTCATAACATATATATTTAGGTACTCCCTGGCCGCTGTCGTTAGGGTCAGTGACAGTAATTATGCCTGACTAATTGATATACAAAGGTGTGAATTAATAAGTTTTCACTTTACGTGTTTTTATACTGCATTTACAAAATAAAATTATTTACTGTTAATTTTGTGTTCATGTATACAGACATATATAGGCAAAACATAATATTGGAAACCCACAGACACAGAAAAACCTTTGAGGAGGGGAGCTTACATGTAGGTCAAGCTTACCAAGAAGTATTCATGGCTTCTGGAGGGTGGTGGGGGTTAGGTGTGGCCCTCTGACTGGTGAAGGATGCCCCACACTGCCCCGGGGTCATCTGGGGCTGAGATCGGGGCCAGTTCATCATGGGGGGCGGGGCTCCATTCTGTAAACAGCTGGCAGAACTGATGGAGTTGTGTTGAAACAAAGGCATTCCTACAAAGTTATACAACATGTACATCTGTAGGATAAAATACATGTAATGTATATGTACTATACACTAAAGGTGCAGAAAAATTGTATCTTTTTAACTTTATACTTTATTTTTGTGTAATGCTTGCAAGAATTTCATTCCCACATATATCTGTATTGCATAATACCACAGCTTTCAAAATTTTATTTGCCAATACCAAATACTCGTCTTGGAAAAATAGGATGTCATAATACTGTACAAGTCGCATATTTTCGAGGGGTCAAATTTTCGTGGTTTGAGAAAAATTCATAGGTTCTTTGGGATTTGATTTTTGGGTTGAAGGATTGTTCAGTAGTAATATATGAGAAAAAATTGCATTTTGTGAATTTAAATTCGTGGGTCTCTTCATACCTTGAAAACCACGAAAATTAAACCCCACGAAAATTAGTGATTTTACAGTAATAGTAATTTATAGTAACCAAATATTTTGATTTTATTTTACACAACATATAAATTTTAATTTTTTTTCTCCCCCTATATGTTGGATTAGACAATTAAATTGACCTGGTATTTTTTAAAAGCAACATGAAAACAAATATCCAGCACATTTTTCTTTTCTTTCCTTTACCTGAGAGAAAGAGGACTTGAATACTGACCTTCAATGTTCCTAGTTGACATATCAGGCATGGGTTGCTGTGGTAACAGGAAGGGCATGACCCCTGCGGGGAGGATTGGAGGGGGGTGGTAGTGGTGGTGGTGTATGTGGGCTCTCGGCGGTTGGGGGGGTGGAGCCGCGTGGTGCATATGAGGTGCCATTCCGTGGGTACAGTTAGCTAGGAACAGAAAAACATTCACTTTAGTTGACAAGTCAAGGAAGTGTACTGACAAACAAATGAAATACAATTTTGCAAATGTTTAGCCGATAAGAGGAATTTGTATTTTACAAACAAATTTAAAATTTGGTACAGGATAAAAAAATAAACATTTTCTTAGTTCAAAAATCTCATTTATCAGCATTAATTCTGAAGCCTTGATTAAGCAGAAATTCCTATTTATACCTCCACAAGATCCTTGGGCCCCATGGGAATGCCGCTGTAGATGGTGGTGGGGGTGCATGCCACCATGGGAACGAGACGGATGTCCTGGTAATGAGGAAGGGTGTCCATGGCTACTGTGACTGGCCCCCATGTGGGTGTGGCCTGGGTGTGGCCCTGACATGTGACTAGGATGATTGACATTCATGTGGGGATGGCCATTCTCGTGGAACGCACAGCCTAGACGTTCTGAACAGGGAAGCATATGCGCTGGAGGATGCTGTAAATAAAATCAGTGTTTACAAGTCTTATTGCATAAAAGGGCATGTTCATGTAGAAGCAGATGTACATACGCTACAAAATCCCTTATATCCCTCCACCCAACCCTCGAAAAAAAAAAGTTGATTCTTTCATCATGATCAAGTTTGAAACAAAATATATTTCAAAACCTTTTTTTAATCTCCTTCACTTCACTCACCTGATTGCATCCATGCCCACTGCAGGCCTGTCCATGGTCATGAGATCGACACATTGGTGCCATGGGCATACCAAAGTTAGGATGGACATGGGCTGGCGGGGGTTGTCTGTACCCCCGGGGAATGGGCTGGAACATGGAGGTCTGGGGGGCAGGGGCCCCAGCACCAGACTCAGAGTTACCAGACGCACAGGAAAAACTGGCGGCAGCACTAGGTTGACGATTTTCCACAGGGGCGGGCTGGGATGTACGGGGCACATTGAAAGAGGTGAAGTTGGATCGGCTATTTTCTTGGTCTGAAATCACAAGTTATTTAAAACATAAAGTGGATTTTACCTTGTTTAACTTACTGGTTTTTTACTAGTCTACCATTATATCTGAAATGTCACAACATCTAACAACAGAAAATTGCTGCTATTGCAATGCAGGGGTGTGCAATTAGCATCGCCCGACGCCCGGGGCTACCACTTTTTGGGGTCGGACTATTGATTTTCTGCATGGAGGTAGCCCGTCGGGCTAGTAAAAATTATAACTACACACGCAATACATGAAAAGCACAACCTGTATTTTCACTCGTTTTTGCTATCAAATTCACAACCAGTGAAAATTTTTCTGACAACATGCTCCTACTCTCAATAAATCTTCATAATCTTATCTGTTTTGCTGCACTACCTGACTTATTTACTTCCAAAAACGATCGTTTTTTTCCTAATCCGAATTTCCTCTATTCTTTCGTTTATGGTAAATACATGCAGATATCTCATTAAATTATTTACGATCACTCAATCAACTGAAAGATAAGTGTTTTATGACTCACATAAAATATATTCATAGTGTATTTAATTATTTAAGATGAAAACAAAATGAATTAAATTTCATTCTAAAATGAGCTAGTGCAATGTTCAGAAAAAGGGAAGATAATTTATTTAAATTCATTTTAATCTTCTTTCATTATAATTTATACATGATTTAATTTTATAGTGAGAATTAAACTTAAATTTTAAAAAGAATGACCTCAGTACCCTGACTTTTTCAACAATTAATTTCTTTTCAACATATAGTTTTTTATCTTCATTTTTGCCCCTCTATTTGGGCTAGTAACTTTTCACTTGGGGCTAGTTATGTTCCCCAAACGAAGTTGGGGAACATATTGTTTTTACTCTGTTTCTTCTTAATATTATTATTTTTCTTCTTCTTCCTGGGTACTTTTTTGTCCGGGAATGATCTTGTAAACTGTTCGTCCGAGGTAGGTAAAACTTTTTTAGGGTAAGTAGACATGTTATGCAGATTTGCGGAATCAAGGTCATTTTGCGCGCACGTGCTTGCAAGAGCGCGCACGTGCAACACTTGAAATAACCAATATAATAGATATAGTTGGAACTTTTCTATTTTTTGATAAAATGCTTTGTAACTCATAATGTAAGGATACATTAGTAGTACAGACAAGATGGCATGGTCAAAATAGCAAGATCTCACGCGCATGCACGTGCGCTTTGCTCTGATTGGCTGAAACTAAAGTCTCAATATCTTTCTTGTTTCTTGTCATAATCTTTTGCAATTTTGAACATGGTCCTACATTATAAAGATCTACAGCATAATATATTAAAATTTTAATAAAAGCATGCGCATGCGCGCGTGCTGTAATCTGATTGGCTAAAACTTTAAATGGCTATATCTCCTTTGTTTTTTGACGAAATGCTTTGAAATTTAAAACATAGTCATGCATTACGATATCCTAAAATATGATATAGAAAATATTCATGAAATCACGCGCATGCACGTGTGCTGCAATCTGATGGGCTGAAACTTCAAATGGCTATAACTCTCTTGTTTTTCAACCAAACAGGATGGGATTTAAAACTTGGATAAATATAAGGGACTCCTACAAGAAGGTGTAGTCATTATGCACGTGCTTGCACGTGCGTGCACGTGAAATGAGTAAAATAAAAAATACACTCGAATGAGTGCATTTTTTAATACTTTTGGATTAAATGCTTTGATATTATTAAAATTTTAGATAGTGTAGACAAGATAATATGGTCGTTACGCACATGAACACGCGTGCAATGCCTATTTTTTAATATATTTTGTATTTTTCTTGGAAGACCTTGATTAAGTCTAAATTCCATAAAGTATTTCTTATTTAATAGAGATAACAGGGAATATGGCACTAAAAGGGAGTTGGGGAGCGTTTGGGGAACATCTGTAACGGTCCCCGTTACAATTAGCACTAGTTATTTTAGAGCTGCCACTAGTCCGTAGGCTAGTTATTGATTTTTCTAATTGCATACCCCTGCAATGTGATAATATATTCAAGGCTCTTAAGTTTACATGATTCATTCATTTTTGGGACCTAATACAGATCATCTATGACAATGTCTTTAATAATTAACATAATTAACCAGCTACAATTTATTTGATAAACATCTGTAAGGGTTGAAGAAAACTTAACAAAAGACAGTCAAAGTATTCTTAATAGCTAAATCTAATTAACTGATTTTTTTCACTTATAAAGTCTTTCATAAAATGCAAATACTATTCTGTATTTTTCATCTTTTTTCAATATTTTTTTTTACTGAATCTATGCATCTTAGATTATCACAATCTCAGAGATAATAATACTCAGCATTAAAGATGAGAATCTAGAAGATATAATACTACTCAGCATTAAAGATGAGAATCTAGAAAATTTCATATCTATCTATCAAAGAGAAAAAATCAAATTTCTGTATTCCTACTGAATTGAGAACCTAGAGAATATCCTCTATTTAACAGAGGAACTGTGTGAACAACTTTGACCTTTGACCTACCGTCATCTGACTCGGTGAGATCTACTACAACCGTCGCTCTCCCTATCGACTCCTGCATTGTACGAGCAAGCCTGAAAATACACAAAAATAACACAGAAATTAACACTGTTCATTGGCCTCTCTCAATCATAAATTGAGAATGTGTATTAATATGTTTAAATCTTCTACCTTTCTCCGTTGTCCACTCGTATGACCTCTACGTCGCTGTCGTCGGACTGGTACGACGTGCTGTGGTCATCTGTATCAAAAGGGAGGATGGGGGCGATTGGCGAGTGCCTCCTCTCTGCTCCCTCTCCCGGGCCCCTCTCCTCTAGGTCAGACTGGGTCAGGTCAATACTGCCCAGCTCCTCCCCCTCACTGTCACTGTGGAGGACGTTCACCCCCCGACACCCTGCCAAGGGGGCACCTGTCTCCTCCTCATACGTAACAGGTCTCAGTAAATCACTGACCTCCCGACCCTCGCCCTCTGACCTGTGCTCCAGAACACTGACCGTTCCTGTAGCCCCCATTAGCTGCTCCCTCTGAGGTTTGGACTCGGCCTGAAGTACATTTTGTCCATTCATTATTGCACTTGTGGAGTTTTCCCTGGAAGTGGAGCTGGTAGGAAGGGAATGGTCACAGAATGGGGAACTTCTGCCATTCAGTGTGTGAGAATGGGAGACCCTGGCACAGGAATGTCCACCTAGCCTCTGATTCCTCCAATGATGACCACCTCTGTGGTTTGGACAGGGATGGCGAAGTTTACCAGCTCCTACTGCAGACTTATGGCTAGCCTGCTGGGATCCTGGACAAAATCTAGAATTACATGACATTGGTTCAACCGCTGTCTGCCTTTCATCAGCTCCAGCTTCAAGATTCATCTCCATTCTGTCCTCTAGACGAGCGCGGGGGTCATCTCTCTCAGCTCCTGGCAAAGTCTCCGGTCTCGGGAATGAAGTATTTGGAATTCCTAAAGTCACAGTCTCCATCTCAGAAAGGGGAGCCACCACAATTTTGTCCCCATGGGGCTGTGATCCCACCCTCACTATGGCTGGTGGGGAGCAGACTCTCGTCCCAGGGGATACCCTCCCAGTGGGTACTGGGGGGATGATCTCCCTGGGGGCAGACCTCTCTCTAATTGAGCTGTGGGTTGAGGTGTGTGAAGAATGTCGTCCAACACGCCTGAACCCTCGCTCATTATCATGCGGTGGCAGCACCTGTGTCCGGTAATCAAAGCCATTAAATGTAGTGGGTTGCTGGTGAGTGGCTGGAGTGGGGAGATTGAACAGGGCATATGGGTTGTGGGGGTTATACACATCATAAGGATTTGTCTCGTCTCCCCAGGACCCAAACGATTGCCTCAGGAAGCTTCGTCTCCTGCTGTTGTCAGTAGTCACCATGTCAGTTCCTGCCTCTGTGAAAAATATCATAATTTGTTTGAAAATCTCTGCATTTTCAATAGACTTTTCTTAACTTCAAAACTTTCAACATAGAAGACTTTTTGTTGAAATCAGAAAAAAAATCCAAAATTGTCAAATATAATGCTAAAAAAATTCAATATTGAGAATAATGACCTTCATTGGAGCCCTGTGTAGACTGGTTCCCATCTAACGATTCATCTGAAGATGAACACATGTCTACCGTGTTTGGGTCATTGTTGGGTCGCTGCCATGGTGACGCGTTACTTTCCTGATCAGGTGACAGGTGAGACAGGTGATCCATGTAGGACCTGAAGTTGTCGGTCATGTTTCTGTCCACCGCCAGGTCCACAGCTCCATCTGTCAATCAGGACACAAGGTAATGTACACATACAGTCAAAGCTCATATATCTCAAACTCAATAGGACTGAAGAAAATGCTTCGAGATTTCAAGGGTACTTAAAGAATAAGTGCTTGGGACTTTAAATCACTTTTACACGTCCATGCTATACGAGATTACTGTTCAAGATACTGAAGTTCAGCTGATACAGATACATGCATTCTATGGTACATTAGTATACACTTTGTTGTAACATAATTCATTTATTTTAAAATGTCAAACATTAGGGAAAAGTATATTAACAAGTACTACTTTACTAGACCAAATACCGGTATTCTTAAATTTTCTCAACTGATGACAAAACAAGATGCTAAGACATTAAAAAAAAAATCTGTAAGTTTATATTAAAAATATATGATTTAGTCTGTCCTCCGTGATTTTTTCCCCTCATTTATTTCAATATTACATGTGTCATTACCTTTTTCTTTTTTTTTCTCTCCCTTTTCATTTCTGATTATGTATATCATATACTTTTAACTCTGACCTAAAGGATCACTTCATTATAAATAGGGATCTGACCTATAGGACCGGGCTTGGTTTTATTCTCTACAAAAAGCTTGTCGATTTCCGTTCTGATTAATGACATTAGGCTGAATACATATAAAGCTTTGTTTTTCCTAAATCTTTATTTCAGTGAGCAGAGATAGGAGGAACCCTTTTTATTGATTTTCTGAGTTTGTTATCTCCAAATGTAATAATTGACATTTGTCTTTACTTCTCATTGTACATAAAGGTAATGTCTACTGTCTCTGAAATTATATTCTTTATGTCCAGGCTATTTATCCGTGGATATAATAAAAACTTGTCATTAATGTGTGCAAATTATAAAGGCCTAAATGAAATCCAAGGGAGTGCATTTATTGAAATATGTAGCCAAAATCAATGTGATTAAATTCTAAGGAATACATACAATTGCAATTCATCGCAGCTCAATACAGAACACCCTTATTTTGTAACACACAGTGAGTTATTCTTGTCCTCGGAGAAATTGTGCTTTAATATACTAAGGTTCGTTCCACCTGACTGACAACTGTACATTGAATTGTTACGATTTGATATCTCTTTAGTGTTTCTTATATCAAGAATGTGCATGCATAAGGGATAGAAAATTGAAGGAAAAATATACAAGTCTATAAAAAAATTAAAATAGTCTTTGAAAAGGTGAAATTTAAAACTTTATAAGTGTTGTACCAGGTGGATTCGAACCCCTGACTTTAAAAAGAGAGCATCCAAAGAATAAAAGTCAGCGCATTTATCAACTGAGCTAGTCTGACTATATAAATGATTGGCATAAATTTAAAGCAGATTATGAAAATCTGGTTTCCTTATTTTTTTGTATGAATTTACAGGGCAGGGGTGCCCCTAAAAAAATCTTATCTTAAATTTTTCCTTACATACTAACCTATCAAAATATCACAATTTTATTTAGGGGCAGGCCTGCCCTTCTTCAAGGCCAAAATTCATGCAAAAATCAATTTCTTTGGAGGTTTTGTAAAGTTGTAAATAATAAATTTTAGGTATAAAATACAAATTAAAAAAATTTAGACATATATACGGTAGAAAACAACAAATAAAGATTGATTTTTAAATGTCACTTTTTCCGGGAAATTGTTCTCTCCTATAGGACAATTCTTTTATTAAAGCGAATACATCCTTTATACATGCTGTAAATAATTTTCATTGTCCTCATGTACCATGTATATTTGAAATGGTTTTGAGTGAATAAATGAACTTGAACTTGAAAAGTTTGATCAACAGTTAATCAAACAGTCTTATCTCAAATCCCAGACGGCAAGAATATATAGAGATCAAAAATTAATGATTTTGAAGTGCAAACTTACAACATAAAAAGAAATTTCCAATTCATTTGAACCCATCCATGATATTCAATATATAAATTTATCATGTTTATGTAGGCAATATCAAAGTCTCTCTTCATACCTGGAACAGGGGTGGGATTAGATGACATGGTTTCCATGGAAACAACATCACTGTCCTCATTCCAGCTGTCCTCTTCTTCAGTGATAGCTAAATAAATTTGGTACATATGTACTTACTTCTGTTTGTGATTACTAAATAGAATTGGTAAATATGTATGCAATTCTGCTTGTGTAAATCACATTTTCTGATTAGACTTGCCATGTTTATTTTTTAACAATAATTGTGCAGATGAAAATAGCACAAAAGCCTAATCACAATAATAATTCATATATGGTAAATGAAAAATATTTCAAACTTAATTTTAGGGCTGGGCAATAATATCGATATTTCAATATATTGCAATACAATGCCATGTTTATTTTTTGTCATTAAATATAAAAACATGAAACTTTGATATTAAGCCAAAGAGTGAGTCAAAAGTTGCTTTGTGGGAACATTTCAGAGCATAACTTAAATGAAATCAACAAGATTTTTTTTCGTGTTGGTTAATTATCATAGTTATGTACATTTTGCATGTAAATTAAAGTAAATGTAGTAAGAAAATGCCATTTATATTACATTGAAAATATTGCAATACATATCGCAATACATTTTAAAATATCGCAATATATCGCAATACGAAATCTCGGGCCAATACCCAGCCCTACTTAATTTGATAATGTAAAATTTCATATGCATTACTACTCAACACTTCTCCAACCACTTAATCAAATCCTAAAAATCGAATATTTCATTCTCAAACCTCGAAAAATTTGACCCCACGAAAAATATGTGATTTTACAGTATATTATTTAAAGTCTGTATATATTATCATTATGAGCCCCCTCCAGACTTACCAATGGTTTGTTCAGCTATGACCTCTGCTTGTACCTCTGTCTGTATCTGGAGGGGCCCACAAAGGGGGCCATTTTCTACAAGGAGAGGCGAGGCTTCGTCCGCGAGGAGAGGAGAACCCGGCTTACTTCCTTCACTCTGTTAAAAATACAACATAAATATCATCAAGGTTTGAAATTCAATCTATACAACTCAAAATACGCAAGTAAGAATATCCACAACTTGTTAGTATACTCAGGTGACCTATTGCTATCTGTCCTTGTGCGTCATCCATTGTGCATTAACTTTTAATCAATTTCATCTTCTTCTCTGAAACCACTGAACCAATTTCAACCATTTTTGGCATATATCATCTATGCTTTCATTTGTCAAATTTGCATTTAGTCTTTCAAATTCACTCTTTTGGTACTTGCTATTCTTTGCGATATGTATTTTTAAGAGAAAGTTTCTATCAACTGTAAAATTGCACACAATCCTGT
Source organism: Saccostrea cuccullata (assembly GCF_032062105.1). Lineage (NCBI taxonomy): Eukaryota > Metazoa > Mollusca > Bivalvia > Ostreida > Ostreidae > Saccostrea > Saccostrea cuccullata. Next base: position 287,196 of record NW_026936980.1, read on the forward strand.
ACAAGGTAATGAAACATTGACACATGTGTAATAATTTCCCTGGTAGATGTGAGTTACCTCTGACTTGAGCTGTGTGAACGGATTGTCCGGGGCCCAGGATGTGGATGGAGGAGGTTCAGGGGACAAAACAGCAGGCTCCATGACACCTGTAACACAAAGAAAATCAATTTGACCAATGTTCAAGCAGCTTCTTTCATTTTAAACCCTGAGTTACAAACAAAACATTTCTTTAGACAGAAAATTTTTCACAATTTTCTTGTCTTCTCCAGAACCGCTGGAACAATTTTTCCAACATACATTGTGGCTTTGTGATCTAAAATGATCTTGTAGCTTAGTTTTGTAATTCTTTTTTAAAACACTTGGTATAAACCTGGGTAAAAATTGCATTTAAGTTAATTGGGGTTAAAATTTTGTTAATAAATCCTAGGGCTGCCACGGTTCAGACATTTTTCGGTTCGGTTCGGTTCAGAAAATAAATTCTCGGTTTTCGGTTTTTTCGGTTCGGTTTTCATAATAAAACATCTTTATTTATATCAAAGGATAATAAGGATTAAGGACATTGTAGAAAGTACTATTTTGCTGACACAAATTTCTATCCATTTTATTCAACAGAACAAGTTGTTAAATGTAACAAAAAAAAACAAAGTAATAAACTTCTCGTTTAAAATAAAATAAATATAGTTATTGACTACAGTTATCCTGTTTCAAACAATTGAAACATTCAAAACGTGAAGTATTCCCACACTTCCTTCCACATGTGTATGCCATGTTTAAATGTCTTCGATGTTACCTGTATTTTCATTGGTTAAAGAACCCTTCATTGAAATAAACAACCAATCACAACGCGTATTGCAAGCAAATTAGTATTATATAAAAGATAAAAAAAAACGAACCGAATTCCGGAAAACCTGACTCGAACCGAACCGAATGCCATTTCGGAGCGGTTAACCGAGTTTTCGGTTAACCGTGACAGCCCTAATAAATCCAATTAAAATGATAAGTGAAATTTTATTTCCAACAAAATCTTAATTATATGATAGTGCACTGTCAAGTAAGGCCTAAAATAAAATTAAGTTTGTTTGCAGTTGCCGACCGACCCACTGAAAATGCACCCGACCCAAACTTTTTTTTAGCCATTTGGAAATTTGATTTTTTTTTTAATTTTTCAGAATATTGAAACAGTTTCGTTCTCAAATTTTGACACTTTTTTATCATTCAGAAGTTTATAACAAGAGGTGAGCTTATTCATGTCTAGTAGGTGTATGAAAACCTCTTTTAATTGTTATCTAACAAAAATCTGATTTTTTTTTCTAAAAAAAAAAAAAAAAAGAATGCCTACCTACCGACCCAGTCTAAAAATTATAGGTCGGCAACTGCAAACAAAGAATTTTTTAAGCTTGGCCTAAAGGGTCCATCCCACGCCCTCTTTCACTATATGTACAATGATGTATGGTTTACATTTGTTCATAAAATCTTACTAAGGTGTGTTTGGTAGCTTATGTCTTTGCCACAGTTAGAGTATTCAATGTCAAATAAAGCTTATTTCTACTTAGTAATAGAGGTGTCCTTTTACTCTCATTATGTGACATATTATGATAAGTCATCAGACAAAAAGAAAATATGTCTAGTCTATGGCAAGATGAATATTGCATTACGATAACTGATTTGTCTTTTGAGTCAAGTCCGTTGAATTCTTAATTCAGTGAGAATCATAATGAAATTAAACTGTGGTCAATCATGATTATCTGGTTTATGTCCATAGGATAAGCTGATGAGAAATAAGAAGTAATGTCATTTTTTGATTTGATGGTTTATAGACGGTTCTGCTAAAAAAAAAATTGCATACTGAAGGAAATCCAAGAATAGCAATGTATTACAAAAAATAGTAATGAAATTAAACTGTGGTCAAGCATGATTATCTGGTTATGTTCTTGGGATAAGCTGATGAGAAATAAGAAGTAATGTCATTTTTTGATTTGTTGGTTTATAGACGGTTCTGCTAAAAAAAAAAAAATTGCCTATTGAAGGAAATCCAAGAATAGCAATGTATTATAAAAAATCTGTATATACCATATACAGGTCCAGCACAATCTCTTGATTAAGCTACATAGCTTGATTTAGCTATATAGCTTTATTTAGCTATTCAGAATAGCTTGATTAAGCTATTTTCTCAGACTTTTTTCTCAAATGTGTTATTTTTTCAATATGTGCAAAAAGTCGCACCTAGGTGCAGTGGAAATATTAAACTTTGTTCTCTTCTGAATACAATGCATTTAAAAATCACTCACCAAATTGCGTCTCCTTGAGAGACTTTGTACTCAAAGTTTTAAAAGTTTTGGGGCTATTGATGAGTGACCACACAGTTATTTCTTGAATGAAATTATAAAGGAGGCCAGTTATGGCCAACGGGATAATTGATTAGTAACAGTTCAGCACAATGAGAAGCAATCATACTTACCCCAGAGTTTTTGAAATCCACCGGTCCCACCGGCAAAACTGGTAAATATTTCAAAAGTCCGGTAATTTTCTTCATGTAATCGGTCCTAGGGACCGGTAAAAAAAATTGGATCTTTCCGGAATTTTAACCTATTAACCTCTGAATTTTAGTTATGTGAGATTGTCTTAAGGGTATGAAAGAATAAACTCAAGGGCTTTAATACGACAGTTAGTCATGATTTATCAATCAGCTGATTCAATTTGTACAGAAATGTTAATTGTAGCTTTATTTGGGGTGCAACATATGTCAACGGAATTGCTAATCATATCATTTACCTTGAATATAAAGAGTTTTAAAATATTAATCATTTTTGTTACATTAAACATTTCCCCCACATTTTGAACTTCGTTTTCTGCGGTAGGCAGCCATGTTGGGTGTCTACAAAAATATCACACCTGGTTAATTCAGTCCGGGGATATTTGACCCTTCGATTTTTTTAAAGCCTAACTGGAATTAAAAATTTTTTTTATTATTTTGAATATGTGTTTGTTGATGGACCAGTGAATATTTGTGTGGACCGGTGAATTTCACTAAAGCACTGGTCCACTTGACCAGTAAAATTTTTTTTATTTCAAAAACTCTGTTACCCACGCCTCACCGCACACACAGTTACTCAAACAATGGAAATTCACATTTTGCTTAAAGTATTCAACAGCAGCAATGTAAGAACTTTCTATGATTTAGGTTGTATTTTTGATAGTCCACAGTGCATATATGAATAGTCAAATACTTGCGACTTTTTGTTTATTTCTTTTAAAAAAAACGTTTTTGGGAAAAACGGCATATAAATAGCTTTATCAAGCTATTTTGAATAGCTTTATAAAGCTATATAGCTTAATCAAGAGATTGTGCTGGACCTGATATACACAGTAAGAAAGTATATTTTTAAAAATGTGTTATTTTGTTGTTACTCTATGTCTATGGAAAATCAATCAGTTCTATAGGTTTTTAAATTATGGTAGACTAATTGTATGTGTCAAAAAAAAATTGGTTTCACAAAGGCATGCTCCTTTGTTCTCTCTCCTGTTTACTTCAGTATCGACATAACTTAACAATATATATAAAGCAGTCATGTAGTTATTAAAACTGCAGATCTAAATCCTTCCCCAGATTTCAATCAGACAAACGCAGACATTACTGTAAGCTAAGTGACAGAGAAGAATCGTGGAATATTTTAATCTTCCTTGATGACACACTGTTTTTGCCCCCAAATAAAACAAAATTTTGTGTAGATTTTTACGATGATTTCGTCTCAATTTCTTACCTCTCTCAACAAATATGTGAGAAAATAAGTTTTAAATGGCCTAACAGCTAAGTATAAACCTACCGTTTGCTGTTATTTAGGTGGAATATATTTTGTTTTTGTTTGCGAAAATCAATTTCCTGTGCTCTCCATTTTGACTGACTAATCGGAAGTGAAGAAAAACACGAATCTGATTGGTGAATTAAAAATATATAAAAATGTCCAAAATATTTGTTTTGTTATATTTGTCCCATGTGTAAACATTATATTTTAATAAAATAATCTATAAAATTACAGCAAAATCAGATAAAAACATTCCCCTAATTCACTAATCATTATTTTTATGTGAAAGGCGATGGGCGGATCACAGACATAGCAGTGGCGGGGACGTACACAGTTACTCAGTTAAAGGTTACTGACAGTGGTAAATGAATTGTGTGAACAACTTAGTTGTATCATAGCCATGCATAGTCTTAATTAAACGCCTAGTCTACATTGGTTTCCAAAAGAGGCGGACAGGCACATCTCTATTTTAAAAAAAAAAGGGGAGGGGGGAGAACCGAACAAAACCCCATCCCACACCTTGTTCTTGAGAATTCTCCGTCATTCTCCCTCCTTTTCAATGCTTCGTGTTTAGTATATGATATTATTGACAAATTCTGGTAATAAAAGAAATGAAATACTAAAGAGAAATCGTGACTGGGGTCATCTCAAAATTCTTTCAGTTGAGACAAGCGGCGATTTGGAAAAATATTTGGACATCAACGCCTTGTACGATGAGTTGAAATCTAGTAGTATTTCTTGACTACGATAGCATATTCCTAGTTCCAATTTTTCCCCCAAACTCTCTCTCTCTCTCTCTCTCTCTCTCTCTCTCTCTCTCTCTTCACGCCGGACCCCCTACCTCTGGGTACGCCTATGGGTACAGTCAGTACGTCCCGATTTCTCATATGGAACCAAGTGCAAACTCATTAATATCACAAGCATGTGATATGAAATTATATTTTCCTACTGAAATATTGATCTTGATTCCCTTTACCCATAATTGTTTTAACTTAGATTTGCCATAAATTCATTTTTTTTGAAGATCTGTATCTTTTGAAAACGGTATCTTTGAAGTAAAATACAATTTTATTGAAGATGTTTCTTCTTTCATTTTTGAATAAAAAAATCGTAATCAGAATGACAAAAAAAGAAGTATTTTAATATTGATTATATCATCACAGAATTCTTAACAGTTAATTACTTATTACTATGTCGATATTGAGATAAACGAGGTATTTTATATAAAGTGAATACTCCCTGAGGGAAATTCTTTACATCAAGATTGATATATTTATCCGTGTAATGATGCAACAGATAAAACTACGAACTAAATCAACAGAGGAATCTATAGCTGCTGCTCAGAACCCCGCATGTCCCCATATAACATTCCTTTTGATACAAGATACCGTGTTTTTTTTAATATACTAAGACATCCAATTATAAGTCGTGTCAAGATATCGTTTTGAAAACTTGTCCTAAATATCTGACGGTTTCCGGACTATTGTATGATTTTAATACTTTACGTTGTTTTTCCTGGCACGTAAAATATCAAAATTGCAAAAAGCCCGGAAAACGTCAGATATTTCGGACTATTTGAAGTAAGTAGAACTTTGTGGTATATACTGCATCACGTCAGAGAACGATTATCGAAATACTAACAACGTACTTCAAAGAAGTAACCCACACACATTGGCATGAGTAATTATACCACCATCTGGGATAACCATACATCATAATGAGGCATATAATTAAACTACAGACACTTATTAATGATCTAGTAGTACGAGTTCACAAGTAAAGCCATTCGAATGCCACCAAGATGAGGGGAGTTTTCGTTGTGATATTTTGTTGTGGATTTCTTCAGTTAGTCTCAAGCCAATGCCGCACCGTCCGAAAAACAAACGAAAACTGGGGTAAGGTTAATTAACTGATCATCATCATTAATTTGCTTTAACCTTTTGGATGCATGAAGGTCAACCGGGTATATTGCCAATTGTCATTGTAGTTGAATGTATGTAATACGTGTACTTTCTCACAACTATTATTTTCATAAGGAAACCGACATCAGGACCCACCCCAGATAGTAACAAAAATTCACAGGCACTATGGGTTAAAAAATTATTTCCGAAACAAGTGCCGGTGCAAAAATTTCATTTTTTTCATACCAATTGTTAAACCTTTGTCTTTATACAAAATTATCCGTCTACCATATCAATAAACAGGGCTCACGGCGGATTGGACCGCTTGACAGGGGATGCGTACTTCCGCTAGGCACCTGAACCCTTATGTGTCTCTGGAAGTTGATTTCTAGGGATCCGTGTTTATGATTTACACGCCGTTTATAGAAATCTTGATATCGACCACTCTGTCTTATTTCCATCCTTTCATTTCTTCAGATAAAATTGTATAAAGTTTATAAAATGACGATCTTCAATTCGCTATACTTCGCAAAATACTGATTTCTTTTTTCCTTTTTTTTGTAAAGGTTGTTATAACGACGGTAAGGAGCTGGAGCCGGGGGAGTACTTTGAGGACCCTGTCACCTGTGACGAGTGTACCTGTCTGGGAGGGGGCTTCCTCTCCTGCTGCGCGTAAGTAGACCCCCTCCCCAAGAAAAGAAAAACCACACAACATTTTAAATTCGAATACAAATTGCAACTTCAATTTGAGAAACTTAATTGAATTAATGATATTCTCTAGATCTAACCCCCCCCCCTCTCTCTCTCTCGCTCTCTCTTTGATAACACAGATAGCTGTCCAGACAGATATACACTGTGTAGAACACTGCAGATAGACTTACATACAGGTAGAGAAATATAAAGACGGACAGACATACAATCGGACAACTTTTCTGCTAGACAGACATACAAACGGACAAACTTGAAGCAAGACTACACACGGACGGAAAACTAGAAAAACATTCAAACGGACATACAGCTAGACAGACTGATGAGGTCTGCATAAAAGTAATTTTTTTTTTTTTTTTATCCGTGTTAAGTTGAAACACCCCAGTCATATTAATCGTGTGATGCTTTTCCAGGAATGCGGTGACTTTTAGCGACCTGTCCCCGGACTGTGAGGTGGTAAAGGACGGGTGTAAGGCGGTGGCAGTGCTGAAGAGTGACCGATCCAAACTCTGTCCCGAGGTCACGTTCACGGGGAAGAAAAAGTGAAGACAGACAGTCCATAAATTTCATATCTGTATGAAGTACTTACTCTTGTAACAAATAAAGTGTGATTTTTCTCAAATTTTGTGCATGAATTTTTGTTGTTGTTGTTTTTTTTAATATAATATTTGGTTGAAATTGACGCAGATATTAGTGTACATTAGCGTGTATTTTGGAGGGAAAGGTCTGTTGGATGCAAAATCGATCACTGAATTGGCTATGTCGCTTAGTCTGCCTGTGTTAACTTTACATTTACGATGTAGTTTTCAAGGACACACAGGGTCAAAAATTAGTACCTTCCATCATATTACAGTGGATCAATTTGTCACAAGCAACGCATGATATTAATCAGCGTCACTCGTTCAAAATATTTTTACCTTATAATTTTAGCAAGTGACCTTGACACTGACCTTGAAATTATCAAATAATTTTAAGACTATTTACAAGAAGTGAAGATTTTTATCCAGGTTTATATTGGGCTTCCGAGGAAATTCAATTGGGACACAACGAAAACATGTTTGTAAATTATTTGAAGAGAAAATGACAAGAATTGGCTAGGGTCCAAGTCCAGTTGACCACTGGAATTTTTTTTTATCCATCTTTCCTTTCATTTTCAAGCACTTTTTTAAATGGAAGACGTATAAAATTTAAGTCAAATCCTGAATCGTTTGAAAAGCTTTCTATTTTAAAATTTTTGATACGTTAGAAAGTTGTTGGCTGGCGATGAATTGTTGATCATATTTACATGTATATATATACGCATATCAGGGGCGTAGCCAGGGTACATTTGATGTGGACGCCTGGATAGGCTGGGGGATTGGGGCCGCCTTAAGGCCTCCAATGTGTCCAGGACAAAGCCCTGGTGGGGGCCCGGGGGGCTACGCCCCCGGAAGCTGGTGAATTTTTCACAATTTCGATGTGCATGTTTAGCCCTTCTCACTTTTTCAGTTTGTTACGCAGCCACATTTAAGGTCTGTTCTTTCCTTGTAAAAAAAAAATGCGAACAGTCAATTAGAAAAGATCTGTCCAAAAGTTAACCCACTAAAATAATTTTAGACTTTTGAAGCTCGACAAAATACGTATGGTACCATACAGTAGTCGGTTAGATTGGTTGACTGGTTTAGACAGACTTAATTGACTGATAATCAGGCTTACATTCATATTAAAAATACATCTCTAAAGATTCAAAATAACAAAGACAGAAGAATTCTTTTCGACGCATTTTCTTGCATATTACCTATGTACATTTTATACATTTTAAATTAAATACCGGTATTCACAAATCTGGTATCTTAAACTTTTTGCGACAATTAAATATAAAAAAAAAACATGTAGGCCTAAAATATACTACTGGTAGTGTTACTGATGTCAATATTTATTTTTTTCGATTTTTTATGTTCATTTATAATGCCGAATTATGATTTTTGAATTCTCGCATGAATCCGATATTATATTAAAATGGGGGGGGGGGTGTATCGTTACAGAAGTTAAGCATTGCGGTTGGAAGTTAATTTCCATTTATAGAAATTGAAATTTTTGGCATTAAATAAAATTATTGTTTGTTTTAAGGGAACCGACTGGGGTTTTATTGTGTGACATCTACAATAGAGAAACTCTTCAAGAATGTAATTATACACCTGAGAAAAAAAAAAATCAGCAATATTCGCTAGTTAACCAAAATCCGGGAATATCTTTTGATTTCAGTGAGGTGTATAATATCGTATTTCCCCCTAAAACTGATTCTGCTGATTTTCATTTGTTTTTTTATCGTTAATTCTAAATTGTTTCTTTTTTTATTTTTGAAATTATTTACTAATATTTTGAAAAAATGATGAGTACGCTTTACAATATTACGCCTGACTTGCTCTCCTCTCTTTCTTTCTTTTTTTTTTTTCCTTTTTTTTGTTTTTTTTTTTGTTTTTTTGTTTTTTGTTTGTTTTGGAAAATGATGTGGACGTTTGTGCGTACAAACGTACGCCTGGCTACGCGCCTGCATATCTAGAAAAAAAATCACCAAGATTGCAATTAAAAACAAGCTAATTCAAAGAATTGTTGTCCCCCGCTTTTGGAGATGACATTATTTATGGCATATTGTGTTAACCAAATACGAATGCCCTAACATATGTCTTTCAAAAATAAATATATACCAAAAGTTATTTCTTTTTTTAAAAATTAGGTCAAATATGAAGTCAAGGGGTCTAGATCTCCATCTCTCAATCAAAAGTTATAACAGGGACCTATATCCTAATATTAGTATAGGCATATATGTCCCTGGTTACAAAGCAAGATAACATTTTTCAAAAAGTAGGTCAAACTTCAAAGTCAATGTCACGGGGTCAAATATCATCGTATACTATTTGGAAAGGTTTGTGACGGGTAATGTACATATGAAATATGAATGCCTTGATTTCTTTTCATTCAAAAGGCAACACACACTTGTAAATGTTAAAGTTTTCGTGACCGACGGACAAACTGACAGACGGACAAATTGATGATATTAAAATTAATGTCCCCTCGCTTTTGCTAAAGCGGGGGACAAGAACAGGGATATATACTTCTGCCTCTTAGAGTTATATGAAGTTTAATCATATTGTGTGAGTTTGTCCCTATGTAAAAATAGAAAGTTACTGAAATATTAGGCCTAGCACTTTTTAAGGACAGATGATACAAACAAACTTTTGTCAAAAAATTTAAAATTAACAACCCGATTCATGTGTTAATGAGTAAAATGAATATCTTTCACCGCGAAGTTTTTAATTCTTTAAAATGATATTCTAATGGGAAAATATTTGTATAGACTAATAAGGATGGTTTCAGAGAGGCAGAATTTTGAACATCACAGAAGGTTTACAAATTCTTTATATTCTAGAAATTTATTATTTGCATCATTTTCAATGAAATTAGGTAAAAAAATATATACCAATCCAGACATCCATTTTTTGTATGTATCATCTGTCCTTAAAATCATTATCATTTTTACAAAGCATTTTTTTTTTGTACAAAAAGAATGATATTCTTTAAAAAGAGCGTATTGTACCGATTTTTTTATTATCTTTTTTTTTATTACCGAGGATAGAATAATACAAGTTATTTGCAAAGAAACAAACAAATCAACAATCTAATTTTTTTGTTCACGGAACATTCTCAGTTTTGCTCTAGGTTTTAGAATTTCTTTCACTTCCGGTTGTAAACAAAAGGCGGCCGAACAGAAGGAGTTTGAATGGAAATCATGTAACTTGGTATGCTTTATCATACGAAGGTTTTGCAAGATTGACAAACTCTTTCAAAGGAAAATATTTGTGTAAATAAGTGTAAAGTTTGCAAGTCTCCACTTAGCATTCATCAGTCACAAAATATTTCACCTGATAATTTTTTCCAACGAGCTCAGACATGATTTTATGTCAGGATATTGTCAGTGTAAATCGAGATCTGTGTTTTCCTGAATAACTTAACTCTTTATTGTAAACCACTTGTTTCTTCCTCGAAGATTACTTGGATATATATGTAAAAGACTTTATAATTAGATGGGGGGAAAAAGCATCTGATAGGGGTTATAGATGTAGCATAAAACTAGCCAGGTCGGGCACAATGTCTTGATTAAGCTATATAGCTTGATTTAGCTATAAAGCTTTATTAAGCTATTCAGAATAGCTTGATTAAGCTATTTTCTCAGACTTTTTTCTCAAATGTGTTATTTTTTCAACATGTGCAAAAAGTCGCACCTAAGTGCAGTGGAAATATTAAACTTTGTTTTCTTCTGAATACAATGCATGTAAAAATTACTCACCAAATTGCGTCTCCTTAAGAGACTTTGCACTCAAAGATTTAAAAGTTTTGGGGCTATTGATGAGTGACAATACAGTTATTTCTTGAATGAAAGTATAAAAGAAGCCAGTTGTGGCCAACAGGATAATTGATTAGTAACAGTTCAGCACAATGAGAAGCAATCATACTTACCCATGCTTCACCGAACACACAGTTACTCAAACAATGGAAATTTTTATTTTGCTTAAAGTATTCAACAGCAGCAATGTAAGAATTTTCTATGATTTAGGTTGTATTTTTGGTAGTCCATAATACATATATGAATAGTCAAATACTTGCGACTTTTTGTTTATTTCTTTCAAAAAAAGGATTTGTGAAAAACTGCATATAAATAGCTTTATCAAGCTATTCTGAATAGCTTAATAAAGCTATATAGCTTTTTAAAGCTATATAGCGTAATCAAGAGATTGTGCTGGACCTGCTAGCTGCAGACTGTAAAAAATACAAAAATAAATACATTACTTACAAGTTACATAGAATCTCACCAATGCCCTTGGACAAGCTCTCAACAAAAAAATACATCTTGTAATGTAAAGTTGCCATGTAGTAAAATGAAGTGGATTCACTGCAACACAACTTTAGAGGATACAGTAGGAGAAGCATTGAAAATAATTCAAAATTAAACCTAGCCTTCTTTAGTTTTATATGCCTACAAGTTTTCCCTCCTCCAAAAAATCAATATGAAAAATGCTAAGCGTGTTCCAATTAAGGAACATATCTTGTCTGCTACTAGCATTTTAGAAAAGGGGGAATACTTTTTTGAGAATAGTTATTGATATACTTTACTGGTAGCTATCATAGTGATTTTTTCAATTTTGCATGCCCCTTCCCTAAAAATTTGTGCAAAGTGGACCGTGGTATTTTTCCTAATGTTTATATGGCAAACAATGCACATAGTATTTATAGCGTAGCAGTCCTCACGAAAACTCACTGGTCCAAAGACCGAGGCCAGTGAATTTTGATGTCGGGTCAGTGAAAATCAAAATTCAAGAAGTCCGATGGGCTTGTTGATTATAAAAATCATACACAGTCAAAATTGATTTTAACTGACTTATTTGCGTAAATTTCATTAATATATAAAATAAAAAGAACAAGCACGTGTTGTTGAATCGTACTATTATAACCCTATTTTAACATGGATGTATTACGTAACAACTGCAACTAGCTAGTAACTATTAACTAGTACGTAAAATGTGCGAATTTCCAACGAACAACTTACCGAAACGCGACAAAGGACGAAAAATGGCGGCATTTCAAAAGTTGAAGTACGTAAACGTGTATAAATTTACAGTTATGAAAATGTATTCATTTTACTTTTTAATTAAGGGGCCAGTAAAAATTTTGGTGGGCCAGTAAATTTTGTAACTAAGTTCACTGGTCCGACTGGCCAGTTAGTTTGAAAAGTTTTCGTGAAGACTGGCGTAGACTTACCTCTTTAAAAATGTCAAAAATGTGCTATATATTGTCACAACAAACTATTATGAAGAGTAGGTCAAAAGTCTTAAAAATCAAATCCATACCTCTTCCAGTTCTGGATATATAGGGTGTGACAGATGGATGGACAGACATACAATGATTTCTAAGTGTTACTCTGCTCTGCAGGCAACAAAAAAATCTCCACATTTTCTCAACTTTTTTTAATTGCTTCCAGTATTCATGCAATTTTGACATTAAAAACCTTTAAGTCGCATACACCAAAGTTGTCTACCCTTGCTCAATATTTACTACATTGCCAACACACAGAATAAATATCATTTAACGAATCTGTAAGACTATATCGTTTTGGTACAGGATGTTCTATCTTCATATATTAAAGATGTATTACATAATTATCAAAAAGTGATTTTCATTTTTTTTTTTGATTGTTTATGTTTACTATTTTGGAACCTGAATTTGAATTCATTAGATGCAGAACATTCATAAATGCTAAAAATTATGTATGGATAACGTAGGCCTTCAAAAATCATACCTAAATTGTATATGTCCAATATTTTCAGGTATATAAGGAGCAAAGGTCCAGTTTAGTTCCACCATGGTGATTGAGAGTGTACAGATTCGACAGCGGGGGGCATACGACTTTGAGAGTCACTATGACAACCTGTGTGCCATGCAGGACTCCTGCCCCCTTCCTGCTGTTAAGGCTCACCTGGCACAAGGTGTCCTTGACATTAATGGAGACAGGGTCAGGTGAGTACAAATAGGTCATGTTTTGTTAAAGTTATCTATTAAAAGAGCAAGTACAATAGTACCATGGCAACTTTGAGTTTTGAAATGTCACTGTTTAGAGATAGAAAAAAAGGTGGTGTTGTGTATGTTAACTTTGAAATAATCCACACTTCATAGATAGGTTAAGTATTATTTTATTATCATGAAAATAATATTAAGTTCCGCTACTCTGCCTAGTAAAAAGAATTGTAAACCAAGTTTTTACTTGTAATATTTTCTTTAAAAAATTGATGTTTTGAAAACAAAAATATAATGCACATATAGTCATGTAGTTTTGCAGATTAAATTGCAGCAATGAAATAACAAAGTTAATTGTGATCTAAATGATGTTTATAATTTTTAATCAGAGTGAATGACTGGGCTCCAATCTTGAACACAATGAAGATCAACAAAAGTCTGGAGTTTATTGCAATACGGAGTTACTACACCCCACCATCAGAGGAAAATGGTGAGTGCTTGTTATATATGGTCAATTAACCACAAATCGTATGAGATATCATATGAAATTATGTAAGAACTTCTGTACATTAATAAATAAAGTCAGGCAGTTCGTAAGAGGCCATCTTTGAAATAAAGTTTGTTTGCCATGTCCTGATTCTGAGTTTAAAAAAAAAAATGCTTCGGAAGGTAGGTGAGAAATTTTTTTTTCCCCAGAAAATTTCAACATACATATTGATGGTGAGGAAATTCAAGAAAAAAAATATTGTATGTTATAAAAAAAAGTATTGAATTTAGCCAGTAGATCAGGGAAGGCAATCAAAAAAATTTTTAAAGATGAAGTGAGATACATTCATTTTTAAAAAGTCGAGCTCACAACTTGTGTTTCTTGTTGGTACAGAGAAGAAAGCGTTGATAGAGAAGCGTAAGATGCCATCTATCAGGTCTAAGGAGATCACCTACAGACTGTGTAAGGCCCTGAAGGAGTGCCTGATGTGTACCCCCACACTGGCCTGTCTGGAGCTCCAGGGACTACCCCTCAGGGAGAGGGACCTACAGACACTCATCAAGGTACACCACTGTGTAAAAAAATTTACAGGGATTTTTCCTCTGAAAAGTACACTTAGTAAGCATGAAGATTAGGTCTCAGTCTAAATTAACAAGTTTTTCCTCTTGAAATATACACTTAGAAAATTTGCAATTAGGTCCATGTCCAAAATTACATGGATTTTTCATTTAAAATGTGCATGCAATACACATATAAATAGGTCTTTGTCTAAAATAAGAAGGGTTTTCCTTTTGAAATGATCACTCAGTAAACATTAAGAAGGCGTTTGTCTAAAATACAGGGGTTTTATTACATTTTTACCAGTGAAATACTGTAATTTATTCATTGAATAAAAATGATATCCTGTCACAGTGTGACAAATATCAAAAGTGCGGTAAAACTCTCGATTTTCCTTCCCATAATGGAGAGTGTTGTAAAAAAATCTTCCTTGACCTGAAATAAGATAGAAAGAAATTAATAAATCATTCTGACAGAGAATGAAACTGTAAAAATTACCCGTAATATGTTGATAAATCCATGTTTACAATGTTTTCACCTCACTTAGATATGACGTCTCAACCGCTCAACTATGATGTCATGTAGCTTATGACTGTACAATGTATTACAAAAAGACAGAGGCAAAGAAAAAATCTAAGAAACTTTTCAAAAATGTAATAAACAGAAAATTCAATGTTTTGTAGTTGAATATGGAATTTATTTCACTCTTGAGACAGGATTTTTATGGCGTCGAGCGAAGCTCGATCGTCATCTAGTGATCGGTCAGATTTACGCTACCGAATGTGTCAGTGGATGCAACGGCAATAGAAAATAGCAAAATCTGTAAACCAATTTCTTTTAAAACATTCACAATGAATAATAGCTTGAATATGAAATAACGTCAATTGTATTTTCAATTAATTCTGCTACAAAACAACGATATTATGTTTAATTTTTATGCAAGAAAAATGTTATGGTTGTTGCGGATGAATTTCTACAGAGAGGGTGCGTCGAATGACATGAATAACATTTTGGGACCGATTACTGTAATACAAACAACCTTAAAGACGGTAAAATAATTACAAAATAATCATGAATACTACAAGACTATTAAGATTGAATTTCTTAATCTTAGCTTTACTTTTTCAATCTTCTGTCCAATTTTATCCGAACAGCCATTGATATTGACTAGTAATACTGTATTTATCCATTTCCTCCATTTGTTTACAGCGCCCTATCGTAGGTCGATCGTATTTGTAACAGTAGAGTCATGGTTGTAGTTTAGATGCAATCACTATACTGCAGAACAACGCCCTGACATGGCAATTAGAAAGAATAATATATAAATTTATGAAGCCCTTCATAGGAAAAGAAATTAGATTGATATTGAGCATGAACATTTCTGACGATGTCTGGTCAATTCGAACCCTGCTTCATTCGGACCAGGACATAAGGCCCTAGACTGTATTTGTGTTAAAACTATTTTTATTTCATTATTATGTTACCGGAGTCACTCACTTGACATATCTTCAGATCTTCTGAAATTGTTTTTCTTGTTCGACGCCATTGAAGCCTTTCAGGCTTTTGATTTGATATTTTCACTCGTGCTTTGCACTCGTGAAAATATCAAAAAATTCTGTCCCATTCATGAAATAAATTCCATATTCAACTACAAAACATTGAATATTCTCTATTTCTTTACCTGAAATCCTGGTTGTTCCCAGAGAGAGTGAACAAAAAGAACCAAGTTTCTTAATACTTTCATGTATTTTGGACAGCTGTAAGAATTGAGTTTAAAGGGAAATAACTCTTATGCTCTTCAAAATCTTTCATGTATCAAACAGTCAAAAGCAACAAAGTTTTATTGATACCAATTTTAATAATAGTTTTGCTTGATTCATTTCAGATCAAAGAATATTTGTGTGTAGAGGGCTAATCTAGGCAATGCCTGCTGCCCAATCCATTTATGTTTCATTACCAGTACATAATAAAATATGTTCGAATCAAATCATAGAATATTTTTCTTTTTCATAACACAGGGTCTGGCAAAGAATGAGACGCTGAACCACCTGTCAGTAGAGTTCTGTAGGATCGGGGACGGAGGGCTAGAAGGTAAGCAGTGCTCATGTACTTAACTTGGCAATTATTTGAAAAATTAAGTTTTGTTGTATATGCAGAGCTGCCAACCCCTTCAATTTTGGCGTAAGGCGTACGAAATCAGCGTCTAAAATACGCCTTACGATTTCTCTCTATATTCTTCCGATTTCAGTTTTTCTCGTTCAAAGTATATAAAACCGATATTTTCATAGCTGGCAATCTATAGTTTCTACTGTTGTAATATATTCATAATTCTTACAACGCTTACAACGTATCATCGTTTCGGTTCTAGAAGGCTGATCACATTTATGTCAATTTTTTAAAGTAAACAAAATGGAAACATGCCTCAGATTACATGTCCATTAACAAAACATCTTCAGCGACAGGCGGCCTAGGTGGTCCCTAGACCCCGCCTTACTATTTGTCATTTCAGAATGTTGGCAGCTCTGGTATATGAAGTATGTTGCTGAAATTTTTTGAATGTAATCGAATGTTCAAACTTGAATTTTTGGTTAAAATTATAACTTGAACCTTATAGAATCTCCAAGTACAATTTTTATAAGATTAAGTTGAGGAGTAACTTAGTAAGGAAGACAGGTAGATTGACTGATGTATACATATACTAAGGTACACAGATAAAGTGACAATTGTGTCTATAACTTATAGTTCTGTCTGAGTTGTTAAGGTAGACAGAGTGACTAATGTGTCTATTATTTGTAGTCCTGTGTGAGTTGTTAAGATAGACAGAGTGACTAATGTGTCTATAACCTATAGTTCTGTGTGAGTTGTTAAGATAGACAGAGTGACTAATGTGTCTGTTATTTGTAGTCCTGTGTAAAGGAATAAAGAACCAGACATCTATCAGCTCCATCAACCTGACAGGCTGTAGTCTCTCCAGCAAAGGGGCCGATGCGCTAGCCAAGGTCATCAAGGTAGGTCAAGGTCGTCTCTAAATAGAGGAAAACAAGTGTATGGTCTATGGAGAAGCTCCATGCAGACATTGTTACTGCATGGCCCCTGTGGTGAATACATTACACAGTAATCATCTGCATTAGTGATTGAGTTAGTTTGATGAAATTTGTTTAAAATTTTGGATTGGGACAATTTTGAATGAAATTGTGCATCCTTGGTTAAATTGAAGGATGTGTATATATTTTAGTGGGATTTTTTATTGTAGTAATTTGTAGATATGTTTTACCAATGAATAATGCAGGATTCATATATTTTGCAGCACAATTTCAGGAAGACTTAACTACGTTTACTGCTAAAACATCATTTATAATTTACATGTAGTACATACTTCACAATACTTATTCTGATTGTAATACTTCATGCTACAAATAGTAACCCAACTATCTCTGAGCTTAGTGCTGATTACAAACATACTAGAAATGAAATATCACGTTCAGCTTCTAACATCAAACTTTTTCCTCGTTATCATTTCTGTGTTCCAGGAAGCTTCAAAGAAACTTCATTCATACATTTTCACACTGTAGTAATAGGATGGTAGAGTTATGTCCCTTGAGACTGATTAAAGCTAACAGTTGTGCTTTGGTCTATTATAGCTGTATTATTTAAGGGATTAAGACATTGATTTATTCAGTGTATGAGGAAGTTTATCATGGGAGGAGTTTACATAAGGATTGGGGGAATCATTAGTTTCTGCAGAATTAATAGCGTGTTCTCTGTTATACAGCTATCTGATTATCAATATTGAAGTCAAATTAACACAGTAGAAGAGGGGGAAAAGTGTTCAGCAATGCAAACTAAGTATGGCATGATGATAAAACATGCAGCCAGAAAATATTCATAAAACCCTGAGGTATGATGGGATTGTGATGGAATTTTCTTTTCATGAAAAGTTTAATCTATACATGAACTTGAAAATTTTCATACATTTAATATTTCAAATAATGGTCTGTTCTTTCTTGCTCCTAGGGGTTGCTTTTCTCGTTTGGTATTCTGGATAATCTATAATGGTAAAAAAATAAGCTGTGCTATCAGACAAGTGCATCAGAAGATTGACTTGTCTGATAACATAATGAAGTGAACATGGGCAATTTGATAAATGTTAATATTAAACCCTGTATTGATGTAAAATCACAGGCAAATAATTCCTTTGCACTGAAATTTTTAATATGAATCATGGGATGTAAGCCTCATGGTTTTTTCTTGATTTACATATTTCTGTTGATGTTGAAATCATAGAGTTTTTCTTATATTTGTAACAATGATATTAAGTTTTTATACAATTCATAATGTCTTTTTAAGATGCCCAAGTCATAAAATTTGACACTTTAACTATTGAGGTTGCTTAAGAAATAAAGAAACTATCATACTTAATGGCCTTGTCAGCAGATTCTTAAGTTTTGATAACCAAGAACTCAATCGTAGTATCTGATATTATATTAATGGGTTGTGTATTACTTTCAATTGATTTGACAAGTTGTAAATAATATAGATTTTCCATGAATAATAAATCCAGGAAATTTATTGTTGTTGGTGAAGATATAAACAAAAAAATCAGACAGAAACATTAACATTGTATAATTAACAATTCACAGAGAAGCCCTCAATGTAACACCTTGTACTAGGTCAATGTAGATTACCACAGATAAGGTGTACTAATATATCAGACTAGTGCTAACATATTGACAAAAAAATCCCTATATATATCCTTATGTCCTAGTACAAATTAACTAAGTGAATGGACCATTTCTCCATAATACTGGATAAGGAAAATATTATTTTACAAGTCCATTAGTAATTCATTGTCTCGTGTGTACGGTAACCTTCAAATTGAGTCACAATTGATGTCATGTGATAGTTTTTACTGGTATTATGGAGAACTGTAATATTGGTTTTGTTTTAGAAATGGTGCCCAAATGCCAAACATGCAAGGCTTGGTTAGAACAATATTAGTAACTCTCTTTACTATGTAATAATTAGGTTTTTGGTGGCTCAATATTTGTAGAATTTGCTGGTACCCTGCATTAACAAATTCCTTTCCCTGACAAATTAATAAATTCATCGTGATAATGGGGGCTCTTAGAGCCATTTTTCCTCTTGTAAAATATGAGTGAATACACAGAATTATGTCCACTTGATCACTTGATATTGTTAAATTTAGGAAATGAAAATAAGTAAAAGACAATTGTCATCATAGAATGAACTTTATTACGTAGGAATTGAAATATAACAGGTAGTGGATAAATATAATTATACCATAAGCAAGGTTCTGATGTGGTGCAGATTTAAGAAAAGGAAATGTGATACGGAAAACAAAAACAAATTTTCTACTAGACATTCGATAAAATTCCTAAATAAAGAGCATTACAGTGAATGGCATCTTATGAAAATAAACTCATTGAATGTTAACTACCCCCCCCCCCCCCCCCCAAAAAAAAAAAAATAAATAAATAAAAACTACAGCTATGTATAATGTTCACTGATAAAATTAATTGCTCTGTAAAATTAAAGATGAAAAAAGCTGTACTTTTCCCTGACCCTCCATCCAAATTATTACCCCACTTCTTTTGGGGATAATTTAGCTTTAGAAAGTAAAAGTTACAACTAATCTGTAAAACTTACAAATTACACAATGTGCCTGTATTAATATATAATTTTAAATTAATTGAAAGAGAAACTAAATGTTTTTTTAAAATCTTGACAGAATGGAATTTGTACATGTTGTAGTACATGTATTGTAGAAACGATTGATGGTTAGAAGAACTAGAGTGAATTTTGACAGAAATCAAACATGCAATCCATGTGTATGAAATATATTTGGTTGTACTTTGTTAAAAAGACATAAAATTCAATCACTATCTTCCTGAGAAATTATTCCACTCACTGGAAAAACATAGGTCTGTTCTGTCTGTGTGTCTGTCTGTGATACAGACTCTGTACTCCTGTTGGTCTGTTCACATGACTGGCACATTAAATCACTGCTACATTTATGGCTTATAACTTCATGCTGGACTTCTTTGTTGCTGTTGTTTTGGCATGATGGCGGGGTGGAAGATGATTTAATTCCCTCACAAGTCTCTGACTTTGTAGGTAAAGTCTGCAGTTCTTGATATTCTTGGCAGGTATCAAAACTCACAGGCAAACTGGTGGACTGTTTCAGTGTGCTATTTTTAGCTAACAAAGCTTCATACTGACCCAGATCCTGTTGATCAGACTCGCTAAAGCTTTGTTTGGCATCAGTGATCTCCAAAGTGAAACTTCCAAAATCATCCGAAATATCCGTCTGGATGTCCTCTAGTTCTAGATCCAGATCCGCGTGCAGATCCGACTTCTGGAGCAGAAACACAGAATTCTTTTTCTTACAAAACACAATCACAGCCACTGTCAGTGTCAGGGTTACAAACACAAAAATTCCCATGAAGGCTATCACTGTGGCTCG
This sequence comes from Saccostrea cuccullata, assembly GCF_032062105.1. Classification (NCBI taxonomy): domain Eukaryota; kingdom Metazoa; phylum Mollusca; class Bivalvia; order Ostreida; family Ostreidae; genus Saccostrea; species Saccostrea cuccullata. The sequence continues at coordinate 307,686 of NW_026936980.1, forward strand.
CTGAGTTTTTTGGTGCCCTGAATCAGGATCATTTGGTTCCCCTGGTTGAGACAGAAGATAACCAGGTGTCATGTTGAGGTTATTGTTTGTACTGGTGATATTATAGAAAAGAGGGTGGGGGCTCGGTCCTAATTCCTGTGTGGAGAAGTAAGCCATTAAATTAAGTGAAACCATCAAGCTGTAAAGTCAAAGTTTTTTAACCCCTCCATTTCAATTTCCTTCCATTTCCTTAGATTTTCCTCCGACAGAGAGCCGCAGGGATCTGCCATCTTGTCCAGGTATTGAATCGCCTGCCGTCAATTTATCTTTCATTTGTGAAAATAAACAAGTGATCACTTTTACTGGCTCTTGCTTTTTCCATTGATTTTTACTGCGGAGGGTTTTCATACAGACCAGTAATTGCTTGTCTGTCCCCTGCCTCACACTTCAGACTTAGGAATATCTTTAAAAGAGCAGTATTGAGAGAGGCTCTTGTCGTGGTGTGGAGAAATACCTGTAATAAAAAAAACAGAAATCAATGATGTAAAGAGGCAGGTAAAACAAAGCAGGGACACCAATTTAATCTGTTATATCGAGGATAAATCACTTTAATGTGATGCCTGATATAATTTAGTTTTTAAAGATTACTTTACTTTTACCCATAATACATGTATTTAATTTTTAAATAAAAATAACTGTGAAATTGACTCGTAACATTTAAAGTGAGGTTACATATTGCTGAAATTTTAACATCATTTCAAAATGAGCATCAATAAACCCAGCCTGATTGCTGTGAAATTAAAATCCCACATTTAATTAATTCTCAATTAAATAAATGGACAATCTGCATTGCATTCAGAAACAATAACTATTAAGATTTATTACGTAAATTGTCAAATTCCAAGTAATTAATACCTCCTTAATATGAACAGGGAAGACAAAGATTTTTGTGATTTAGCTTGAGTTTGATTGGCCATAGGAAATCAAAGATGGATATAAAAGATAAATCTGAGAGGAATAAGAGCCGACACAAGTCATTGTTCGCATTAGATTCAGTGGAATTTTAACTGATGAATAATGCATGAAGGAAATTACGTCAAAGTTAAGGCAGCTGAATTATAGTTATATTGTTACTTTTTGGAGAATGTTCCAAGTTCTTATGTATTAGTCATTTCTTAACTTAAGGAAGATTTGTATTTAATTCAATGATATCATTTTCTTGAAGTTTTGGTTTTATAAAATGAAAAGATCATTAAAAGTGTCCAATGACTGAAAAACTCCTTACTTTATTCTGTATAGAGAAAGAGCTAGGTTCACTTTATGCATAAAATGGCCCTGCCCTTATTATATCAAGTAATAAACTATCATCCTCGTTACCATTTCATATATCAAAATTAAATAGAAATTTAGTGCTTTCATTTCCCATATTAAAATTTCTATTTGAGAATCTTAAGTATTGGAAAACAGGCTATGTTCTTGAATTTTGCAGAAAGCATGCGTATTTGACTACCTTCAACAAAGAATTTAAATATGAGCACAGTCCACGGTCCAAAAATTAAAACATGTTTTTCAATTTTCAGAAATAGATCTTTCATTATGTAATTGCATATTTTATGAAATATTGAAAAATTGCTTCAACTTTAGGCCATTTTCAAACGAATTTACAGGATATGGGAAAAATGACGTATTTTGTGACATTATAATGTATTGACTAGAGGGAAAATTACGTCATGTTCAATAGAGACATAATCACAAACATTCTAAGTGATAAATACTGCATTTTCAACCCAAACTGAACAGTTTTGATTTTTCAAAAATTCTCAGGGCCAAAAAAAGGCTCTAAGTGGCTCTTGCTCTTTTTAATAGCTTTTTAAAAATGCAACAAATGTAAATTTAATATTTAAAAGAAAAATAAGGTGGTTAAACATTAAATGAGCCGTTCCAAGTAAAAACCCCCTTATGTCAAAATTTTTCGAAAATAACTTTTTTTTTGAAAAATAATGTAGAACGTTAAGTGAATATAACCTGTAAATAGTACAGGTGTATCTTGCTCTGTTACGGATTTACAGCTATTCAAAGTATGCATCGTTTATACGGCTTACGTCATATTTTATAAATTGTCTCTTGTAGCGATGTCGACAGTATAGCGACGTAATAAAATCATGAATTACTTGTACGGAATAACTTGCTATTGTATTGCCGTTCTGACTAATATATATATATGTTTAATTTGTTGTAAACATTTTTTTTCTTTTTCATGATAAAGTTCAGTTCATTTTTTTCTGATATTAATTAAAAATATGTCAATGGAGTTTAAATAGTCCACTGATTCGCTCAGACCTGGAGAAAACATCACAAATAATTGATAGGATTTTTATAAAGAAAAATTCTTTTTCAATTTTACCGCTTAGGTTCAACCCAAATCTTTCAAATCCAGCAACAACTACAAAAAAATATATTAGCTCCCTTTATTTATTTTTGATAATTGATTTTACTTGTTCAACCTTTGCCTTCAAAACACTGACCAAGAGACAGCATTAAGGGGCAGGGGCTTGCGCTTTTATTAATGAACACGATATAAGGATTCTGTAAATTATAGTATATCAATGTAAATGATGATACCGGTATATCATTTATCCTTTTTTCTAAATGTTCAACTATATATATGCATTTTCTTTGCTTAATTATGTCCTCATTTGTTAAACAAAATATTAGAAGGAAAGGGGGAGGGTGCAATAAAAGAATGAATATAAGTACTATTCTAGTATAAAGGCAATTTAGACTAGATATATACATGTTAAATCTGTAATTTATGAATAGTTAAAGTGGTATACTTTTCGGATTTCAAATTATGAAATAACTATAATAAAAGCATGACCTGAAAAACGGAGAAAATGGATAAGGCATATGATTCAGCTTTTTAAAAAAATGCATGTACATCTTCTACAGTACAATTACATACATGTAATTAATATGTAGTTGATTGCCAAACATACTTCCCCATCTATATGAAACAACAAAATTACGAGAGTCGATCCTCTTGAACGTGCTTTACGCATAGATTTATGAAAGTAAAAGTTAGACGTATACTTTCTCAATTTTTAAGTCAGTTATGTGATCGGATCTGAAATTAAAAAAAAAATCAACATACATGTCACAGTTTAAAAAAACAACAGGTTGTTATGAGGCAAGTTTTGCAGGTCAACACTTATATATCATGAAGGTCATCTGAAAATGTATTTTAAAAAAATAGAGACAAAGAAAAAGTGTAAGTCAGGGGCCTATTCGGAGCAGCTTTTAAAAAATCCTTGAACCATACAGACACAAATGTACAACGATTACCGTCTTCACAGAAATAAAAAAAAAAATAAAGAAATTTTATAGAAAAGAGAACATGTCTTACGTGCGAAATCTGCACATTGGACTGTCTTCGAATAAAATGCTTCTCACATACATGTATTAGTAAAATATATTCTATCCCAGTCTACCCAAAATTTTAACACATACAAAGAAGTTCCACTGTGTGCAGAAAGGGGGGGGGGGGGTCTCTATCACTTTGTTAACATCAAATATTCAAACATCTGACCATCCTTACCAACCATGTGTTCTGAAAGTGGGGGGGGGGGGGGTTGAGTAGATTACTTTTGTGTTAGCCTTCTAGTTAAATTATCATGGAGACCCGTCCTTCGGATGAGTCTGTATAAACTGCGGTCCCGTGTCGCAGTAAGTGCTGGCACAAAAAAGATCCCTCACTGCTCAAAGGCCCTGAGTGCCAGTTATAGGACAAAATTTGCAGCTCTCCACCGGCAAGTGGTGGCATCTCCATATGAGTTTTAAAGAATTCTAGAGATGGACGTTTAACAACATACAAACAATCAATCGATCTATTTAAATTAAAAAAACATTGAGAAAGGGTAATCACCTTGAGTTTTACTGCTAAGGATAAAAGAGGACAAGTTATATGTAGAAAACCTTTTTTATACAAGATATTTCCAAAGTTATCTGGAAACCCTTTTTATACAAGATATATCCGACTTTTGTGTTTGACATCTGTAGCGGACAGTAATATAGGGAATTTATACTGCCTCGCTACTGAGCTAGCTTCTCTACTGATGCGGTAGAGTCTCTATTTCAGGCAAGTTAAGCAACGGAGAGCATGTTTAACCCTCGGATGGGTGACCGCTCAAAAACATTCTTAATTCTCATTTTAGTTTTGTTTTTTCACATTTGCATCTACAATGTCAAAGTGTTGTCTTGGTACAGGTCCACTACAAATGATAACGCTTAAATATTTTCCCATGCACATACTTTTTAAAAACATGTCAGAACGTTTATGATTTACACTCAGGTGAAAAAATATTGTGATTACAATCATGCACATAAGCATGCAAATAAAAAAACAAATTCAGGGGGAGGTTGCATTGGGGCCCCTCTCCGCATTTTTTTTTCTAATTGTAAATTTTCACTATTAACATTAGCATGCAATGATGCCGGGGGGGGGGGGGGGGGGGGGGGGTAGAAGAACTTGACAAGCAATTAGATAAAATAATGTACGTGTGCATGTTGAATACGGTACTTTTCAGAACTTCCAAAATTTTGTTAAAATATTTATTTCTTTATATACTTTATTACATATATTCTTTATTTTTTTGGTGGTGATGGTGGTGGGTGTTGTTACAACAGTATTGACAGCGTCAAATTATCGATCTTTTCAACAACAAAAAGAGGAGAATGTCGGATGTAATTATGTCTATTCATTTAATGTCGCTTTGTTAGCTGAACTAGTGTCACTTTTCTTCCAAGAGTTTCTGGGTCTACAATAAATGAAAAAAAAAAATATTCCGGATTTAGATCTGGCATTGATGTGGTTTAACAATTTTGTCATTCAGTTTTGATTGGTGTTGATCCATGTGCAGTTTTCTTGATATGTCATTAAGTCCAATCAATTTTCGCCAAGACTTCGGATTAAAAAAAACACATTTCAAAGTACTCTTAGCTTCCTTCCTTTTTAAAAATATTTTTACACTCAATATCATCATTGCATGTACTTATTTTTTGTCGTTTTTGAAATTCAATTAATAATAAAGAAAGAGTCGTTGTAAATCTGAATTTTAAATAACAGTTGCATGTTTTATGTTGTACAAGGAACAGAATAATGTCGAAGTGTTGACAAATTTATGTGTATTTAGTCAGAACGCTATTAGGTCCTTTTAATGTGTAATGTATATGTAGTTTGACAACAATCAGAGTCAGATATAATATTAAAAAGACAATAGTCATGAAAGAAAATATGCAGAAAGCACAGCGGAGAAAATTCTGAGACGTAAAACAAAGAATTTAGTTGGAACGAGTGCGCCATAGATTTTGATTGCAGTTTTTGTCACAAAACAATGACGTCGCTTTTTCTATTGTGACGTAAAATTCTGTCAGATTACATAAGGGGGTTTTTGCTTGGAACGGCTCAAATTATGAAAATATGCCTACTTGAAATATCTAATTTTGTAAGGAACATCCAAATTATCTATTAAGTATACTTTCCAACTAATTTTTATATCTATCAAGAATACATCTACAGTTGTCTGAATTTTCTAGTATAATTCTTGATAAAGATTTGAAAATATTGAAATGAGAAGTGTTTACTATTGATTTTGTTGAAATCCTTTGATTAAAAGTCTTGGGATTTACATCTTCCAAAGATTCTGTTCTGAAAAGTAACCAGTCAACACATGTATGTTTCATGGCATATAATTCCTTAAGGTGTCATTCTAATGATTACATGAAAGAAAGCAATACATTAACCAAGAAAATGTCAAGTAAGAACCTATCTTAATCTACTGGAACCTATTATAAGCGGTGAAATCTTATTGCGTGTGCCAACCAATTTAAAATCATTACTGGAAATTGTAACATCACCAGCTTAATAAGGAAGTCAGTGGAGTAGAAAATAAACGTTGGTACAAGATCAATCAAGTCGTGTGGTAGGGAACTGAATTTTATCCAATAAAATGAGTTTGTGATCATTTTCTTTTAATCCAGCTTGAATTCTGAGATGCTCTTTACATTTACTAATCCATGCATGCACGAGAAGATATTGGATGCAAGAAGTAAGTAAAGAACATGAGAGGATAATTGTTACATAGTGACCCATGACAAATCTCTTAGTTGAAAAATTCAATAATACTCTACTTCATAGTATCACAGCGCGTGCGCGGCTTTCTTGGAGATGTCGCGAGAGATTACGTTATTTTACACGCTGGGTGCAACATGTCGGACGCTGATCATGCCTGATGCCGGGTTGTAAATAGCAGCTAAAAGTATGGGTAAAAACGACCATTGTTGTGTGGTTAACTGTTCAAACAGGAGGTCCAATTTGCCCAAAGGGCACGCTTTTCACCAGATACCGGCAGCACCGATTTCCCGTCGTAATGCCTGGATAAGAGCAACGGGCAGGAAGCTTGGTAAGAAGCGAGGAGAGTTGACAATTACAGAGAATACAAAGGTGTGCGGTTTACATTTTGTGTCGGGTAGAAAGAGCAATGATCCCACGAATGTTGACTACATTCCCACTCAAAATTTACCGATTCAGATAAGTACTGCCTCTAAAAGACGAACGAACAACAGCGAACGGGCTCAAAATTATTCGACAGCAATAAATAAAGCCATTTCTGATAAACGAAAAATTTTACAAAAGTCTGGAAAATTTTCATTTCCACTCGATTTAAAAGATGTACAGAATGAAATTGAAATATCTGATGATCAGAATTCTGAAAATACAAGCGATGTAGTAGTGGAGTTCCCTGCATCCCCTGGTGCCACGCCTGATCATACTTACTACAAATTTTGGGTGACACCAACCAAATATAATTTAGACAGTGCAAATTTCTGTACAGACACTTCTTCACAAGCTGTGTGTGAAACTGAAAACACCTCAGTACAGACTGAAACTGTTATTAGCTCTACCTCATATTCTACAGGTGTTCAAGTTGACACTTTTGAAGGACATACTACTAACCTCACAAATATTCAACTTAAGGGGGATGTACAAGCCATATTGGATCTAGTCTGGTGTAAACTAAGAAATACCAAGAATGCGCTTAATACTCTACTAAACTAGCTCAAAGTTACTCAAAGTGCTAATGCACTAATTACCTACTGTTAGAGACCAAAATTAGTAAATAATTAAGTTTATTTTGTCTTAATTAGAAGAAAATTAATCATGTTAGAACTGCGCAGCTACAGCATTCATGAGATGAAAAATGCATTGAAAATGGAGTTAGTTTGATTCATTGATAATATGGCTACAACCATTTGTTTCGGTTTTTTCTTGTCATTATCCATAATTCTTGAAAATTTGATTTTTCATATGGGTGTCTTCCTGAGGCCATGTGTTTATTTCGTCCGCCATTCCTCTGTCACACAGAGTTCGAATAACAATGGTTTTAGAATAAATGCGACCATAATAACATCAAGACAAAAGATTACTAAGTAATAATCATTAGGTTATATTACTTACTACTTTTATTTGTTGCATCGCATCGTCTGATTAATGAAAAAACGCGATTTTAACCTCACTCCAGCAAATCGGGAAAAACTGTTCTGTTTACAACTCGAAATTCCTCGTTAATATTATTCCACTAAGCACATGGTTGGCATGTGCATATATCTGCTTTGGATAGATCCGTTTATTACCATGATTATATTTGATTTTTATGGAACAAGTCTTGATAATTTGTTGGTTTCTTTAAAACTCAAGTAAAAAAGATAAAAATGTCCTAAACATATGTGTTTATGGTGGGTCTTTTTTCTGTGGCTATAGAAGTTATTTTCAAATGGGGCACTGCAAGGAGGAGGCTTAGCATTTAATTTGAAAATGTTAAACAATATGCAGTGCGTGAAAAATAAATTGTAATTACATGTCTTACATTCGAAAAGTTGGTACATATGTCTATTTTGTTTAGAAGTTAGATAGAAAAAACAGGCAGTTATAGGATTTCCTTCAGGCACCTCACATAAATAGCTAGAATGTTTGCAATGACCCACACATTGTATGGGGTCATGTTTGGACACAAAAACGCATCATGTCTCATTATGTTGACAACGTTGTAAGCTCTCGCTCATTGAACATACGAAGCTTGATAAAATATAATGAGTTGTTTCTATGAAATTTAGAAGCGAGCACAATGTTTGCAAAGAAAGGTCCATTGCATATATGCTATGTCTATCATCGCAAAAAAGTGAGTGCTAACCCCCCCCCCCCCCCCCCGCCCCGAAAATCCTATATTTGTTTTTCAAAATAGTGTCAAAGATTAAAAAAATTTGCATTACTAAGTATGTGATGGAACATGTACTAGCCTTATAAGACCACTTGTTATAAAAATATTTGGTTGCCTATTATCTACTGCCTAGAAATGGCCCGACTCATTTTTTTTAACATCCCATTACACGATATTTTTTTCTTTTTCTTCCGTCAACAATTCTGTTTAAATTTCAAGGAATTTTTTTCTCACCTATAAATACGGACCCAATAATTTTTCCCTGAGTTGGGAGGACCACCAAACATCATTTTAAAGATGTTTATATGTTGATTTTTTCTCTTTACTTTTTACAATTGTAATTTTGAAAATATGGGCAAATAGAAAAAAAAATTTATTCATTAAATCTGAATGATTTCATGCCTTTTCAACTGTTGCTCCTCTGTAATGAAAATTGTAAATGCATGTTTATTTGACACAGTATACGAGGGTTGATCAAAAAGTAAACATGCAGTATCTTAGGTATTTGATATTTATATTATTGTTGAAATATTCAAGTATTTTTCAAAGTGTAAAATTTTAATTGAAGGTCTTTGATAGCATATTGCTTTATTAAAAACACATCCCTTTTCAAACTTGCTTTCACCGGGCAACATAACAAGTATCATATTTAACCATCTGCCTTCCTTCACTGTAAAACGATATCCAATCACTGATTGAAATTATAGGAAGCCATTTAATAAACTGTGAACAAATTCTTATACGCTACTTCAAAGGCATTTCTAAGATATACATGTGCCATAAATATTATAGTCGTTTGTTGAACGAGTTCCACTGAGACAACCATTTTTCGTCAAAAGTACCTGAATAATGACGTCATTTTCAGATTGTGATATCACAAACAAGGAGCAAAACTTCAGCATATGCTAATTATAGAACTTGACAGTTGTGTTTGGCTATCTAATCTGAATTGTGGTTTTGTAGATATAGAGATATTTCGCGAACTTTTTGATAACGCTTCGTACTAGTAGGTACTAAAACAAGGTCATTCGTATCAATTTTATGTGTCTAATTTCTTTGTGTTTTATTGGTGATAATTAAAATTTTAATAGATAATATAATTTATCTGTGGCAAACTTACAAACTCTTAATTTTTAACTTTGATGGTGCTCATTTTTCCTTACCTGGAATCAAAGAGTTTAAATTTTTTTTTTATATCAATACGTAAACTATTTAACAACTGTTCGATGATAATACTAAATAAATTACTTCAAGCCACACTATAACACCTTTCCTCTTTTAAAAGTGTTCATATTATTTGAAATATTTTGCAACTGTAATTCTCTTCTACATTTAAAGATTGTTATGCCCCTCCATATTAAGAAGAGGTCTGGAAAACAAGATTCTGTGCTAAAAATAGACCACGTGCTGCTATCCATGAACTACTTTCATGGTTCTTTACACTCTTTTTGAAGACAACGGTACCTTGTTTTGAACTTGAAATTATCATTTAAAAGTGCAAAATTTAGACATTTTCTCAACAAATGATTGTAGAGAGAACATTAATGCACAGTTTGCATATTTTTTTGGATTTTTTAAGGCTCTGCTGAATTCTGTAGCTGCGCAGTTCTAAGGAGCATATCAAAAGCATTTTTCTGCAAAAGTATAGATTATATATGCACAACATGCATTCGGTTATGCATATTTATTGTATCTTTATCAAAAAGACTTAAAATGTGATCAAAATATAATGTATTTTAGCCATTTGAAGAAATGTTTACATTTTGCTCTCACTGCACTAAAAGTGGCCGTACATCCCCCTTAAACATCACCAAAAACTTATTAATGAACTACAAGAAAAAGTAAAACTACTTGCTAAAGAAAATGCATGTTTAAACAAGAAATTGTTCTGTGTTGAAAACTTAATGACTTGTAATGAAAATGCCCAGTTTTACACTGGTTTACCAAATTTAGAAACTTTCAATGCTTTATTTACCTATTTTGAACCAAAAGCATCTAAAATGACCTATTGGCAAGGAAATGAAACTACAGTTCGAACTCATGAAAACAAAGGCCCTTCCAGGAAACTGAGCCTTAAAAATGAATTTTTTGCAGTGTTAGTACGTTTAAAACTTGGGCATTTAGTTGAAGATATTGCTAACCGCTTTGATATTTCTGCATCTCTATTTTCAAAAATATTTAACACTTGGATTCGTTTTCTACGTCTGGAGTTGGAGGTGCTGTTTCCTTTTCCTTGTAGGGAAAAGGTACAGAGTTTAAGACCAGATTCTTTTAGCAAGTTTGAAAATACTAGAATAATACTGGACTGTACTGAAATTCCTATCCAAAAACCTTCAGCTTTAAAAGCTCAGCGAGAAACATGGAGTTCTTATAAACATCGAAACACGTACAAGGCGCTGGTTGGAATAACTCCTGATGGAACTGTGTCCTATGTGTCAACTTTGTATGGAGGAGCTGCATCAGATAAATTCATTGTTCAAAACTCTGGCATACTTGACCTCATAGAACTGGGTGACAATGTCATGGCCGATCGAGGCTTTGAAATTGATGCGGAGCTAAATAAAAGAGGTGCTAGTTTAAACATTCCCCCATTTCGCAATGGAAATTTTCAGTTGTCCAGTGAACAGGTAGAAACTACACGCCGAATTGCTGAGGTTAGAATCCACATCGAAAGAGCGATTCAGAGAATAAAAACTTTTCACATTTTAGACAGAACTATGCCTCTAAGTTTGCATATTGTTGCTGATGATATCTTTAAAACTTGTGCATTGTTAATCAATTTTCAGACTCCTATCATAAAATAAATGAAGTATAGTTTTTGAGATTTTAGGTAATATCATTTGTTCTGCACTCTTGACAGTTGATGAAATAATGTACATGCAGTTACTCTGTACAATGTAAACCGGACATATGCATATTATTACCTGTAATGGTCTATTCAAGGAAATCAATTTTTTTCCTAGCTATCATGCTTTATAATACTTCACTTTATTGTAATGCATGTTTTGCTTTGATATTACAAGAAAAATGTTTTTTGCTACATTAAAATCTTTGAAATGCAGAGAATTTTTGTGCATTTAATTCTCAGATTGCATAACCGTAAATTAAATTAATACAAAATTTATGAGTGATTAGCAAAAGCATTCAATTCAATTGCCTGACTGAAATTACAGTAAAACATGCTTCTAACGAATGCCAGGGACAATTTTGCTTTGTTGTAAGTGTAATTCATTATATACAATAAGTTTACAGTATTATTTCTATATGGGGACTGAAAATCACTTTGGTATGAGCATCAATTTATTATAAGGGTATTCGCTGTAATCATGGTTTACTGTATGTATAGTGGGAAAGTTATGCCACTAGCTGATAATTGTAAGAAACAAATAGCCATATTTCCATCCAAGTCAGTAAAGGTCTGCAGTTTTCCCACCTAGACCATCAGTAAAAATATTTTTGTTTGATGTACTACCACCCACATTTTTCAAGGTTGGTAGGTAGGTATTAATTTTTTTTAATTTTTTTTTTTTGCTTTACAGTATTGGACAAAATGATTACTGTCATAAAAGTCAGACTCAGAAATTTATTGATGTTTGCATTACATGGATAGCTTAGTATACAAATTGATTATTTATTGCTATACAACTTTAAATCAAAACACATCCTAGAAAAATTATGGTATACTATAGAAACTAAAAAAAAAATCAAAGTGCTGAAAAAAAATTAATGGGTAGGGGCAATTTCAATGGGTTGGTCGGAGTACATCAAACAAACATTTTCTTTATTGGTGGCCCTATACTTAGTATATCCTATGCATATAGTAAAACTTTGATCTCCTATTGTGACCCCAACATAGTCATACCACCAGTTGTCTTGATTTTAAATAATTCTTTTCAGTTTCTACACAGTAATGTCTTATCCTTTCAGAGTCAGGGGTAACAATTCTTCAGAGTATGTAAATGTAAATAGTAGAAGATAACCGACAGAAGCCAATTTTCAATCAGAAAAACTTCTTCAAGCTAAGGTTAGGCCTAGAAAAAAATATGTTTGTTTCCACTTTCAG